>NC_088203.1:7269670-7572974 GCF_037126465.1 Ornithodoros turicata | reverse complement strand
TCACCCATTATTGATAGGTCGTCATGATTCTTCTCAGATGTCATAGTGACATGTACCTCTGACAACCCGCACAGTGCGCCCGCAGGAAGTGAGATGAGGGGCTGCACTCTTTGAGCCCCTGAAAATACTTTGCGCCCCCCCCCCCCTATGGAAAAAAAATGATGGGATGCGGTTCCGTGTAACGAGCTCGCGTGGCGGAGCGGATGATCGCCTGATCCACGCGGAGGACACGGGTTCGAATCCTGGCACCGGCTGTACTGTCTGAGGTTTTTCGTGGGCTTCTCGGTGTATAGACTCTCCAGACGAACGTCGGAAAGTTCCCCATGAAGTCTGCCCAGGACGCAACCCCCCTGTCCCCCACTCCTTCCTGCTGCTGTCCTCGCTCCATCTGTCTACGTCCGTACGCCGCTTATGGGCACAGTTGCTTCGCAGCGCGTTGAAAAAAAGTTGTGCTTTGCATGAGGCTATGAACGGTTTGTAACCCAATCGGTCTTCATTGGTACGCGTGCCAACACCTGAAAACATGCGGCTGTCTACGGTGGGGCAGCAGCGCTGAACAGAATGAGGATGAAGGTGACATTTCCTTCAGGCTGAGGAGTAATACACAAAGACAGCGAAGTGGTGGACAAGATTCCGTCTCTCTGTATTACTCATCAAGTTCAAAGAAATGTCACCTCCTACGTCGATGCATCAGCTCAGTTGTGTTTTACTACTTTGTTCATCGGGACATGGATTTGCCCTTGGGTCACGCTTGCTTCCAGGCTCAAAATAATGATCTTGATAGCTCCTGTAATCCCGTTATCACGAGGCTGAAGAGCGGTGTTAAATTGACCTCCATGTGCAAGGAAGATCTACACTCTAAGAAAAAAAGGAGTAAAACGGGGAGTAATTGCAGCTTCTACTCCCCTAGTCTGCAATTACTCCCCATTTTAGTCCCCTAACCCAACATTTAGTCCCGACAGTTACTCCCCAGGACTGCAAATTGTCACTAAACTTCGCGAATGGTCTCCTGAATGCGACAGTCTACGTAAATATGTGCCCTTGGTCAATTTGAACGACAGAAGGCTGAATAACTCAGACAATGTAGCAATTTTTCAGAAACACAGAGTAAGAAAGAGTTAGCGCATCTTTCTTCGCTAATTGTGCCATAGTATGGCGCAAGATTTTATATCACTGGATATATTACGGTTGACGGTTTGCTTGAAAGTATTTTCATGCATGCGCACCAATTATGTACCTGGGACTCTTACAACAGCGCGTGAAATGCGGTCTTCACTCTGTGACATTCATTTACTCCCGTGCATTTACTCCCGAAAGGGACTATTTTTTGTGGCAATGCAATTACTCCCCAAAAGGAGTATAAGTGCTCCTTTTTTTCTTAGAGTGTAGGACGAAATATTGTAGTGAAGATAACGACACGTCAGATGACGACGATGACTCGCGCCACTCCCGCGCGGCTGTCTGAATAAACCTATTCCTACGGTCACGCCTACCTGCGCTCTTCCGCTCTACAATATTCTTATAAATACCACCAAAAAATACAAACGAAAAAGTTCAACAAGTGTGTTGAATTCGTACCTATTGGAAGCGTTAAGTACATATATAGACGGAGCGCCCCTCCTTAGACACACTCAAATAGGGAGTATGAGACGCCCGGGGCGGCCACTAAACAGCGAAAAGCAACTTTGGAACGCTGCTCGCACGCTGATGCCGCTTCATGTTGTCTGTTAATGCAGTGCACAGACTTAGGACACGCTGGCTTATAGTTTGAACCTATAGCAACGTTGGAAGAGACGATGGCGGTTGTGAAGACTTTTCCTTGTAACAGCGAACGAAATGGAAAACGTGGGAATCGGTAACATTACTTTCAGAGACAGAGAAGAGAGTAGAGGTAGAAGAGACCCAGGTCCGCACCACGGGAATCGGTAACAGACGCCATGGGAGCTGTTTACTGTGAAGATGACCGCATGGCGTGAAGTTGTCTGCGTGAAACGCTGCATATATCCCGCGAATAACCGCCGATATCAGTGATGAAGTTGGGAACTAATAAAATGCGTAGGATGTCCGTATTTTGCTTCCGAGCGCACACTTCGAAGGTCGTTCTGCCGGCGCTTAACAGGAAGTACGTCACGGAAAATTTCCACCACCAGGGGCACTTGTCGTCTGCTTCCATGCATGCACCCAAATGAAACGGAGCGGTCCGGAGTCTCGCACTCCCGGGTGCGTGAGTGGCGCTTGTGTCGCGTTAAGTGAGTGCAGTTTGAAACACTCGCTTCCCTGGCCGCCTACTTAACGCACCCGTTCAATTCAAGAGTGTTAAACGCAGAGCGTGCGAAGTATAAGAGGATGATCAATGAATGATCACTTATGATAGGCTATAGAGTTGACAACCATGGCACCATGAACCATAAAAGTGGTTATGCACCAAGAAAGGGCATTGTTTGTTTCGTTGCAATGGCAAGGTCTTTAGATTTACTGCTAGATGACAGATGACCAACTGACATGGAAAGAATATGCATCTTGCACATACTTTTGTTTCACTCCGCAAAAGTGGGCGCCTCTGACAGACTCCATTGTAAAAACCTCGACCGAAGAAAACGTACAAAGTGTTGATGATCACGACTGTAATCACGACTTTTTCCCCCCGCGATGAATGAAAGTGTCCGACTCTACCCTAATCTTACAACCATCTTAAAATTCCACAACTTTCACCTGGATAAGAGTCACCTGCTTGAGACCTGCGGATGGCCGATCGGCAGCTGCACTCTACGGCGTCCATCTGCAGCTCAGTTTCACTCCGATCGTAGATGGCGCCACCGATAAGACACGATTTCTTCGCAAAACTGCTAGCGTTGTTTATAGGTTTTTAGTGGGCGCTCACGCGGGCTTCCTCTTCGAAGTGTAAGCGGCGTATATCATTAGCACGGTGTCGAAGTCAAGTGCGTGATAAGGTAAAAATACGATCAGAGAGAGTTTAGTCTGTAACGTCTCCCGTATAGGTGGTGTGGATTGTTAAATGTCGATGGTTGTGGAACGTGACGAAAGAAGTTTTTCTCTTTTTCTCTCTCTCTCTCTCTCTTTTTGTCAGCATACTTCCAGGTTTTAGGTGACTTTGTAGTTGTCCCACTGAAAAGCTGTACCGCGGCAGATCAGCGTAGCAAATGCCAGGCATCGCGCAGATTTCCTTCGTTTGATCGTCTTGGATTGGTTGGGTCATCCGGGTTGAAAACGCTCTATTTATGAACCTCAACGTCCGCAGCAAAATCGTTCATGAAACAAGGTTTAGAACGAGGAAAGGGAAGTGTCTTGTCCCTGAGGGCGCCGCTGATAAGGGGAGGGGATTCGTTGACTGTGCATCGTCAACTACAATTCCATGTATATGCATTTCATTCAGTCGAGACTATATAGAGGCAGGGGCGTACGCCCCCTCGGTGGTAGCCGTGCTGAAGACTGGGAGATGATGGGTTCGAATCCTGCTACAGGCTTTGCTGCCTGCTGTTTTCCTTGGTTTCAGGCTCTCCGGACGAATCTCTGCACTGTGCACCCCCATGAAGCTCCCGCTCCTTCCTGCTGTCCTCTCTCCATCTGTGCACATCTGTACGCCCCTCTCGGTCGTAGTTGCTTCGCGGCGCTAAATTTCAGTCGGATGGCGATGTATATGTGCCGCCTATACCGTGGGAGGGAGCAACGTATTGATATTGCAAAATAACAGGCTATTTTTGTGTTATTGCAACTTTATATAGTTTTAATTTTTACTTGTCACGCGGCTCGTACAGATACGCGGGTGTATACAGTGAACCCTCGTTATTATGACCATCGTCGTTCCCGAAAATTTTGGTCATAATGCGGAATTGTCATATTAACGGGGGCGGATTTGCAGAGGTTTCACAGCATTGTTCCCCAAGAGTATGGTCGTAAAGCTCGTATGTCATATTATCGGGGGTCATATTAACGAGGGTTCACTGTATCCCCTTCCTTCTCTCTTTCTACTACTTCATCCTCATCATCATCTTAAAATCGACCGTCCACGGACCGATATATTGCCAAAGGGGAGGAGGCGGGTAGTGTCGAAACCGACTTGCGTTGTAGTCCACACTCTTAAAGAGTGTGCTGTAACTCCTTTTTTTAGGGGAGTATACACCCTTGCCATATATATCACTCCCCCTGAGGTGTCTGCTCACTCCCTTCATAGCTATGAAGGGAGTGAGCAGACTCTTCGTCGTTTAAGAGACCTCGTTTAAGAGACTCCCCACTCCCTTCATAGCTATGAAGGGAGTGGGGAGTCTCTTAAACGAGGGTAATGGAGAGTAATTGCACACTCCAAAGGGAGTGTTGCATGCGGCAAGGGTGTATACTCCCCAAAAAGAGTGAAAAGTACACCCTTTTTTCTTTAAGAGCGCACACGCAAGAATGGGCATAGTCGCGACTATCCCCAATTTCCCTGTGCTTCCCTGCACTCCCCAATAATGTTTGTCCTTCTTTAAGACTCAACCTCTTTTTTCCCATTCCAGTTCGTAAGCATGTTGGAAATACCTTTTCAACACCCGCAATAAATTTAAAATGGTGCGCAGCTCTTTCTTGCGCTATCGCGGCGAAGAATCGCGCGGTTCAAGCAGCGCGTCCTCATGTGAGGTTTTAACACCGCCAGCACTCGCTGAGTGGTACAATCGCCGCATAGCATCTGCGCTGGCACGCTCGCGGGTCTCCGCGGGGAATGCTTGCTGCAGTGGTGGCCCGATGGCTAGATAGGAAACCCCCTTAATAACCACCGTCCTTCTGCAAAGCGCTGAAAACGCTCTGGCCCTTTTCATCTCTGTCACGTCAGAACGCGAGTAAAGTTTGTCCGGTCGAAGTTTTTCTACTTTTCTCCCTTTAATTACGTCTCGCCGAAGTGCGCCGTTTGGCTTGTAACTATATACCCCTCGGGTATACATACGCATTAAGCTGCGCAAATAACGCACTCAATTAATTAATGGGTAAAGTGAAATGTGATGAAAGGAGAGTGGTGGTGGGCACGTTGATATTTGGTCATGCATGCATTGTACTCCAGGGTATTGAGGTAGAAAAAAAGGTTTTGTTAGTGCTGCAATTTGTGAGAAAGAGACACTCGAGCACACTTGGACGTCGAGTTCTGACGTCAGTAGAACGAGGCCCTCGGCCGTTATACGATTGGTTCTGGTAAGCACGTGAACTCTCCCACGGTCCCGGATGAGTTTCTGTTACCCTGTTTGCTGTGAATACAGGTTAACATCAATGTCAATAACCGTTCTATCTCTCTCTCTTTTGTTTACTTTTTTTTACAGCTTGACTTTGGACTCAGTATCACAGACAGCGTTCTTATCTAGTGATAATTATTTCTGATTTAAAATTATTTCACGAGTAATTCATTCACTTGCATTCAATAAATTTCTTGGAATATCAGCAATATAATGAAAGTATAGGCTGCCTGAAACACGAATTCAATTTCTTCTTCTCCCTTTTCTTTTCTTATGGAGGTAGACTTTAGATTTAATTTGTTTGTTTGTTTGTTCTTTCCCCATATAGCAATGCTGTCATGCAGGAATGTTACAAAGTACGGCGAAAGTTTTAACGTGGCGCAATGCAGGCAAATTTTCAATTTCAATTTCAATTTATCGATTTACCACATTGCATGGTGGGACAGCCAAGCTAAAAGTTACCGGAAGTAACTTGACAAGGCTCTGCCGCCCAAAATACATCGTTAATCCATGACTTAAAAAGTCTGTTATCATCCTCTACCTCGTCTCGGGTTTTCAAGTCATGGATCGTCACCACCAGCTCGCTTGCTACCTGACTTTCCTTTCGTTAACATCGTTCATGACACCATAGAAGGTTACTGTGCGCACATTAAACGCCACATTTACATAACCGCATATACCAGCTAAGAAAAAAAAAAAGAAACTGCCAATACGAGCTCGAGCTGTTACAATTGGCATCTTCTGCGCGCATGCTGTATAACGAACCATATGTCTCCTGTTGATATACGCTTCGAGCCAATGATATCAGAAACATTCATCGCTTCCATCAATATTTCAGCATCAATGTCGGAGAAAACCAGTCAGCTTTTTTGACAAGGGCGTAGGCCCAGATGGCTTTCTGTATCGATCTCCTACGCACGAGCTCTCGGGAATGTCATTCGAGAGCGGGACAGCAACGCCCTCCCCCGGACATTACCCGCAGCATTCGACGCCTACTACACAACACGCTTTGCGGTTCGACCGTAAGCAAGGCAGCTTCAAAAGCTGCAGATAAGCGAAATGTCACACAGGCCGTGAACGATTTCAAGGAAGTTGAGGAAGTCTCTCTGACCGCTGTCGGCGATATCTGACTGACGCCGCTCTGTATATATACGATATACGCGGAAGGGACGGTTTCACATGTGTATACCTGGCGTCCTGGTTTTCCTATTATTATCATACGGAAGATTTTGACGGTATAGCATAAACGTCCGTGTGTTAGACGGCGGAGAAGTGAATGGAAACTGCAAGTTTAAAAACTATTAGCCCGAGAAAACAGTGTTAGTTAACTCACGGAGTTGGAAGGAATGGTGACGTGAAGATTTCGAATATTCAATCACGCGCCGGGAATGGAAACTGCAAGTTTAAAACTCATTGAGGGAAAACATAAATTGGCGGTCTCGTACACACAAAAATTACGAACGACGCAATCGACCAATCCCGTTCCTTTTGCGTTGCTGTGAAAGTATAAGAGATCTACTTTCGTTCCGCGAGACGATAGTTTTGCACGTTGTCTCCGTCATGATTGTTTCTTTATTGTCAAAACCTGCAGAACACCTCGAGGAATACATTTAATCGCAATAATTCTGGCGCTTCGTGCAAATTAAAAAGGAAAATTTAATTCTTTAATTTAATTCAATTCAGTTTGGCATTCACATTCTATATAGTGAAGCGTACGTTATCGGTTAAATTTACTTGTATATGGTCAAAATGAAGCCTTTGTTTCTGCAATTAATACTCGACGCAGTCATCAAATACTCACTGGAGACTGATACAATATAGTATAGACACTCTATAGTGATGAGAACGGCGTTGGAGCCATACTTTTTTTCCTCTCGTGTGTGAGTGCGACTAACCCAGGCAGTGCAACAACCTGACCAATATCGGACCAATATTGGTAGTGCAGGTCCAACATTGGGCCATCATGATGTGCTGCTTGGGAAATGACTGAATATCTATAACTGAGTAACTGACTAAATACGTGTCGTCTATTATGTTGTATGTTCTGGTTGAACAGATATTATGTACTTGTACTGCACAAACAAGCTGTTACAGTGAACACGGCTATATCTATATACAGGTCAGCCGCATTGCCCCCCCCCCCCCCCCCCACACACACACACACCTTCAGCCCTCTAAGTTTCACTTCATGATTTCGAGTCTTACCTCAAACTTGCGTTACCTCAAGCTACGTTACGTTGCTTAAAACCGCCGATAAAACGCATAGTTTGTCATAAATTGTGTCGCTTTCACCAATATTCCATTTCACAACATTACCGCCAGCAATGGGTTATATAGGGTATCGCATCTTGGCGGCGAAACTCCCCGCAGTTTCATCATTTAAATATTGTTTCAAATGTATTTAAATATTTACTTATTGCAAAAGTTGTTTCGTTGTTGTGTCGCTTTTGTGCTTGAGTTGTTCCACCCCATATATACTCACGAATGTGGTAGATGGTTTGAACCATCTCGCAACTATGTGCGGTTATTTACTGAGATAGGACGACAACAGATGTCTCACGTCGCGGCACAGGGAGACGTATTGTGCCCCTGCGATCGAAGAACGCCACGAATACCATGTCCATTGAGTTCTCCGCATACATAAAGCCACTCTGGAAATTCGATCTCTTTGCCCTACATGCCGGAGCACCCGTGTGTCCACTTAACGAGCGCATTACCGCAGCACCATCGGGTTACTCCAAAGAGATGCGCTCCAAGTGCACTTCCTCGGTGAATAGTGCGTTGGTTTGGGGGCGTTGAGTTACAGCTCAACCGGCAACGGCAAAAGCGCGACGGCAAGTAATTCAAAGTACATTACTGGCTTTTTTACGAAATCACGTAGAGAGGTATTTGTGGATGTGAAAAAAAAAAGTAATAATAATAAAACGCTCAAATTGGAGCAGCGTGGGACGGTCTAACGGGGCCTCTCCTTTTTTTTTTTTTTTTCTTTTTGAGGGGGGTGGGGGTGGGACAGGAGCCGAAATAGGCTTGTTACAAAAGTTCGCGAAAAAGGCACAGTACAATTACAGACTTCATTCCGAGAGAAGGAGAGAGAAAGAGAGAGAGAGATAAAATAGCCTCTTCTGGCAACATAACAAATAACTCACTTTCGTGTAAGAGTATTTTACTCCGAAAGGAGTCATTTAATACATCCCCAGAAGATAAAAGCAACCTAAATGAGTCTTTCCCTTTCTTCTGCAATCCTATATATACCCTCCGAGTTCGGAGACTTAATACCCTTCTGAAAACAGACCAAATCAAAACGGTCGAGGAAACAGCAAAGACAAGCCACGTCGCCATCATCATCAATTTTGTGCCTCCAACAAGAAGCGGTGTCCCCAGAGTTATCGACATCACTCTCATTTTCTTTTTTTTTTTTTTTTTCCCCTCTCCTTTCATTCGTCGGACATTTTCGTCTGCAACCGAAAATTTGGCGACAGCCAGTACCCGTCCTCTCTCTCTCTTTTCTTCCCCAATTTCCGGATCCAACTCACATTGGCCCAAATGCTAGTACAACGCCTTATCTCGTCGCCAGGCGGAGACACTGGTCATCAAGCATGAGCAAAATAAAAGGCGCGCGCGCGCCCTCTGTGTGTACCGTGCTGAATTCAATTACAGCGGAGTTGTGTAAATTACGCGCCAGGAGCTTCGTGCGGCAGGTCTGCGAAATTAAACGGGTCGCGCCATGATAGTGCGGCGGGTATATACGAGGGATGCTTTCGATTTCGGCTTGAATAATGTTCAGCCGTTCGTCTTTTGAACTAATCAGACGAGAGAACTCAATTACAAGGGCTGTAAATTGATGGGACTTCGAACGTCTTTGATCGCTGTCATGTTATTTTTTCTATTTTATTTTCTTATTTTTTTATTTCTTCACACGCGGGATAGTGCGATGTGTGGACCTCAAAAGTGTGAGGCGTTCGCGCATAATTAATTTTGAGCCGCGATTCGAGGCAATCGGACCGACTGTTTGCGCACTAAAAGAAAGGTCGGAATGAAGTGTCGATTTATAGCGAAAGGGAATTGGACAACGTGGCAAATAATCTCGTTTAATGAAATCGTATGTGTTACTGGTTACAGTTTCAGAGACAGCGTGAAATATTGCCGCCATTTAAGAAGTTCAGTGATTCTACCGAGAGGGTCGTTGTGGTCCTGCCTATATGGGAGTAACTGCCTGGGTTACTCCCACTTATGCATTGTGTTCTTCCTATACGCATTATTCATTGTATCATTTTGTTTCATTTATTTAAACGTTAAGGGCTTTTTGCAGCGGTGTATTCTCGGGGGGGGGGGGGGTATATGTTTATTAAGGATAAAGGTATTCTCGGCAGCTCTAAAAGAACTTACCTGGAATACACACCTTTATATCGGTCGATATTTCAGGCAAATTCTACAGAAATTGTGGCATCATAGGGGGGGGGGGGTAGAAAAAAAAAAGACTTGTTTCAACCCCTGCTGTAGAACATACCAACAATGCACTGTAAACTGAAAAACACCCTTATTGGTGTAAATGGCTTGTCCTATATAACTGACACCACATTTTACACCGTATGGTCTTGGAACACCCTCTTTAGAGGGTGTATTCTGTGTAAAACACCCTTTGAAAGAGTGCTTTTCCTTGAAAATGCCGTGTTTTGCACCCTTTATACACCCTTTTAGGAGGGTGTTTAACAATCTTACACCCCAATAAAAGGGTGTTTAAAGGGTGCAAAAGAAGGCATTTTCAAGGAAAAGCACCCTTTCAAACGGTGTTTTACACAGAATACACCCTCTAAAAGGGGTGTTCTAGACCATACGGTGTAAAAAGTGGTGTCAGTTATAGGACAAACCACTTACACCCATAAGGGTGTTTTTCAGTTTACAGTGTGTCTCTATTAGCCGTAAAAAACACTTCTGAGGATTGCATTCAATAGAGGAACGAATTAAAGATGTACATAACTTAACAGTGCACAATTTAGAAATACACAGTATATAGCTGCTTGTTACCGCGGTATGGGTGCAGGATTTCTACATTATATGTTGGCAACATTGTGTGCACTGCCATCGTATTCACCTTCACCAATTGATATACACGTGAGGCCTTTGCGAGGAACCGACAGTCGACCCTTGTCGTGTGGAAAGAAAGAAAATCAGTTTCCTTCGTCATGGCCAATGTACCGAACGCATGTTTGAATAGACGACTTGAGTAAATCCCAAGAGTCAGCGCGAAAGCGCGCGGTGCAGTGTGGGAAGTATGTTGTGCGGAGCGTTATTGTCCACGCACGTATAATATTCCTTCGGGGAACCCTGCGTGTTATTCTCTGTCTGTACGTGCAGAAGTGTAAGGTTCCTTTTTCAAGTTGGCCGCGCTGAAGAAATTTGCAATTCAAGTTTACCGCAATTGCATTCGAGCTGGACTCCAAACGTCAACGAGAACAAACAAAAACAAACAAACAGAAAAAGACAACCAAACACGGCAAGCTCGCGTACACCGCGATGCTTCGGTTTCACGTGGCGACACAACGTCGTTCACGGTAAATAACATGTTGACTTTACCTCAACAGATAATGCTGTCTCGAATCAGCATACTGTGGCAAAGGAAAAACACGATGACTGTGTGACTGCAACGATCGCCGACAGTCATGCTGCGCGACGTTATACATCAATTTCTTTTCTTTTTTTAGTGTATACTGCAGAAATAACGTACAAAACAAGTAAACATTTCTGATGATGTCGCGCCAAATATCAACTAACATGTTATAGTATTGAAATTACTATATGAAAAGTAGCCCACAGAACACATGAATTTCCTCGGAACATTATACGAAAGAATATTCATTTCCCATGTTCTCCGCATGCAGTCAGGGTGCAGCCTATATCGTCCCTTTTGATATACAAGGCAGACTTCCAAATGAAGTTACACTATAATACGAAGTACACTAAGTAGAAGTACTAGAATATTTGGGAGATTCTGCTGTATATAGAACAGTTTAGATTTCGAACAAACTGTTTTAAGCACTCTTTTTTTCCTCTTTGTATCCGTGATTGGAATTCGCTGCCAACAGAGGTCACAGCATGTGACACTTTGTCATTTTTTGATTACTTGACAGTTCAGGTAGAGTGGACTGGTTTCGCTTTCTTTGTGCTTTAACATTTCTTTTCCATTTCCGTTGCAATTGCACTAATATTGGACGTGTGCACTTTCGTATTTGTGTATTTGCCCCTCCTTCTATGGCAATCGCCGGAAGTATTATAGAAAAATAAATAAATATACGTCTGTAAATCAATAATAATATAATCCTAAGGTCATCAATACGGGATAAATATCATCATAAATACAATACTGACCGATGAAGAAATTTACACCGTCACCCTTCCAGCGGCTCCCTCCGACATTACGCCAAGATAAATGCTGGGAACAGTATTTATCACAAGTAACTCCAAGAATAACGTATAAATATAAGAAGTATATACAGCTATACATGTAAATATAAGTGCATGGATCGTGCGTGTGACAAACAGTATAAGTATGACTGTGTAAACATTTGTCACACTCAAATCATGTTTCCCATAGCATGCCCTTCAGATGAACGCATCGCATAATTTGATAGTAAACGCAATAAAATTTAACATAAATATTGTGCAGAATTTGTTGGACACACACAGATATGACGTTCAGGATATGCGTGCGGGCTCTCATTAAAAGCATGAAAACAATGAATACATTACAAATATAATGAATGGTTTTTGCGAATAAAAGTGAATGCTTCTGAATGTTTGTGCACCCAAGGGCCAGAACGGAGCAATGGTCGACAAGCTTTCCTTTCAAGTTATTTGTTATCGAGGGGATTAATACTCTCCTTTTATGGATGTATTATTAATTGCGCCGATTTGATATGTTATTACATGTTTTATCAATCAATATATGTACTTACAAGTAGTGACGAGCAACGTTTTTTATCCTATGCAGAGTTCGAGGTAACTCGTTACAAGTAACTCGTTACTGTAACTAAGTTCCTCTTTTTGGTAACTTGTAACTTAACTCGGTACTTTTGCGCCGTGGTAACTTTCAGAGGAACTCGTTCCTTTTTCAGGTAACTTTGCCAAAGTAACTTAAGCTAAGTTCCAAGTTACTTTTCACTCACGTCCACATATTTTCGTGCTTTCTCTCCGGTTTCTTCATGGCATTTTTTGCCATAAAACGTGATATTAAATCAATTACAGTATTTTATTCAGGAAGTAAGAACCGCTGCCATTGAAATGAAGCTGAACCATTGTGCGCCAACAGGATCTAAGCGTGTCGCACTCCTCCGCAGGCAACTCAAGGTCTAACTGAACTGCTCACGCGCGCTGCACCTGCGTAATGCTATTTTGTGTCCGAAGTAACTTGGAAGTAACACGTTCTTTTTTTTAAGTAACTCAGCAACTGCGAGTTACATTTCAGGCTGAAGAACTTCGTTATTAACTTAGTTACATTTTGCACATGGTAACTTAACTTGTAACGAGTTCTTTTTGACGGGTAACTTCTCAATCTATGATCCTATGTCGCTTCTTTGAAAGTGTACTATATAGGCGCGAGACTTCGGCATATTCTGAACAAATGACAGGAAACTAGAAGAAAGCAGCGTCAATTGAATATTAATAGTAATAATAACAACAACAACAACAACGCTTTTTTATTACGTGCCCAAGAGCTGCGACGAGGGCGCTGGTGTTGGCGAACACTCACAAAGTTCTATACATAATGCTGAAGAAGACACATATATACACCCAGGAAATGAAGAATACACACGCAATACACACGTATAGGTCACAGAACATATAAACAATAATCTTTGTGGATAGATTGCTTATATCTAAGATTACATGTTTGAAAAGAAAAATAAGCGTCAGTTTGAAATATTCGCCTGTCAAATTAACAAGGTCCAAAAGCGGCTACCTACGGACATCGCACGATGAGATTCGCTGTATTGCATCGCATTTGGCTCAATAGCATATACTATACCAGTTACTGCTATTCCATTTGGCATCAGTGCCATCTTAGGAGGTCACTGCCGGCTTGCGGCTACAATTTACACACTTTTCTTTAGATTTCGTGGTTAGTCACAGTGAGTCCGTATCTATTCGGCGCCACATCTTTAAAGAAATTGTGTGATCAGCCCGATATAGAGAACGATAATAAGAAACTCGTGGAAAATGCACTTTGGTGTTTCATCAAATTGTGCAATGTCACGTGCTGGTTCCCGTGATGAAACCTAACCGTTAAAGATATGATCTGAAAATGTAAGCGTGGGACAAATAAGTTAATTTGTCATGAACCATCACTAATGGCGGTGAATCATAATTCATAAACCAGGGAAGTTTATCTATACATCAACTTTTGTCCTACTATAGAAATCACCTCGGCATGAATATCATTTTTCTCTTGGTGTCGTGTTTCTACGCAAGAAAATTCTGCTATCTGCAACACGCACAAGCATTAAACGCCTGTACACGAATATTAAAAAAAATCATCCATGAAAAGCTTGCACAAAACTACAAAACAGCACAAATTCCTAACGATACCCAGGCTAACACGAAAAATATCGCATCTTCCAGATCAGCAGCAGAACTCGGGAATTCCCGGCCCTCCTAATGCGGTAGCAACTGTTATGTAAACAACGAGTCCGACGTTACCGCACGCGGCCTCCGTATCTTATCCAAGCGCTCTTAAACAAGCTTCTCATTGAACTTATCAAGAAACAAAAACAGTCCAGGCTGCACTCACCTTGACTTTGATCTGGATGATAAGCGGGAGACCGATAGCGCAGGCGGCGCCCCTGCTTTCTTCCCCGCTGTTTTTAGCGGAAACACAGCCACTTCACAACACCCTCGCAGTCATTGGCGACTCCTTCCTCACTCTATTACTCGCTGCTTTGCCTCTTATCAACAACCAGATGTAGCAATCACCATTTCGGCACCGAAAACGTCCAAAAGAAGCCACGGAATCGACGCCTTAACGAAATTTTTCGACGTCCGCTGCAGTTCCGTCGACGCTCGCCAGGCGGCGCTCACCGACAGAGCACGACTCTGGCCTCTCTCCACTGATTGGTGGGAGCGGAAATGGGCGGAGCGCGACGAGGCACCGCCCTGATGCTCTAGTCACCCCCCCCTCTTGCTGGATTCGGAGAGGAAGAACGCACGGGGCATATAACTGGATTTCTTGAAAACATGAAGAAAACGAAAGTGGACTATAAAGGAATTGGTCGCCGCAAACGGCACTGCAGAAGTTGATTTTCAGTTATTGGGTGCAAATTCGGTTAATGTGCAAAGCGTGGTGTTATTGCGGGTTACGCTTCGTAGTCGGTTTTATTGACCGAGTGCGTTCTGCGCGTATGTTTCGCTTTTCAGGATTTTTAGGACAGTCTGGGGGGGGGGGGGGAGGGGGGGCAGAAGTTGATGCAGCGTGAAAGATGAAGGTGAAGTCGGATGGGTGGTATTTGAGAAGAGGGTCATTATTTTTGAACTCCTTCACGATTCTGAGAGACAATGTGCGAGGTACCTATAGAGGGACGGCAGTGGTTTGGCCTATACTGTTTCGAACTCAGTCCACTTCAAGATAACCCGGACAGGAGAACAAACACGAAGCTTGGTATAACACGAATACACATGACAATTTGGACCAGCAAAAAAAAATCCGATTCGCGATTTCTGTAGCTAATCTGTCATACTGATAGAATAGTTAAGAAGCAAGCGAGCTGGTGATATATAGATCCATATACTCAAGAACCCCGAGATGAGGGACACGGAACACGTTGTGTTTGTCTCCCATTTTCCAAGTCCCTCGTCTTGGGGTACTTCAGTATGGAGTTTGATGACTCAACAGATTCGGTTGAGTTGCTGATAAATGTTGGACTATATATAGATTGTCATGCGCTATCACTGTCACAGAGAGTGGTATAGCTAGCGAATACCATGTGTGACTTCGAAACCGTCCGTTTCCTCCGAAAATAAAAACAGGATTATGTGGAGCTATGTAGATACTCAGCCCGAAAGATAGCGCCAATCCACCAGACAACTACAGGGTGTGTGCAGAAAAACATGACCCGCATTTAGGCACATAGTTTGTTGCCTACCTAACTAACGAACTTCCGGTGGCGCACGATGGCGCATTTATGCGTGCGAAATCTGTAGAAAAATTGTGGAAGCCATACCCAGCTTTAAAAAATAAACGGAACAACGAAAACGTCGGCTTCCGTGCATCAGAATAGGGCAACATGGTGGACAACAGGGTGTATGTGAAAGGGCAACATGGTGCACGTAGGAGAGTTGTGTTCAAGTACCGCTAGGGGAGCTATCGGTGCATAAATCGAAACGATGTCCCACATGGATGCTCATCGGCAGTACCCCTAGCGGTGCCTGCACATAACTCTCATGAGACCGAAATACACTACCATGCAGTGTCATGACCGCCCTATTCTAATGCATGGAAGCCCATGTTTTCGCGCTCTGTTTATTTTTTTACATTGAGTATGGCTTCCAGGATTTTTTTGTAGCTTTCGCACGCATAAATATGCCGTCGTGCGCCACCGGAAGTTCCTCGGCTAAGTAGACAACGAGTTACATGTAAAAATGCGGGTCATGTTTTTCTGCACACACCCTGTATATATATATATATATATATATATATGTATATGAGCGAAAGAGAAGTCGTCGGTTTGTGGGTTTATTTTGTCCACTTAGTGTTTTTCTCCGCTGAAATCTTGTACAGCAGTCCACGCATCACTCAGGGAGCGTATACGCATGAATGTACGTGAATGTATTCATGAGTGTACCTCACGGAGGACCAAGTGCGTAACCGATATGCTATATACCAACTTCTCCACGCGGAGGCCGGCTGGAAGTTAATAGTGGGTTACTTGCTCTCTATAGTTGAATATTGCGTGCCAGCTCCGTACAGCTGTAATATTCGAGAAAGCTTAAATATCGACAAGCCGGGTGACCAGTTCTCTGTGCCCAAACAATCAATTGAAGATAGACCAAAAGCAAGGAGAGGTCATGATGAAAAAATATATAACTCCGTCTTGACACAACAGGCAACTAGATTTACTTTCAACGTTTCGACGCTTATGCGGGCGTCCTCAAACAACGAAATGTTGAAGAAATTGCAGCGGTGTGTTTGTCGGTTCCAGTCTCAGAACAATTACTTTCCATCGCGTCAACGTCTTTTACATCATTACAGTGCAGGCAGGAAAAGCGAACAGTATATGGTGCATCGCTGAGACAATATGGAGTCAGAACGGAAGGGTCCGACCGTGAATGACTCAAAATTGCACAAAACAACTGCTTTGTGCGCGTCCTTTTTTTTTATTAATTTTCACCACCAATGGAGTAGAGTAGGGTATAGAGTAGAGAGAAACTCCTCATTCATCATCTTAAAATAAAGTTGTTGTTGTTTGTTTATTTTCTCATATAGTCTCGGGTTTTCGTTATGAATAACTACTTTTCCTTCGTTAAAAACCGCGAAGCAGCAGTGGCTATATGAGCGGCGCAGAGTCGTGAACAGGTGGAGAGAGGACAGCAGAAAGGATTTGGGGGTAGAGGAATTAGCGTATGTCCTGGGCCAACTTCAGGAGTAACTATGCTATCATCCCATATACCCTATATATACGCAAGTCCACTGCTGGTGGCAGCGCAAACGATATCGATGCGACTGTTCTATCCAATTTCTCCACGCACGTACAGACCTCCTCAAAAAGGCCAATTACGCTGTATATACTTCAGTACAATACACACCCTCGCCCGCACAGACGTTCCATCGCTGCAATATTAAAAGCGAAACCTCGCGCACGCAGCTGTCGACCACCACGCCACCTTGCGTCCACCCTCGCACGACTTCATCAACGCCGAGGAAACAACAGTTTAAAAAAATTCCTCCATATTCCGTACTCCACCCATATAGCTGTATGTTTTCACGCGCGTACAGTATATAGGAATAAAGGCGGGGAGGTTATCGCGATAGAGCACAATCCCAGCGGACGGGGCACCGATGGAGATAGCGCACCGCTTCATTAGATGAGTCCGGTAGGCGGCGCGGCACGCGCTCGTGCGCGTTCTGTGTGCGCGATAAGGACCGCCATTTATCACCTCGGTCCGTGGCTGCATGTGTGCATAGGTGTTGCTGCAAAGAACGGAACGCAGATACAAAAAAAAAAAAAAGAGGAAAAGATTTGCGTGGCCAAACCCACGATAAGAGTTACGAGTGTTTGGGAGGTGCGGGCAGCTATTGTTATTGCAGGGAAGGTGTCTAAAGAGGTGGTTGTGTTTCTCGCCGAGGAAGGTGCGTGGCGCTGTGGTTCGAAATTGGGTTGCGGGCATTGTTGATATGATGCTAAGAAGGTATACCGTGAAACGTTCCGCGGGGCAAGAGCCGCGTTAGGATCTCTCGAGGGAGATCGTGTTTTATTCTGTAGAATATTTTGTTCGAAGTTAGGTTACAAATTACGACTGACTACTTTGCGAGATTGTATCCGGTATAACACCCAAAATGTGCTCGACCAGTAAATGCACGCACAGTAACAACACGGCTTCACCATATAAAGAGAGGTTTGGAGACAATGGAGATCCGTGCATGTAGCGATATAAAAAGGCGTGCACCGTACATTTTCAAGAAATCAGGATGGGGAACGAGGCTATTCATTATATGACAATTTGCTCCGAGCATGCTGTGCCGTCAAGCACTGTTTTTTAGAGTACAAAAGTCTGGACCTAAAAGCTTGCAGGAACCAGACTGCTGATATTTCACGTTGGTACTATGCACGAGGAAAGTCATGGGGAAATATTATATAGGAAATATAGGAAAAGTTAAATTCTGAAGACGACCTGGAGGGTGATATAAGACTACATTTCCGTGCATTGCATGATATCATATGGCTTACTATATATGCTACATAAATATGTATTTCGTCCTGCCGTCCTCTCTCCATCTGCCTACATCTGTACGCCTCTCATAGTCACAGTTGCTTCGCGGCGCTCGCGCGGAATTACAAAAAATAAATATGTAGTATTGAATTAGTAAGTGAATATAGCATTCACAGTAACTGTATACAGTGAACCCTCGTTATTATGACCATGGTCGTTCCCGAAAATGTTGGTCATAATGCGGAATTGTCATATTAACGGGTGGATTTGCAAAGGTTTCACTGCATTGTTCCCCAGCAGTATGGTCGTAAAGCGCGTATGTCAGATTATCGGGGGTCATATTAACGAGGGTCCACTGTAACTGTATATATATAAGGATAAGGGTGGTGATGGTGAAACTGCTCGCTATGGTCGGCCACGCGCGCATCTTGTAGTAAGTGTATATTGAGCGAAAGCACGTGTAATGAGGTCTGGGTATAGAGTCACCCAACGCCTTCGTACTCAAATTTTTACCCATCCCAATTGAGCACGTGTTACACCCATTCGTTATATTTGATTTAGAATACTCTCTCTGCTTTACCGGTCCTGCCTATCGCACTTCACCTCGGTCTCATTTACCTCACCGTAATGACCTCGGCCCGAAGCATTCTCATAACCATATTTCACTTCCTACATATACACACAGACGACGTACGTAATGGTGGGCCGCTATATACCCGCGGTTCATGTATTCAAGATGGAACTTGATATATACCCACCAGAAAAAAATAAAAAAATCTCTCTGTGTCGACAAAATCGTACTTTCGATTTATGCCATGCCACCATTACTCCGTATAAGAACTCGCTTTGGGCCGAATTGGTCGGCATGGTTTGACTTCTTATCAAAAGGCATCTGTTTGGATTCGCTAATGATTCCAAGCACGCACGTGCCTATTGAACGCCGCACGCTGATTGGCCCGAACTGTCTGGCGGTGATTCATGGCAGGAAGTTAATATAGCACAGGATTGGTGGGTGTTTTGGAGTTTTTTTTTTTCCTCGGTTGGACGCTATGGTTGCTTGTAAGGAAGAGGGGTATGGGGGGGGGGGAGAGACCTGGTTAATGATTGATTTATGGTCGGTATAGGTTTAACGACTTTAATGGTTTCGTAGGTCGCTATATATGGGTGTTTGAGAAATAACGCAGTGAGTTATGAGCCGCAAAGGAAGATCGATGAAGTAGAGGATGAAGTGTTTGTATAGAAAAGGGGGGTTTTTTGAAAAATCTGAGGTGCCAGTTGTTTAGACGTTTGTAGATGAGGTGGTACACAATGCGCCTGTTTGCGAAAGCTGGGATTGGGCGTTGTCGGGATTTTTTTCATTCCAAAGATTTCGAAAGATAAACGTGTCTTTCTTCGTACCTTTGAGGTCTATAGCTCCTTTGCGATATACGCGCTGTTAAACAGAACTTTGCCGCATAACACTTCCAGGAGCCAACCACTATCCAGTATGATATCGCTGTGTGACCTGACTTGTTGAAAACTGACTTGTTGCATCCGAAATGCAAGTGAGTGACCGAGAAAGGCGTATGACCTCCCAGTTCCAATAAATCAGGGGAGAGAACGCTATGTAATTCTGGATGGTGGTTGTCATTCTTCAGTGTGTTAACGCGATGAGGTTGTATGTTAACAGTGTACAGCAGTACTACCCTTGAAGTCGGCCCAAGACGTACATACACTAGTCCGTCATAGCAACAGTTGCTTCACTGCACTGACTCGGAATTTTAAAAATCTTCACGCACACGGAGCTTGACCATATAGCGCGCTGAAGGCCATTGCAAATAACGATATCGTTGTCACTCCTAAGCTGTGGAAAACGCGGGGCGTACGCCCCTGCGTGAAAATTGACATATAGGTGCCACAAAACGGCGTAGTATTGCGGTGTATGTCTGTATGTCTCAAGACACACTTCAGTTTCAGGACGTGTGGACCTTCTGAAGCGATAAACAGCTTGGAGGTGAGGTGAAGAAGCACACTTTTTTTACTGTCTTATCAGTCCTGCAGAAGTGTCAGACACAGAAGAAGGAATATGCGCTAGAAGGACCTCTTACAATGACCAGGAAGACGTTATCTGCTTTTTGCTGGTGTCTTCAGAGTGTATATACTGCTGGAATATCTTGCAGACTGTTCTGTACGTGTGGCACAGTTCCTCTTGAAGTTGGGTCAGGATGCATACTAAACCCTCTCTCCCGTCTGTCTACATCCGTACATCACCCGTAGCCACAGTTGCTACGCGGTGACAGCGCGGAATTAGAACGAAAGAGAACGTACTATATACTTCACTATCCTGTGTAGGTGGTGCTGGCGAAAACGGGCTTGCCGTTGTTAGCCTCACTTATGTTGGCAGCGTCACCACGACTGTATAGCCACACTCTAAAAACAGAGCTTCACCGCATAGCACGCTGTGCGCCAACCACTGCCACGAACGATATACACTCTTAAAAATGAACTTCACCGCATAGCACGCTCCTAGCCAACCATGATCCGGAATGATATCGTTATCTGCCCTGATTTGTTGAAAACGGGAGGCGTACGCCTTTTTTGTGACAATTATGAACTGCATAAGTGTCACAAAAAAGGTGTACGCCTCCCGTTTTCAACAAATCAGGGCAGATAACGATATCATTTGAGATGATGGTTGGCTAGAAGCGTGCTATGCGGTGAAGTTCATTTTTAAGAGTGTAGGGTTATCGCTTCCGACTCGAGGAGAGAAGGGTGCGTATACGCCTCTTTGTGGCAATTTGGGTATATGATAATTGACACAAAAAGGCGTACGCCTCCCTCTCTCCTCGAATCGAAAGCGATAACCCTATCGTTCGCGGCAACGATTGGCGCACTACATGCTATGCGGTGAAGTTTTTAGAGTGCAGGATGAGATGAGATGATGTGGTAACAGATGAAGGAATGCTGTCGGCCGAAAGTTAAGATCTAGGGCGGTCACTGCCAGAATTGGTGATAAGTCCCAGCAGTACTCATTGTCTTTGAGCGAGACCAGACAACTGGAAGAAAGCAGACGAGGCTGCGAATTTTTGAGAGACTTTCCACGAAAGAGCCTCTGGGATGTACACTCTTAAAAATGAACTTCACCGCATAGCACGCTCCTGGCCAACCATAATCTCAAATGATATCGTTATCTGCCCTGATTCGTTGAAAACGGGAGGCGTACGCCTTTTTGTGACAATTATGAACAGCATAAGTGTCACAAAAAAGGCGTACGCCTCCTGTTTTCGACAAATCAGGACAGATAACGATATCATTTGAGATGATGGTTGGCCAGGAGCGTGCTATGCGGTGAAGTTCATTTTTAAGTGTGTAGGACATCACCCACCATACACTGTTAAAACAGAACTTCACCGCATAGCACGCTCCTAGCCAACCATCATTCCGAATGATATCATTCTGTGCATTGATTTGGTGAAAATGGGAGGAGGCGCCTATCTGGGACAGATTATCTTGTCCCAGATAGGCGCCTCCCCCCTGTTTTGAACAAATCAGGACACAGAATGATATCATTCGGAATGATGGTTGGCTAGGAGCGTGCTATGCGGTGAAGTTCTGTTTTAACAGTGTACAATTCCTGAAATGGCCAAGGAGAGCAGCGTATTATTTTGCCGCAGCTTTCCAGAGCGTATATACAAGATAACCATTTAATGAAAAGAACTATAGCGGCAAGGCCGAGCGGGCTAAGACGTCCCGCTCTTTGGTGATAGCCAAGGCCGTGCTGAAGACTGGGAGGTTGTGGGTTCGAATCCTACCACCGGCTGTGCTATATCTGAGGTTTTTCCCGGGTTTTCCGAAGCCTTTCCAGACGAATGTCGCCGCAGTTCCCCCTGAAGTCGGCCCGGGACGCATACTGTCCCCCACTCCTTCCTGCTGTCCTCTCTCCATCTGTCCACATATGTACGCCGCTCATAACCGCAGTCGTTTCGCGGCGCTAACACCGAATAAATAAATAAATAAATATTAAAAAAAACTCGTTGAAACAACATATCGAAACCGCCTGCGAGTGTCCACTCGCTTTGACATTCGCGCCGGCATTCGTGCGTATATATTTTATTCCTTCCTCATCAACCCATCCGTCCGCAAATGCGCATGTTTATACTGGTGCCATACAGTTTGTATCCCCATTATTCATGCGCGTATATACGCTGGCTCAGCAGAAACTTCTCCGGCATGGTGCTGGAAGGCCGTCATCATGCAAGCAGAACATTCTCAACACCTCGCGACGGAACCATTAATCTTGTCCCTCCCTCCCCTCCTCTATATACCCTTCATCCCCCCGTCTCTCACGGCGTTTGTTTTGGCCGCTCTTATCTCGTGCCGTGTATTTTCTTTACTACTACTACTTTCTTTCTTTTTTTTTTTTTGCTACATATACGTATCATTGGTGCCGCGCCGTATGATTAAACGGCGCCGGCAAAAATCCACACCCTTATACACTGTGCCCATCCCACCCACGAGCGCACGAAGAAATCTTTTTCTTTTTTTTTCTTACTTTCTATACGTAAGCTCTCACTCATATTTTTCCACTTCCCTATATATAAGCGTGTGTTTCTCTGTTTTTACGTATAGCCTTTGTGCGAAAATAGGGGCGCCTGTTCCTCCTCCCCCTTTTTTGGAGGGGCGGACGCCTAATCGCGGACGCCATCTTGGAACATCGTTTTTGCTGCCCCCGTTTTTCTTGTGTTTTTTTTTTTTCGTGTGTGTTTGTGTGTGTCACTATGGTACCTTCGTGTATACAGTCATCTTCCATTATAGTTTTGCCTTTGTTATGTTGTGGCTTCGTGATATCATTTCATCCTTGTTGGAATTGTGGGTATATACATTGGAAGAGTGAACGGTGACTTAATTACCCGTATAGTGTCGTTGTTGTAGTGAGCAAGGTTCCGGTAGTGAAACCGCCGAACTAATTATGAGGTTAAATACGAAAAGATAAGTATGAGGTTATGAGGTTATCAATTAATACGCGATCGGACCACTGCGAAGTGGGGTATATGACCCTCGTTATCTCGCCACCTAAAAGTCACGGTATTATCTGCATTATCAGAAGTTGAGATTTGATTAGAAATGATGTGCTGAAAACCTAGCCGGCAATCGTCCCATAACGCCAAAAGTTCGGTTGATAGTGGCATAGTGCGCTGTCGTGGGTGACGTCACACCACTTTTCCACGCCCTCATTGATATAACGTCGTCGTAATCTTTGCTTATCTTTGAAGCACCGTAGCATGCAGCTGTTCGATAACCGGTGGGCCAAAACAACACGATAAATATACCGTCGAATGTATATCTGTCATATGGTACGTACACTGATTATCCTGATTGTTCTTTCTTCTTTCCTTTGGTTGGTCGCTATTTTACCAAATTGGTATTTCTTCAGATTACAACATCATTACCTTATAGGGAGACTCCGGGACATTCCGAAACTATTATAATGGCTGTGTATAAGTTCGATAAGTTCTTCCGAAATGAGAAGTAAAGTTAGTTGGGCAGTCGGGGACGCGTTAGTTGGCAAAAGAGCTGGGAAGCTCAAAACGAAACCGAAACTTCTCAAGGTTCCCTCTACCATGCGTGACGTCACCGGTAGTCTGTGTGGGCCACCGGCCGTTCTTCGGGCACGCGCTTTGTAACTTCTTCGGGCCACATGGCTGACCAGTCATCTGTTTTCTGGATTTCGTTCTATAAAATATCTGCCAGCGGTAAAAGCATAACCTATACACCAAGCCGTACACGAGGAATACCGGTGAGGTGAAGTCCAGTGTTGCTGGACTGCTTTTCCATGGAGGAGCTCCTATAATCACTCGAAGGAAGATATTGCTTTTCGAATTATCTGTGCCACTTGGGGATGACAAATTTTATTCATTGCATATTAATGTCGCACCGTTACCTCAACACGCTTTTGGTGCGGAGTCCTCCTTTAAATATAAGGAACAGCAGAAGCGCCTCATGTGCGCATCTCAAACATGTCCCCGCTTTAAATATAAGAAACAGCCCACGCGGCACATGTACACTCTAAGAAAAAAGGGAGTACTTTTACTCCTTTTGGGCACTAAATGCATTGTCACAAAAAAGTGTCCCTTTGGGGAGCAAATGCGCGGGAGTAAATGAATGTCACAGAGTGGAGACTGCATTTCACGCGCTGTTGTAAGAGTCCCAGGTAGTATATGATTCGTCTGCATGTATGAAAATACTTTGAAGCAAACCGTCAACCGTGATATATTGAGTGATATAAAATCTTGCGCCATACATAGTGGACAATTTGTGAAGAAAGAAGCGCTGACTCTTTCTTACTCTGTCTGGATGGAAAATTGCTACGTTGGCTGTGTTATACAGCCTTATGCCGTTCAAATTGACCAAGGGCACACCTTTATACGTAGACTGTCGCATTCAGGAGACCATTCGCGAAGTTCAGTGACAATTTGCATTCCTGGGGAGTAAATGTCGGGACTAAATGTCGGGTTAGGGGACTAAAATGGGGAGCAATTGCAGACTGGGGGAGTAGAAGCTGCAATTGCTCCCCGTTTTACTCTTTTTTTTTTTTTTCTTAGAGTGTACTGCACGCGACACGGTTGTTTGAAATTACCGTCCTGCCGTTTGCGCTATCCTATATAAATCCCCAGTTCTTGCAAGACCATTCGTTTTGAGTAATAAACATGTGCAGCATGTGAACCTATACCTCCACATACACTATTGACACAACTTTTCAGAGGGCAACCACCGAAGCGCTGACTGCGGACACACTGATCGGCGATCTCCGATAACCGTGTCTCAACGTGTTTTATCGGGACTCTATAACTCTTGACGTTATCGAGCACAACTCCTTGATTTTTCTCGCAACTGCAACTCGCTGTCCAGCTCCCACAAGAATGCTGAATACGCAGAATTCCCCCCCCCCCAAAAAAAGTCACGTGGCCCATACATTATGACCAACATTATATACCCCGTAGCGAGTCAACATTCCGAGAGTCTCCTCCTTCGAGGCAAACGTATATACATCGCATACCATTTCGGCCCCCTTAACCGTGTAATGAACCCGACCAAAAGCCACTCCTCAGAATTCTCTTGGCGACCGCCCAACGTCTCCAACATCTTGATCGCGAGCGCACAAATTTAGAATCCCAAACATAAGACGGCGCAGCATCTGTCCCCATACATTTAGTCAGCCTTCCATCCCTCTTGAGGGACACACACACACACACAACGCACTGACGGCTAAATCTGGCGGGAAAGAGAGCGAGAGAGAGAGCGATACCTTCTTTTTGGTCCCCCCCTCCCCCTATATCTCTAACCTGGATCCAAATGCCGAGCGTGCGCCGGATTTGAACGGAGCCTAAATATCGTCTGCTTTAAAAGTCGTATAAGCAGACGGGCGTCTGCGTTGGCAGGCCGTATCTGGCCCGATAATCGCGTGCCGGAATGTTGTGCCTTCTTTCTCGAGGGCCCCTGGTTGTAACTTTAAGCGTTTTTATCGCTTTCGAGGGCGATTATGATAAGGTTCTCCGGGTGCTATATGCCGGTATCTTTTTTTGAGGTGCCGCTGAAAAGGGTTGATGGGTGCTGGTTTCGCGTTACTTCAGCCCCGAAAAAAAGAGTGCGTTTGGATTCTTGAAAGGCGGAGGGATCGAAGACTGTTGAAAAGCTGTGAAGTGTTCGTTATCGGAAAGAAAGCGGTTGTCGCGGTTGATATTTCGAGCAGCGAACGGAAGGGCTGGTCGGTTGAATAAGGGGCCACGGATGTCTGTGCGCCAAATATATGTGAACGGGAACAGCTCTTTTTCGGCGAGGCTTTTCCGCCCCTCTGGGAACTTTATCATGCACAGTATAATAAGATCACAACAATGCCACGTGGCTTTTATGACAGTGTCCAGAGGATGTCAGTTGGCATTGACGTATACCGGGTGTTTCAGTTAAATCCCCGGGCTAAATAATTCGCGAACCGGTGCACCAACCGAATAACTTTCTTTTTTACAAGTATCTGTCCAATACCGCCTACAAGATGTGCACCGCGTGAACGAGCGGAGGCGCTCATTATTTAAATAAAAATTCAAATGAGTTTCGTGAAAAAAGCTAAGTTCTAACCGTCACCGTCTCTACCGTCACCATTAAAATGGGTACTACTCCTTTTGGGACCTTCAGTGGACACCTATTAGAGAAAAATCTGCCACCGAAGCGGGTCATTTATTGCAGTAATTAATTGGTTTCGCTTTACGTGTTTTTGTCGCGGCTGGTCGCGGCGAAGCGCAAAAGGACGTAATTCATTGGTGTAATTCATTGGTGTAAGGACGTAATTCATTGGTGGACATGGGAGTGAAAGAGCGTCCTTTTGCGCTTCACCGCGACCAGCCGCGACAAAAATATGTAAACCGAAACCAATTAATTACTGCAACAAATGACCCGCTTCGGTTGCAGATTTTTCTCTAAAAGGTATCTACTGAAGGTCCCAGAAGGGGTAGTACCCATTTTAATGCCGAGGGCGCCCTGCTTTAGAAGTTATCTTTTTTCGCGAAACTCATTTGAATTTTTATTTAAATAATGAGCGCCTCCCGCTCATTCACGCGGTGCGCATCTTGTAGGCGGTTTTGGACAGATACTTGTAAAAAGAAAGTTATTCGATTGGTGCACCGGTTCGCGAATTATTTAGCCCGGGGATTTACCTGAAACACCCGGTATTGTGGCCGCGCATGTCGCTAGATATTATGTTAAAGGGAGACTTCGGAAAGATTCGAAAAAAAAAATTAGATGAGCATCATACCGAACACGGACCGCTCCTTTGATACCGAATACAACATTCGCATTCATTTTGTGCGAGTAATTACAATCCGTAAATGATGACAATACGAAACCGAAACCAACATGCAAAGCGCACAGTGGTTCGCCCGGAGGAAGATACTGTGACGTCACCCGGCGTTGTCGTCTGCTACGAAGCTTGCATTCTTCCATGCAGGATGACGTCGGCAGTGTTGCTTTCAGCGCCCTCTTGCTTCACAGAGGCGAAGCGCTTACTTCGTAATAATTCGTTCGAATGAAATCTGCGCACTCTGGGAACGCGATATTTCGTATGTATGTTCCTGATACCCCAAGGGTTACTGCTATGTCACAATCGTTGTGCTGATTTTCTTGCGGAGTCCCACTTTAAAGAATGTATGGTTCTAAGGAAGACTGCGCGGAAGCAGAAAAGACGCAATGCATGAACGCTCAAGATTTCTAAGGCACGTTGCTCATCACCTCTCGGGTTTACGTGCATGGAATCACGTGGGATAACAATCCTGTCTTCATTGAGGAGCCGAGCTTTTTTTAAAAAATAGTTTCTGAAGATGGTGGGTAACTGCATTCCTTGAAGGACAGTAACCCTTCCGGGGCCTGCTCTCCCTTTTTGTATTCCTGCCCCGGAAGTCCGTCTTCCTCTTTTATTCGTGCTGCTTACCGGACATCAGGGTACTAGAAGCACCGCTGTATAGGAGCTGGTGGTAGTGGTGGTTGTGAAAGGGCTCGGCGTTGTCGGCCTCACGTATGTGGACAACGTCACGACTGACGCCCTTGGGAAATGTGCGCCCTGGGCCGACTTCCAAGGGAACTTGTGCCGACGTATGTCTGAAAGCGTCTGAGGCTAGGAGCTAAACTAGCCCTTTAGCCAACATGCAAAACGAATAGTTCACGTTTCCTGACAGGGGTCACAACTACCCGAAGGCTACAGCACTACAACAAGACTACAACAAGACTTTTCTCTATCGACCTCGACAGTGTTTGCTTCAACAACATTTAAACTCTACAAGGCTCTACACCTAGGTACCACATACACCCTTTAATCAACTAGAAGCATGCGACTCACACATCCCTGGGCACCACCTATACATCATTCTAACCCTCCTGTACCTGTCTCCATGCCCGGTACAGTCCTGACCGCAGCGCCGACGGACACCTTCCAATAAATAAGAGCACCTTATCAGCACCTCCCGACCGAGGACTTCTGAAACCAAAGTATATACGCGGAGCGAACAGTCCCGCGATCCCATCTCGATCCAGTGCGCGTCCCGAAGAACTGCCTCCATGCAGTTCTCGTCAACCTCTGTCACCTGGGCCCACGACATTCGACAGGATCTTTAGAGATAAACGACAACAAGACGCCACTGCTGGACGATCAAAGAAGAACGCTTGTCGACAAAAAGCACGCAGCGTCCGGACTCGAAGAGACATTATCTCGTAGCAGACGAGAAATTATGGTAGCGCTACAAGAACCCATCTGATAACGGTCGGAGGCGGCCATCTTCCCCGGCGCGGAGAAATTCTTTAAATGTCTTTGCTGGTGTTCCGCGATTACGAAGAGATTTTTTTTTTTTTTTTTGCGAAACGTATCGAGTGTCCCTGTCGAGTTGAATATGTACGTGAGTGAGTTATGAGAGGAGGAATCGTCTCTTTGCAGATAAGGAGTTTGATAAAGGAGGAAAGAGGTGGTTTCGGTAAGTCATCTTTGAGGTTTCGTCTTACGTATACGTTCGTTTTTGGTGTAAGACACGGGGGAGATAAGTGACTCGACTGAACATTGCGTTTTCTGCGACCACGCTTGAGATATGACGTGCCAGATGTGGTTATGGGGGGAAGATCTGTTGATACAGAGGAAATATACTGATTGAATGACTGTAGTGACTATATACATAATCAGTATACAGATATGTTAACTTGTTTTTGTTGTTGTTTTTTAAGCGTAGTTTAGAGTCCCAGGTCATTTTGCATCCTGCACTACATAGCCACCAAAAGTATATAAACAAGCAACACGAGACATTCTTCAGTATGAAAGATGAAAGTCATTGAAAAGGTTAGCCAGCTGTAGGACTCGAACCCACATCTTCTGGATTACCGGTATTACCGGTAGGCACTAGAGGCCTTGTATGTGATTGTCCCTTCTATGTTGTTCCAGCCTCAGAACATCGGTTCTCTCATATTCTTCAGTATGTCGGGTTTATGCCTTCTAAAATTTCACGAACGCTGCCATACGGAGGAAACTAAGGCAAGGATCACATTATAGAGTGTATCATATAGTCTTGCGTGATCACAATGGTCTCATCAGTGCCCCCATTGCAACGCGGCAGAAGTCAACATTCATGACTGACAGCAGCCACATTAAATGATGTAATGTTTACGTCTCGAGCGCGACGTCATAGAAGTATGTTGTTCTGAGCCCAATAGACCCACAACAGTTTGTAAACACGAGGATGCACCTGCGCATGCGCATGTAGTGGGCTTCACTGGTGTGCAAAAGGTAGTAGGAACCTCTGTTTCGTAATGCGAGACAACATATCGAGGCAAGCTTATGTAGTATATACTGTGGTTTTCAAACGCACTTTCGAAGTGCACGGTTCGTTCATAAACAAAAAAGACTTATCCATGCGCGTGTCATCCGAAGGGCACGGCATTCTGATGTCACTGAAACAGGCATTCTTTTCGAAGCCGCGTCAGTCGCGGTCGCACTATCTGCCATCGCTGACGCATTTTACATGCGTCTGTTGGCTCACAAATGGTTGCACTCTTTTTGCTTGGAAATGCGCGCCCGAAGACCGTGTTTTTATAAATCGCACTTTGTATAGATGACAGCAAAACCCCTGAGATAGGGAGATAACAAAAACGGACTCGATATATATATATAGCCTCGGCCTTTTATACTGTAATGTGTTCTGGTCACCAGCTTGCTTGCTCCTGAACAATTTTTTCAGCACTTTGTGGTGCGTGGGACATTTTGTGCAACACGTTGTTGCCAAGATGGCGGCGAGACCCTCGCTAGGGGCGCCACTGTGCCGCTTCTTGGTGTTGATCCTTGTTTCGGTTTCGTTTTTGTTATTTACACTGAAAACTGACATATTGGGATGAAAATGCGACTTCCATGGAACACATATGTCGCTTTCGTCGTGCATTATCAGGAAAGATCAACGCCGGACAGCCTCTTACACGTGTAATGCCTTGATAAGCAATGCGATGTGCGAATACTGCCCGGGAATTACCCCACGACACGGTTCGTTTCGTGAACACCAGGGGGGGTGACTCTCAAACTTCTCGGCTCCATATAGCTCGGTGACACTTTTCCTCAACGACAACGTACAGATAAATGGATGATCACGAATGTGGAAATTCACCACATGTGGTGCTGCCCACTACCCGGCCCAAGGCACAATGTACGGAATGAAATGTGACATCATGTTGAGACAATGAACGACGATGAAGTGAGTGCTCGATTGATTGGTAAAAGAAAAAAACGGAGATGTTGTGGAGTTTGGGTGGTCGACAGACAGCGGATTCGGTAAGTCTGTGAGGCCACCATCACCACCACCACCACCACCAAGTCAACATTAGCGGCGGCGAAAACATCAACAAAAGCAAACTATACTAAGTTAGTTGAGAAGTGTTTGAGCGTGGAAGAAATCGGTCTTTTATTGGTCCTTTTCGGTTATTATTATTATTTTTTTTTAAGCTTCATTGTGTTTGTTCCATTTCATTAGTTGGTTGCACCGACCAGGTCAGATGCGCCCAGATCACAAGGCGCCAGCAACTTGGCACAATACACAATGCTTAAACACACTGTCCTCAGCGAGGGACGTTAGAGAGGCTGTTTGCCGTGTGCTGAGATTTCAATCATAGCATCACCAGAGAACACTCAAGTGAGCAAAACAAATCCACAGAGTGACGGAATCTCGCGTGATATACTGGTTCCGTGCCGTAAAGCCACCACTTATTAGTTATCGCTAACACCTGCAAAGTATAAGCTGCAAAGGCACTTCAACCAGCAACAGGAAATCACCGAAACTATATGCTATATACACATAGTGCCTTCCACGCATCGAAGCCGCGATGCCGCCACAATATACAGACTCTCAAACGGCGCGTCAATTTTGAGCAGAAGCACCAGCTACTGTGGGTCCTCCTAGCGGCTTCCAGAAGATCCGCTGCTGATGCTGATGCGCGGAACGCACACATTACGTGCACGTCGCAACCTTCCCATGTTGAACACGTGACTTGACGTGTAGACTTTTATCAGCACAAGGAACACACATTGAATAGATCGCGCACACACTTATCGCAAGAAGATCTGTAAACAAAAAAATAAAGAAAGGCCCTCTTCAGGCTAACAATAATACCCACAGAAGCCAACCATTCTTTGCTCCGTCATATATATGCAGCGCACCATATAGCTATAATATATTCTCCTTAATGTTGCGAAGCCTTAATGATCGTTGCATTCGGGTTTTCGTTTGGAACCTCCAATGCAGGAAAAAAAAGAAAAAAGGAATCTCATGCGTGTAACGCCGCCATATCGTCCAATCAGAATGCTCAAAAGGCAGGAAAACAATGGAGTGGAGATCCATTAGGCTGAATGGAAGCACTTTGTGTTTACAGAAAGCTGACTTTGTAGAGGGGGGCTGTTTTGGTTGGCTGGTTGCAGTAACGTTCTCAGCAGCGGCACGCCTACATGGAAATGCACACACGGACTTGAATGTATTCCCACTGAACCGTGGAACCCTGGGCTTGTCGGATATAACGACCTGCTTCTTGCGCTGGCGGAAATGGTTTTTCGGTAGCGGCGCAGTAATTGATTTGAATGTTGAATGAAGGTTCGTTCGCTGGTTGGCTGGCTGGCTGGAGCATTAGGTCACGTGATGTTTACGGGTTCTGTTCGGTTGACGTGCACCGCGCGAGAGATGTTGCGCGAAGTTTTGTGGCAGTCGACACGGCTGTGGATGGGAGGTTTGGGTTTAAAACGCACGGCTGGACAACTTGGCAACCAGTCCGCAACGAAACAGCCCTCTTTTTGCGAAAGCTGAAATGTCAAAAATCGGTTTACTATGTGTCTACCTGTCTTGTTATTTTTTTATTTTTTTAGTGTTTCGTGGTGACTTCAAATAACTCTTCCTTCGGACAGATTTCGTCTTCAAGGACGATGTGATTCGGTCCAGTATAGATGGGCGGAGACAATGAGTGACTAAATCGAAATGACAAGAAGATCTCTGCTCGGCGAGCTGTTTAGATTCACCTTCTACAAGGTCCGCAGTTGTCCCAGTTAACTGAGATAACTCAGTTATCTCAGATCCGCAGTTAACGTCGGTGAATGGTACACTCTTAAAAATGAACTTCACCGCATAGCACGCTCCTAGCCAACTATCATCTCGAATGATATCGTTATCTGCCCTGATTTGCTGAAAACTGGGGGCGTACGCCATTTTTGTGACAATTATGAACAGCATAAGTGTCACAAAAAAGGCGTACGCCTACCGTTTTGAACAAGTCAGGGCACATAGCGATATCATTCGAGTTGAGGGTTGGCTAGGAGCGTACTATGCGGTGAAGTTCATTTTTAAGAGTGTACGAAGGGCTAGCTATAGTTGCGCTCCCATATTCCCAATATTTGGATTTACCCTCTTACTCAAGCCAATCAAATCTTGTTCGCTGAAGGTCAACCACAGCACCTAATGATACTATTATCACCGTTGATTTCTTGAAAGCACGGGGCGTTACCCCTTTTTATGACAATTGACATGACAGCTAAGTGTCACAAAAAAGCGTACGCCCCCCCCCCTTTTTCAACGAATTAGGGGAGAGAAGGTGGCCATGATATAGTTGACTTGGAGTCTATTATGTGGTGAAGAGAGAGGTTTTAAGAGCGTGAAGAGGAGCTCATTTCTGAAGCCTCAATACAGCGTTGTCAGGGAGGGCTTGTAATACTAATTTTAAAAAAAATGGAAGTACAGTATTCCCGTAGCGATGCAATACTGATACCCTCTAAAATACACGTCCCCAAAAATTCCAGTCTGCGTGTCCTATTCTCGAGTCCTTGCGTGCCCAGTTTCGCGTTCGAAGATGGCTCAGTGTTGCCAGTACATAAGCGCGGTCCTCGAAGCGCGCATCGATTAGAGTCTCGGAGCGCGAGGAGGAGCGCGGGGCGAGGGGGGCGTGGCCGCCGCCACGCCCCTCTTCCCTTCCCTCGTCATACTGCAACATGGTTCTGCTCGTGCATGCAAAGGGCCGGTGCTTGCATTCATGACATATCGTGTGCACGTTATGAAATGTATTACACAAGATAGCACGTGCAAATAAGACAATTGTCTCTTAGCAGGATCCGGATTTGATCAGGATCAGGTGTTGCGGGTGGATCGAAACACTTGGTCGGAAATCCCCTGCTCGTTGACATGGCAGGTTGTGGTCTTGAGAGCTGGTCAGTGTGTTTTGAAGTATTTGCTCTTCACCCCGTGAACCGAAGTGCAGAACTTTTACAGACTGATTTTTTTTTTCTCGAGTGGTAACTGCAGCGGTAACTTGTCAACCCTTCAATACTCCACTTGGTGATTGGTGTGGTGGAAGAAAAGAACAATTGGAGAGTGAGGTGCATATGAGGAGGGCCAATTAATTCAGTCCTCGTTATCGGGAGAGGAAATAAAATAAATGAAATAAGGGGGAACGTGGTGGAAACGAGGTCACACGAATCACATTTATGGTAACAGTGAATCCAAGCGTAGTGTCCGTAAAAAAATAAAAAAAATAAATAACTGCACGAACAGTTTGTGAGTAACTTGGTGTCTTACAAGTACTTTCAAAAGTAAGCATTTAGTATTCTAACTTAAATGACTTCTGGGAGTAACTTCTACTCATTGTATAAGTTACTTAATTTGTTGATACAGTCAAACTCCTTTATAGCGAACATCTTTTTAACGAAAATACCACTACAGCAATTTTTTTTTTGCTGTCCCCTGAGTTTCGTTGTAAAGGAGTTTGACTGTATATCGTATAGACAGGAGGGAAGAGCAAAAGATGTACTTCGTGTTTGTTTGTTTTCTTGTTTGTTGTTCTACGCTGCTTGTATTTGCATACATAGAGCGAGGAGGAAAGCATTCCTCTCAAGAAGGCGCCGCAGGAAAAAGAAGAATGCCCATCCGACGCGTATAACCTTCTATCTCCATTTTGTTTGTATTTGTCTGACAGTAAATGTCACAAATCGTAACTTCATAGTATCTCGAAAGTACAACGAGTTTCTTTTATGAGTATTTAGTGTTCTATACTCAAAAGCTTTTTCGAGGTTCAATACTTAGTATTCTACTCGATTACCTTTTTGCCTGCTACTCGGTAACTTAACTTAAATACTTCTGAGTATCTTGTAGATAGCCTGGCTTGGATTACAATTCACATAAATTTGGTAGTAAAAGTAAGCCCACACTGGGTATTCTTCGCTGATGATGATGATGATGATGATGATGATGATGATGACGATTCGGGTTTTCCTGGCGCACGAGCGACGAAGGCCATAATGAGCCAAGACAATGGTAAGGAAAGTATTACACTCTTAAAAATGAACTTCACCGCATAGCACGCTCCTAGCCAACCATCATCTCGAATGATATCGTTTTCTGCCCCGGTTTGTTGAAAACGGGAGGCGTACGCCTTTTCTGTGACACTTATGCTCTTCATAATTGTCACAGAAAAGGCGTACGCCTCCCATTTTTAACAAATCAGGACAGATAACGATATCATTCGAGATAATGGTTGGCTAGGAGCGTGCTATGCGGTGAAGTTCATTTTTAAGAGTGTAGGTAAAAGTGTAGTGATTCAGTTAAGAAAAGAGTGTAAGTTAAAGCATCAAAGGACATTTAAAAAAATAAAAACTATAATGCATTTAAAAGACCAATATCTTGAAATAAGTTAAAAACCCGTTCAAATGGTAGAAAAGCCTCATCCCCCCCCCCCCCCCCCCCCAGCTAGATGTACTCTTCTCGCTCTGCAAGACGAGTCCGTGCGAACAGGGGCACCCACACCTGCGCCTATACAGATATACAGTCGTTGTGTTAAACAGAAAAGAAAAGGAAAAGACAAGCTCTGACATGGGGCGTGACCTCCTGGAGAACAGTTCTCTGGCCTCTTCCACTGTCCTGAAAAAAAACCATTAAGCTCGAGTATATCTGACTCCCATCTCGCTCCGCACCCCTCATTAGAGATTTCCAAACCTTGTCATTTGCCACAAATGAGTGCGAAAAACTGTACCTTTATCTCGGACACGTTTTCCATAAGGCCACGGTATATACAACCAAGAGCGTGATTAAAAAAAAAAAAAAAAAAACGCGCGCACGGAGGTTTTTCGTCACCTGCCCGTCTATGAATGAAAAATGGAGACGAAACTGACGCGGTCACGACGGCATTTCGAGAGTGTGCTGAGATGGTTCAGAAAACTTGGAATACGAAATGAACACCTGTGTTGTTGTGATGGATCCGCGGATGCTTGATCCGAATATGTGAGACGGCGTGCAGACTTTCTTTGTCGGTGAGATGACGGAGAATTACATCTCCGGATGCCGGCGTCATTAACCTTTCGGGTCGGAGATATGAAATTGTGTGTGTGTGTGTGTGTGTGTGTGCGAGTTGATGGTATTGTGCCGATAAGGGGAAAAGGCAGATGTTAATGTGCGCGGTTATGGTGAGCGGCGTTATCCATCACTGTTTGCGGATGTCGTGGACAAAAGGTAACGAACTTTTGTGTCTCCGAAGTTGTGTTTCTTCTATATAAGGAAGGTTATGCCTCTTGTAAGCAAGATGATGTCACCCGTCATGTGAGTCAACCATGATTTCTGTTCGAACTTTAACTGCCAGCTGCGTGAGTGGAATTAAACGCCGATGTTTAAGTCTTGATACATATTCAGTGGATTCAAAAAACGCAGAAACAAAAAAGTGTGAGATATGTACGTGTCTATGTGGTGACAGATACGTAAGAAGTATGCAGTTGTTTTATATAGACCGTGGACAACTATCATAATTTCTTTTGCACACACATTGTGATAACATTTCTTCCTCCTCATTGTTTTTGTTTTATGAGGTTTATGAGGTTATGAGGTTGTTTATGAGGCTCGTCGGTATGAGGTTTATCTCACGTAACAACAGATATAATGTAAAAAAAGGTAAAAATGCGAATCTTGCGACGAAAAAACAAGGTGTTCATCCCTTGTTATACATAGTGAAGTAACTTGTTATGAAAGCTATGTATGTGCAAGCAGTGTATAGGTAGAGAGATAGATTGATTAATAGATATACGCGGAAAGGAAGGAGAGAAAATGAGTCCTCTTTGACTCTCATACGCTGCCCGAAGAAGCCTCGTATATACGCAGGGTCCTCGTCAAAACCATCACGTGACTCAGGCGATGTCCACGTGATCCTCTAAAAATGAAGCAAAGCCGAGGACCTCGTTGGGCCCACGCGCTTGTCTTATCTTGCCGTCCATAACTCACCGTCCCAATCTGGAGTCCCAATCGATGACAGCAACGGAGACAAAAAGAACGTCCTTTCATCCGGCGTTCGTCGGTTGCCACGGAAACGGGCGACGCCATCTTTGTGACAACGGCGGCTCCTCCTTGATTTGTACGACGTCCTCGATTGATACTTCGACGTCCTGCCCGTTATAAATATATGTTTACTCCACGATACAAACTAGATTCCGGTTTATTTGTTGGCCAAACCATATATGCTACAAATAGTCGTGAATGTTCTTTTTTGTTTTGTTTTTTTTAGCATGTGGCGTGTGCACATGATGGGTGATGATGACTATTGCGGTTTTTATTTGGCGCGCAAGCAACTGAGGTTATAGAGCGCGCAAGACTGTGATGAGTGTGATCACACACATTCAGTAGACATGAATCATTTGAACACAGTGTCATGTGTAATGTTGCGTCACAATTTCGGACGCGCGCGCGAACCATAGCTGCATCGCAGTAGATGCCATCGTCAAAAAGAGTTTTCTAAGCGTCCTATGAATGCGCACGATAATATTTCCTGTTCATAAGAAAAAGCCTTCTGCACTCTCAGAACTGAACTTCACCGCATAGCACGTTGTCGAAATAAAGTTGTTGTTGTAATGTAAAACCCCGAGACTAGGGAACACGAAGGGACAGACACAACACGAAGTCTCAAACACAGCTGAACATTTTACTTCCTAGCCATTTTTTTCATCGTTTACACATGTTTACATCCCAGAACCATCCGTGCAGGTTAACAGGCACGAAAGTTGCTCTTCCTCCTGTGAAAAGCTTTCCTGTGCAAATGAAAGTTTTAATTGATCTATTGAAGTATGATACGCAAGGCCATGTCTTCTTGTATTGGAAAAGAAGTTCGGAACGTGACAGAACATATGCAAAAGAGACGCGGACAAATAAAAGGTTTGGAGTGGATTGTCTTGTCTTGGAATGATTGGAATGTCTTCTTTTGGTAATTGAGTTTGGAACATCACAAACAAATGCGAGAGACACTGTGGACACGGACAAGTTTCGATTGCCTTGTTTTGGAAAGGAACTTTTGAACATGACAAACAAAAGAGTACAAGGACGGACACGGACAAGGTTGGATTGTCTTGGATTGGAAGGTATTTGCTTGGAAAATAACTTCGGAAATAACTTATAGATGCTTTTACACAGAGAGAAACTCTATATTTCATCCCGAATAAAAACAATTCACGGTTCTATAATTCAAAAACGTGCCGGCATTTCACATCAACGCCAGTGGCCACCACTAATATATACGCTGGGTACCTTGTGCCCATAAAAAGTCCGCAAGCCTTCCATTTCAGATTTGCGTTTTCCGATTTAAGACAACAATCTATGTACATCTGTGTATACAATACAGATACACTGCGTATCGCCAGCTTGCAAGGTGGGTTTGGCACAATCCTGGGGAGAACAAGAGGGTAAGAGCTATAGGTTTGCGAGAACCATCATCATATTAGCCTGTCTTTGAAGGCTGTCCCTCTACGCAAGTCGTCTTTGGGACATTTGCTGCTTATAGGACTGGGCCAAAATGTTCTGAGAATTGCGGAGGAGATGTGCTCGCAGAAATTAAATTGAAATGGGTTTAGCTTCTGGTTAATATTATGTCTGCGTCTCTTCATTTACTGTCTCAAAATAGTAATAGAAAAATCTGTAGTAAAAAAAAAGTCATATGCTTTTGACACGAAGCGCACGCCGTTCATGCATATTACGTCAACTCTCTTGTTGTTTGCAGCATGGCGCGTGTCTTCCAAACCTGGTAGGCGTTCCACCATGAGCAGCTGACAGTTGTATAATGTCATCAAGTAGGAGAACTATTGCTATGCAGGTAGCCAACGTTACAAGTATCTACATCAGCAGCAACACAACAACAGAAGTCCACTATATACGTCCATGAACATATTCGCGATTGCCACCAGCTTGCGTGACGATATTCCCATAGTTTGGTTTCGCTGATATAGTATCCTCTTACTATGTATCCATGGGTGCATATCCATGGAGGTGCAGACGTGCACGTCTGCACATCGCTCATAGTCACAGCTCACTATGCTGATGCAGACTTTAGAAGAAAAAATCCCACACACAAAAGTTGTATTCGACTGCAACTGCGTAAGAGTTGCCTGGGAATTTGGTTGAAATACCTTGTATAGTGTGACCCCGAACATGGGAAAAGGTGCACGTGACAACCCTTTTTTTGTTGGTTCAGGCTGGTGGACTTTTAACGGAAGCATTTTTTTCTTCTTCCTTTTCGATCTGTTTTTAGCAAGGTATGATTTTTCATCTCTTTCTCTCTCTCTCTTCCTCTGTCATCATAAGTGTGTATATAAAATAAAAAGGAAAAACACTGTGACTGATGGCAGCACTCGCACGTTTGAACGAAGTCGCAAGATGGCTGTCTCTTTTTCTTTTTTTCACGTTACCGCGTCCATTAATGACCCGTGCCACAGTGGCCCCTAGATGTGCTTTCAGTCATTCCCTTTTTTTTTAAGCGCACCCGCACAAGAGAATCAATAGAACCAGAATTGCGCTTCAAGATGGTTGACCCATCACAGGAGAGGACGGTTCATTCGACAGGTGGCGTGCCAGTGCTTTTTAATTTAGGGTGCCTCAATACTAGCTCCCTCTGCGTAGGGTGAAGACAACCGTGTCGTCTGCTACGAACTTCCGCCACCTTCACGCACACGCACAGCTCGCGATGCGCTCACAAAGGTGCATAGCAATACACTCCAAAAACGGAACTTCACCGCATAGCACGCTGTCCGCCAACCATTGCAAAGAATGATAGGGTTATCGCATCTGATTCGAAAAGGGAGGGAGCGTACGCTTTTTTGTGGCAATTTGGATATATGCAAATTGCCACAAAAAGGCGTACGCCCCCCTCCCTCTCTCTCTCTCTTCGAATCAGAAGCGATAACCCTTATCATTCGTGACAATGGTTGGCGCACAGCGTGCTATGCGGTGAAGTTCTGCTTACCTACACTCTTAAAAATGAACTTCACCACATTGCACGCTCCTAGCCAACCGTCATCTCAAATGACATCGTTATCTGCCGTGATTTGTTGAAAACGGGAGGCGTACGCCTTTTTTGTGACAATTTTGAACAGCATAAGTGTCACAAAAAAGGCGTACGCCTCCTGTTTTCAACAAATCAGTGCAGATAACGATATCATTTGAGATGACGGTTGGCTAGGAGCGTGCTATGAGGTGAAGTTCATTTTTAAGAGTGTAGACAATACATCTTGGAGTTGAGTAAATACATAGCAGAGGAGGTTTGAAAAACTTTGTGCGTATTTGCAAGTTTCGTGGTTCATTACAGCATGTACGCATTGTACACTGCGCAATGCATGCCGCGGTTTTGAGGAACAGATAATGCTTTATCTACATGTCGTATATACTTGGCGAGGTGCAACCCCTGGACCGCACTTCCTGTTCGACCTCCGCCGTCAGACGAGTGTCAGATGCGGCTATCCCCATTGGTAGTCGTGAGCACGTGACCCCCCCCCCCCCCTCCTCTCGCCCTGCCTCAATAGCGGAGACGCCTGAATCGCTGAAGACGCTGACGCTGACGCCGGAGACGCTGAAGAGAAGCGGATACGCCATCCTGTACGCTAGCCTCCTTGTTCTAAAACTTGGAATGCGTTTTCAGATCGATGCAAGAATCGTCACATTTCACTCACATTTATGTATATAACCTGAAGAAGTGCAGTCTCGTGCACGAAAGTCTTGTTCACCATGTGTAAATAAATAAGTTGCTCCTACCGTTTAATATCACTATTTGATTCACATTTATTTGCCAAGAATTCACGTTTGGCATAGCTTGGGACGAAGCGTTGAAACACGTATGATGGCAGAGACGGTCACTTCGGGTGCAGGAAACATATAGGTAAACGTACGAAAAAGTGAAACAACGCCACAGACTTATCTACTTCGACATAAAATCTTGCGAGAAATCAAAAAATTTCCTCGCAACCAGGAACCTACTCGTATACAGTGAACCCTCGTTATTATGACCATTGGTCGTTCCCGAAAATTCTGGGCATATTGCGGAATTGTCATATTAACGGGGAGGATTTGCAGAGGTTTCACAGCATTGTTCCCGAAGAGTATGGTCGTAAAGCGTGTATGTCAGATTATCGGGGGTCATATTAACGAGGGTTCACTGTATCGAGCTCCGTGCCGCCGTATATAGCGTGTTATGCAACGCTGAATCACCCGACCAGCGTTTAATTTGCGTATAAACCTCAGCTGACATCCACTATTAAAACGTATTGCTTCCAGGGCAACCCTCACAGCGAGACAAATGGCATTCGGAAGTGACGTATAATAAACCTCGTAACATGCGGTCTAAAAACCGCTCGGACACACACGCAGGTGTCAGGAGTGACCCCTCGTGCTGGGGTGTGGCTCGAAAGCTTTTTTCCGCCATATTCTTCGGTAATGATTCTGGTAACTATGCACGTTTCCGTTGTTTAAAAGTCTAATCGCGACGGTAATATCCGTCAAAACGCGGGGAGTGCATGGTACAACTTGGGTGGGACTGAAAAACTGCGAAGCGTTTTTCGCTATGTATATACGCACGCGGATCTGCTTCCAGACGAATTCAGAGTGTGCTTCGTGGAATGTTAATGTGTGTAAAACATGTACTTTTCGTGACTGATATCGGTTCAGGGAAAGAGAAACACGTGAAATTAATAATATGTATGAATATATTGTTTAGTAATGGAAATGAAAGAAAGAAGAAGAAAAAGGGAGTTTGGAATAAGTTTGGAAAATTATAAAGTTACTATAGAGTGTTTGTGTTCCACTACATCATTATTACTTACTGGTTGTTGTTGTTGTTGTGTTTGCTGAACAACAGCAACAACTTTATTTTGAGAATGATGTTTGCGGTTTGCTTGTAAGCAAAAAAAAAAAAAAAAAGGACAGGAGGAATTGAACTCGTCCCCCGACGTGTTCTGCGATACTGCTAACATAAAGTCTCCCCTTCCCCACCAAGAAAAAAAGAAAAGAGCATAAAAAACTACTACTTCACTACTTCTCATGTGCTCTGCTCGCAAGTTCGCTATTCACAAGTTCGAGATTCACTGTTCACATGTTCACTCTAAGTCCACTATATGCACAATAATCCCAAGATCATGCATATAGAGAAGCCTACAAGGCTGTTATCCATCCCACAGCTCTGAACAGATGTCACAAGCGCCGCCAAGCGAGCATCCCTCGTGTTCGGTGTCCAAAGTCCAAACACCTTCACCCTATCGAAGACCCTGCAGATGTTTGCGGTGTTTCATTATCACATATATACCCCGTTGTTCATGTTTGCTGCGTATTATATAGCTGATGACGTTTTTCCTCAATAAATAAGTAATTCAGAAAGAGTTATCTGACGGCAGGGTCAGAACGACGATACAGCAGCTCAGTAAGTTTAGTATGTTCAGTGCCTGAAGTGGGCCGTTTGTACGCTTTGCGTTGTATTGTTCACAACAACCTGCTAGGGCTTTTACCCTTGTCGTGGTCAATCGCACAGACTATGCTATAATCACCTGTCCATGGTATTCTCCTACGGTGACGTCATAATGACTTCATGAGCGCCCTCCGACAGTCTTCTGGAAGCGTACAGTCACGAACACAGTTAATGATAAAATTGCATTAATGCAGGCAATCTGGTGGACCATGTCCATGATTGGGGAAGTCCGAGCTCGGTAATTGAGAGTTGAGCTGTTGGTGTCATATGTCGTCCTTCTAGGTGTCAAACCCAGGCTTCCCCACTCACAGTTAGTGAGAAGATGACAACATATGATTGTTTTGGGATTACTATGCTGACCTCATCACGATACTCCGTAGGTAGCGAATAAAGAGACTTGTCAGCCAGTTAAACCTCCTCCAATGGTTAAAAAGAGAGAGGTAAAAAGCGATGCTTTATTACGGACTGGGATTACATAAGATGTGCACAGGTTGAAAACCGAAAGCAAAGTGAGAGCGGAAGGCGAGAATAGTGAGAGCTCAGAGTCCGAGAGCAAGACTCCCCCGCAGGTTTCGTCTTTCAGGTCCCGTGTTTATAGGCAAAAGGTCACTCGCGCGTTGCACCCAAAGAGGCCCCGAGGAATCCAGACATCGGGCTATTGCGATGTCTCGTCTATGAGAATAAAATGGAAGTCGGAGGAAAACACAGTCCAGAATGGGCAGAACACTCCCCGCCTGGTATCCAAAGGGATACCACATCTACTGCTTATCTTCGCTCGGCACGAGGAGAACTATTTCCGAAATTGGCCGAAGAGCCGTTTTGGTGGTTCCTCCACTGGCGGTCGTCACTTCTACCCTGCGGACATTTCCGTCCTTGCTGGGAATCGTCCCGCACACCAGACCTGTCGGCCAGATGTTCCGTCTTGCTCCCTTTGCCTTGAGGAGCACAAGGTCGCCGGCGCTAATGTTGCGACGTTGCGTTTGCCACTTGCGCCGACTCTGCAGCGTGGAAAGGTAGTCGCGCCTCCAGCGGTCCCAAAATGTATTGGCTAGCGCCTGGACCCTCCTCCACTGCCGAACATAAATGTTCGAGAAGTCGCCCGGCGGCTCAGTCATGACGCAGTTCTTCTGCGTGAGTAGCATAGATGGCGTAAGCATGCAACATTGCGGGTCGTCCGAGATTGGAACCAAGGGTCGTGCGTTAATAATTGCCGTCACCTCTGCAAGAAATGTGGTGAGCACTTCATGTGTTATCTTGGTAGATCCATGGTCCAGGAGCATAGAGTCCAGTATGCGGCGAGCCGACCCGATCACACGTTCCCATGCTCCACCCATATGTGATGCGTGGGGAGGGTTGAACACCCAAGAGCAGCCCTGTTCGCTCAGGTAGTTCCGGATGGTATTTGGGTCGGTGTCTGGTGTAGGGACACGAAGCTCATGACATGCCCCAATAAAGTTCGTCCCCCTATCTGAGCGCAGCTGCTTGGCCGGTCCTCTTACAGCGAAGAATCTTCGAAGCGCGTTGATGAAGCTTGAGGTGTCCATAGCTTCGATCACCTCGATGTGCACCGCGCGGATGCTCATGCACGTGAACAAGACGGCCCACCGCTTGCACTGTGCAAGGCCGCCCCTGGTGCGACGGGACGCCACTGTCCATGGTCCAAACACGTCAAGTCCAACATAGGTGAAAGGTGGTTCAGTGCTCACCCGCTCTTTTGGTAGATCAGCCATCTTCTGCTCTTCCAGTTCAAGCCGTGGGATAGTGATTTCAGGTCGAGGTGCGAGTTTCGCTTTGCCCAGGACGAATCCGACGTGGCACATACCCCGCGCGTCCACAACCTTCAGATAAGCTACGGCGGCAATTGCTTGCTGTGATGCGTCAGAGAACACACACAGTTCTCTGTATCTTGAACTGATGAGTGATGCCCCAACGAATGGTCGAGTCAGCTCTAGTCCTTCGAGTTCTCGTAGAGAACCCTTCCAGGCGTCCCATTCATTGGAAACGGGAAGAGGAGCGTCCCATTCTTGTGTGTGAGACGAGAGTTCTCTCAACAGAAGCCTTCCCTGCACTGTAACTGGAACAGCAAACCCCAATGGGTCGTAAATACTGTTCACGGTAGAGAGTATGCCACGTTTGGTATGTGGTGCCTCACAATGTGGCGCTCGAAAGGTGAACGTGTCTTGTTCGAGGTTCCAGGTTACCCCAAGGCTCCGTTGAGGCGGAAGGCCCTCATTACCAAGATCTAGGTCTCTCAGGTCTTTCGCATGGTCCTCCGCCGGAAACGCCTGCATTACCGCCACGCTGTTAGAAGTTATCTTGTGAAGCTTCAGGTTGGCTGTTGCAAGCATAGCCTGTGTTCGTTTGAGGAGGTCGATCGCCTGTTCCTCTGTGGTTAGAGACTTGAGTCCGTCATCTACGTAGAAGTCGCGTTCCACAAATCCTCTGGCGTCCGTCCCGTACACCAGTTCACCTTCGTGTGCCGTTCGTCGCAGGCCGTACGTTGCGACGGCAGGGGAAGGACTGTTGCCAAAGACGTGTACCCGCATTCGATACTCGATGATGTCCTTGTTGGGGTCGTTGTCGCGGTACCAGAGAAAACGTAGATAGTCCCTATCTTCCTCCTTGACCAAGAAGCTGTAAAACATCTGTCGTATATCTGCCATGATGGCAATACGTTCCTTCCTGAATCGGACCAGGACTCCCACAAGGCTATTGGTTAAGTCCGGGCCGGTCAGTAGAACGTCGTTCAGGGAAACGCCCTTGTACTTCGCGCTGGAGTCAAACACGACTCGTATTTCTCCCGGTTTGCGTGGGTGGTACACTCCGAACGATGGGAGATACCAACACTCTTCATCTTCCTTCATCTCTGGAGCCATTTCTGCATGGCCGTCTTCCAGCATTCCTTGCATGAAGCTGAAGAAATGCTCTTTCATTTCAGGGTTCTTGTTCAGAGTGCGTCTGAGTGTAGCGAATCTCGAGGCAGCTTGCTCCTTGTTGTTGGGCAGCCGACGTCTGGGTGACCGAAAGGGTATGGGTGCTATCCAGTTGTTGGTACCGTCCCTGGTGAACTCTTTGTCCATCAGCTGTACGAACTCGATGTCCTCCTGTGACGGAGCGAGTTTTTCGTCATCTCTTGTTGTTTGAAACACCTGGTCTGTAGGTACTACGGAATCTGTGACGCCGCGGCAGGGACCGTCGTTAAGGATAGGCTTCTCCTTCACGAGTAAGTGATTGTAGCACGGTCTGAAGATTGTCGGGCGTCCGTTGTCGAACACGTTTGTGAGATACGTGTGGACGCTCTCTGGTCGGCGTACCCGATTGATGCAGACGTCGCCTACAACGACCCAACCGAGGTCCAACTTCTGGGCATAGGGGGCGTCGAGGGGGCCGTTGCGTTGCTGGCGAACTTTATGCACCCGGAGGACGTCCCTCCCCAACAGGAGCAGAATCTGGGCGTTTGGCACCAAAGGCGGTAAGAAGCGTGCTATATCCCTGAGATGAGGATGTCGTAGTGCGACCTCTGGCGTCGGAATTTCGTCCCTGTTGTTGGGAATCTGACCACATTCGATAAGTGTAGGCAGATGTACTTGTGTGCTGCCGTCGGATGATTCAACCACGTAGCCACTTGCTCGGCGACCTGCAGTCGTGACCATTCCGGAGCAAGTCCGCAACGTATAAGGGAGCTCGGAACCACGAATGCCGAACAACTCAAAGAACTCAGGTCTCGCGAGCGATTTGTTGCTTTGGTCGTCTAGAATTGTATACGCGGCAATTGACCTTTCAGGCTGTCCGTACGGATAAACATTCACGAGGCATATTTTGGAGCAAGACCTCGGTGATGGCCCGTCGCCGCATACATCTGTGCAGCTTGACGTCACTTGAGGCGGCGGATCGTCCATGCCCGTGTTGCCCTCCCCGCCATGGGTTGCTCGTGCTGGTGGTTGGCTCCTATCGGATGCAACGAGATCGGGATGCATGGCCGTCACATGATTCTCGCCACCGCATTCCGCGCATTTCACCACGGCGGTGCACGTCTTAAAGACGTGCTGAGAATTGGAGCAGCATTTGAAGCAAGCACCGTATTCCCTGAGTAGTCTCCTACGTTCGTCAATGGGCTTCTGTCGGAAGGTACGACACTTCCCTAAGGGATGGGACCTCTTGTGCAAAGGACACTCTTCTGAGGTATCCTTAATTGTCTTGCGAGGCGTACTTGATTCGGAAGCGTTAGGTAGAACCTCAGTTTTGTTCACAAAAACCGATGTCTTCTTCCTATCAGGTGCGGAGGGCGCGGCTTGTGTCCTCGAGCCGTCGTGTGTCTGTTGGCCGGATGACGCAATTGCAAAGCTGGGATCATTCTTCATTTTAGCGACATTGCGAATGAACCTTGAGAAGCAGGAAAATGGTGGGAACGACACCATGTGCTCTTCCTTGTACTTGGATCCGTGAGAAATCCATTTTTCTTGGATGTTCGCTGGCAACTTCGCAACGATGGGGTTTACGCCGCGTGCTGTGTCAAGGTAGCTGAGCCCTGGCAGATGTGGGTCTGACTTCGCGGACTCAAGCTCGAGAAGCAAGTCCCCAAGTTCTCTGAGCTTCTGGTTGTCGGTTCTTGAGATCCTCGGAAAGTTCTCGATCCTCTTGAGAAGTGCGTTCTCTATTACTTCTGGACTGCCGTAACATTCTTCCAGCCTCTCCCATACTAAGCGAAGACCAGTAGCAGGATCGTTTACATGCACGGACCTCAACCTCTTCACCTGTTCCATTGACTGAACACCGAGCCACTTTGACAGTAAATCAAGCTCTTCGGTAGCCGATATGTCCAGATTCGCGATGGCGTTGAGAAAAGTTGCCCTCCAAGCACGGTAGTTCTCAGGGCGATCGTCGAACCTCGTGAGCCCAGAATGTACGAGTTCTCTTCGAACGAGGTACTTGGCGAGGTCGGTCATCGCAAATGAACCGTCGTGGGTCTGTTGGCGACCATGTGCAACGTCATCCACGGTAACGGCGTTATCGTTGGCTCGTTTAATTCGTCTTGGCAGTGCGGCCGGGGTGGCATTCTCGACGGCTGTCGGCAAGTGTTGCTGTGCAGAAGGATAGAAACAAGGAGCACTGACGTTGTAATGGGCCGAAGCGGACGGCTGTTGAAGCACGTACTCCTTCGTTCGCTGTGCGTTGTCTTCAACCAGGGAGCGTAGGTCTTCGCATTTATCGTCCTGCTCTGATATTGCTGCTTCCAGAATCCTTGCCTGAGCCTCTGCTGCAGCAGCCTCCTTTTCTTGTTGCAAGATCTTCAGGTCGGCTTCGATTCTTGCCCTTTCAACCTCCATAGCGGCCTCCCTGACAGCGTATGCTGTGCGAGCGTGGGCAGCTTCAGCGTCGGCGCGGGCCTTGGCGGCGATGACGCTAACAGATGATTCTCCCGAAAGAACTGTCCTGTGCGAGCGGGAAGAATGTCGCGAGGACGTAGTTCGTTTCGAGGAGGCCGAGTGTTGAGATGCGGTCTCGAGCAGGTCGAGCCGACGCACTTCTTCGGCAATTGCCGCGACAGCAAGCGTGTCGCGTTGTTCGTCAATCCTTTTCTGGATGTCACGTTCCTGTAGGCTCTCCGCTGTGTTAATCCTAGTCATGAATGCGAAGAACCTTTCGGAGAGAAGCTTGTATCGACCATATGCGATGCTCACGTTGTTGGTGATTGCGATGCGTGAAGTCGACAGTTTCGCCATCTCTACCTCGGTTGCTTCCCACGCCTTCTCCAATTTCATTCGAAACTCGTCCCTATCCATTTCGTAGTTCTGCTGTGCTTTCAATGAAAGCGCTGTTCTTCGTTTAGGATTAACATCAAATTCACTCCCTGTGGTCGGTTGAGTGACAAGCCCCGGATGATCATCATCATTAGTGGGCAAATCAGTCTTCACGTTAGCGTCGGAGTCCATCATGTGATGCAGTGAAGGAACGGATAAGGGTTGGTGACTTGCCTTCTGTGGTACTTGACGGCGCGTCCCAGAGGGTATCCAAACGCAGTCACAACAGATGTACGTGCAGATGTCGTGTGGAACCGTCGATAAATCCGAAGTCCGTAAGCGGAGCAGAAGATCGGTGGCTGTCTATCGAAGCGGAGCGTGCGCACTTGGGCGGTGGCCTCCTCGACGTAGCCGAAACATCTTCGCAGTTGCCGTTGAATATCGCTTTTTACTATGCTGACCTCATCACGATACTCCGTAGGTAGCGAATAAAGAGACTTGTCAGCCAGTTAAACCTCCTCCAATGGTTAAAAAGAGAGAGGTAAAAAGCGATGCTTTATTACGGACTGGGATTACATAAGATGTGCACAGGTTGAAAACCGAAAGCAAAGTGAGAGCGGAAGGCGAGAATAGTGAGAGCTCAGAGTCCGAGAGCAAGACTCCCCCGCAGGTTTCGTCTTTCAGGTCCCGTGTTTATAGGCAAAAGGTCACTCGCGCGTTGCACCCAAAGAGGCCCCGAGGAATCCAGACATCGGGCTATTGCGATGTCTCGTCTATGAGAATAAAATGGAAGTCGGAGGAAAACACAGTCCAGAATGGGCAGAACAATTACTATTTACTTTAAACATGTGAAATACAGCGAAATACAAGAGGGAGGTGCATCGAGCACCAGCAGTCTATACAATCGAAGTCAGGGCTGTCTTGGGCTGTGGCACGCACATGGCAGGCAACGGCTGTTCAGCGCTTTAGTCATATATATTTCCATGACATTGAGGCACACAGCAAGTTCTAAAGCGTTAAAGCTATCAGTGAAACGAAATGACAACTTATTCGGCTTCGTCGCTTCATAATTTCGCACACTCGTGCGACAGTAATTTCACTCTATCTTCATTTTTCTATGTGTTTAGAAGTCCCAAACGTCGCCACACCAGCATCGGACAGCTGTTTCGCCCTTATCGGGCCATCGTGCGCAGTGCGCAGGTTGGCGAGGCATCGGAAGTTCACGTAGAACGTGACGTCCTCCCGTCAGGGTAAGAGACTCACCTCTGAAAGCCCAGTGCAAAGAACAGTGAAGTATTGAGGGAAGAAAAGTAGCCGAAGCTCTTTGGCTGCGCGCTCCCTAAATTCCTTTTTTTTTCCTTCACTTTTTAAGTTCGTCTCATTTCTGCTTCACATCGCAATTTTTTTTTCACCCAAACAGTGCGCGATCACTCAGCTTTGAGTGTTATGGAGCACCAGGGTCCTTCGTTTGTGGAACTACCATAGTTTTTAGAAATGTCCATCGAATAGAATTGTTCAAAGCAACATATGTCACCAGCAGGAGTACATGTCCTCCTGCAGCATTATTATACGTGTGACGCACAGGGATGCGCCAACAGAGAAGTTTCTCCAAAGGCCATCTCTCTGAAAAAGACACTGTGCAGCAAAAAGTAAAACACAAATATTCTCCATAGTCTATGCGACGTTCATGTAACCCGAATGGCCGCACGCTAACTGCACATCCTGCTGCGCCGAATGCGCGACAGAAGGTCCATCCTCAAAAGCCCACTGAGAGCCTCCTGCTGGGATGTTGCGTAACACACCAGACCGCGGGGGGACCTTGTGTTATGCAGAAGCCGCAATTCGGAAGCTGTTGAAAGTTGAGGACACAATGTGATGGGACAGAGACTATCTATACTGCATTGTGCCATAAATTTTGTTTCAATGGTGTGGTGGTAACAACTCTTGCGCTATTTCGAGGGTATATAACCCTCACTTTGTGTCATCCGATAGGACAGCCCGGTGAATAGTTGTGACGTAACACGAATGTCGATCTGATACGTGCTGGTGCTATGTGTGGATCACGGTGTAAGATATATACGGGTACATATGGTGTGGATGCCGCGCCAACCGTATACGGGTGGCCTGCTGTTCGTTTGGTTTGCTGAAAATATCAAATGGAGTGTGTGGCGCTTGCGAAGATTGTCGGCTATACTGCAGTTCTCGAACCGTATTTTCCGGTGTATAACGCGCGCGTTACACATCGAAAAAAGTGTGGCGCAGAGGCACTGCGCATTATCCATCGGTGCAAATAAGTGGAACTTGCGTGACTGTGGTGCGCGTTATCCATCGGTGCGCGTGATAACCCAAACGTTTTTCAATTTTTGCCGATTTTAAGGCGTGCGCGTTATACAACGGTGCACGTTATACACCGGAAAATATGGTAATTGGGAGAGGAAATAAATGAAAGAAATATGTGTACGGCACATCAGAAATCGTATCCATGGTGACAGCAAATGCACCAATTTGGAGTCAGTAAAACACACACACACGCACACAAAGTCTGCTTGATCGCATGCCATGGTCCCCGGACATTCGTCACGTCAATAAGGTCCGTTAGCCAATCCGGCTAAGGCTGCCCGAAGATGTTGTCAACGCGGATGATATCATCGGCAAGAGAAGAGATCAAGACATGTCCTGTGTCCTCAAAAGCCCACACAATTTTCTTCCGCTGGATGAGTATAAGAGGTAAATATTGATCTTGGTCTACTAGTCTACTGTTCTGTACTGGTAGAGTGTCAGTACAGTATGACGGCAGTTACTGTATAGTCAGCGTATGAGCAAATTTACGAGCGTGTTCACAATTATGGCTTTTATTTTCGCCAACATCAATATCAATGTAGAATATGAACACACCACCTTCGGTGGATCAGCTGGTAGAGTGCCCACACACTGATCTCAAGGTCATCCCGGCTGGTTCGACCGCTGGTGGCAGCAACTTGATGCTTAAAACTGCTTGAGCACGCCGTTCGGTGCACGTTAAAGAACCCTCCGGTGAGGATAACATCTCCACACGTACAGACCGACCATGGCAGCATCTCTCGTGATCACAGATGTTTCTCGACGTAACGCCACGAATAATAAATTATTACAGAATAATGTCCAGAACGCTGCCTATCGCTGTTAGAAAAATTTATACCTTTTAGGGTATAAACTGCTTGCCCCATGGCGCATACCTTTTGAGTTGTAAACGCTATACCTCCTCCGAGGTATAGTAACTTTGTACCTGCCTGAAGGTATATCGTTTGCACCTCATGGTATAAATTAATATAAATAAATCTATATCGCCTTGAAGCTATATTTTCAAACCGGAGGTGTGTAGTCTTGGATTGATTGATTTTAAAAGAAAAAAATGGAGATGGTAGTCTCGAGCCGCTCGGGACTGGCTACTCCAGGACGCGTTATTAATAAAAGAAAGGGAAACTACACTGTGTAGTCTTGGAAAACTGGAATATTCGATTTATTTCGCTACGCAAGACTGGCACTTTCCTGATCCAGCTCGTAACAAAATTAGAACAAAGTAATACTGAGCGAGAAGTGCTTTAATAACAACTTCCGCGAGAAGGAAAGAGAGAAAGAAAATACCTGGGCACGCACGCACACAAACGTGCCCACAAACTCATATTCGCAATGTGCAGGTGTAAAACGTAGGGGAGAGCTCGTGGAGATCAGTCGCCACGTAAGACGCAAAGTGCGAGGATTTCGTGGAGAACATATACTGGGGGGGGGGGGGGTATAATACATCGTGGTTTCACAAAATGTGGGGCGCCTTCGCCCGGCGAGCAACAATATAAGTGAGGACGCGTATATTTGGTCATTTCACGAACAAATAGCACTCTGCTATAAACCACTTCCCCTATATTAATTACGATGCAGCTGTATTGCTGACTGACTGTTTCTTATTTAAATGACTGCTTAACTGAGATGGCATTGCCTCCACCACAAATTAATGTGATACCGCAGGTTCATATCTAATAAGGTATACAAAATACCGAAGGTATAAACGCAAGGGAGAACGCATTTCATCTCCGGTGGCCGACCGGGTGAACTATTATCCCCATCAGTTACGACGCACCTGCGTGTGTCTTATCTCATTTGCGTCTGTCATGTGTGTGTGTGTGTGTGTGCGAGTGTGTATGGCTCATCTTTTTTCATCGTCATCCCACTCATATACTAACCCACATGCACTGAGGTATGGTACCGTAATTGTTACGGTGAATCACCTCATCCAAAAATCATTCATGTAGTTGTTGTTTTTGCTGGAGAAGTTCCTTATTATACCCTCAACTGGCTTGGAAGGTATATCGCCTCGGCGATTTACACCTTCCAAATCGTTTAAACGGGGTAATATAGACGTTGGCGATGAGGTATAAATATTGTAGTTTAGTCCTGGTTTATACCTTCGTTATACCTCTTCTATATACCTTTTCTTCTAACAGTGTACATACACCTGGAGAAATATCACGAAAAGCAGGAGTATATCAATCATAAGCGGCGACTATATCCCTCGCGATCTACATGTTCTCTTCCCACCACTGGTCTCTCGATCATATATCGCACCGTCGCAGTAGGTGTTCGAGTGGACACGTGACAAGAAAGGTGTCCCGCGGTGACCCCTCGCGTTTGACACCCGCAACAACGTGGTCACACTGGCAGCTGCACGACATTCAGAATATATGGCTTTGGAAGGAACAGCCATCTCACTTTGCGCAGCAGTCGTCGGCTGTCACAGAAAGTGATGTGATTATTTCACGATGAACCGGAAGGCCATTTGAGATGCACTCGTTTTTAGTATACGATGATGTAGTCAAGATAAAGCATACAATAGTTTTTTCATGGTTCGCTGCAATTTTTATAGTTTGCAGGACTGTACTTTGCTGCATATTACGTAATTTACCCGAACATATAATCTTATTTTAGTAGTGTTCTCTCCCCCCCCCCTTTTTAGCGGAATTTCGGATATCCCTTCACATTATTTCTTTTACAAATAGGAACATTTAGCCCTTATTTTATTCCTGTTGTCTATTTAGAGGAATATTCGTGTATTGTCTTTTGCCTTTATTGGACCAGAAGTGTTTCTGAGTTGTGTGGCTTCGACAAGGATGCACGAAATACGCTATTTATACAAATACGTACCACGTCACCGCTTCATTAAATGGCAATATTAATTGATGTGATGTGATGTGATATGAATAAAGAAAAAAAATGGGGATGGTGAGTTTCGACGAAGTCAAACTGGCTACCCCAGTACACTTAATACAGAAAGTTCAATCCGATGATGAGATGATGAAAACACAAAAGGATGATGTCCAGAGACGAACAGAGATGCTAATGATCATGATGATGATGATGATATTAATTATTATTACTCGCACGCATTACACGCATAGAAACGCACCAAAAGCAAACGTGTCTACTTACTTCAAATGTTCACACGGAAGTCAACTTTCACACGAACTTCTGCAGGCCTACGAATCCATCGAGCAACCACTCCACGGATCGCAAACAAGTCACCCGTCGTAACTTGCAACCTTCACCCCGTTTGTTTTTCACTGTTCGGTATTAATAAAATAATAAAGCCCGTACAAAACTAACAACCACTCGCAATTTTAACACTTGCCAGCAAACTCGGCAGCCCATGGCCCGCTTACGAACGAGGGAAATCGAAGATACGAGGGAAAGGGAAACCCGCGCGCGTGAACGACTTGGAAGGAACGTCCGCCATCTTGAAATGTGAAAGTACGTCACCCATGACGTCATCGTCGTGCGTGCTTCCGATTGGAGGGTGGAGAAGGAGGAGTCTGCGAGGATCTATAATGGAAGATCGATGTATCGATCTCGCGAAGACGCTCGATCATCTCCCGAGCGCCGCGTCGTGTTGAGTTAGTTGAAGTTGCGTAAACGCTTTGTGTGCGCGTGTGCTAGAATGGATCGTTGAAGAGTCTTTTCTCTTCGAGCACTCGACGGAATTGAACTCTTCGATATCGTGTACTCGTCGTGAGATTGATTTTTTTTTAAAAGAAAAAAGAAAAACATATTCGGTGGGAATGTTTTCTAGCCGAAACTACTTGTTTAGGTCAAGTAAAAAAAAAACAAGTCGGCTGCATGTTCTCGAAATTTTTCCAAACGCGTTTAAATGAGATAGCTTGATATAGCTCTTGCTAGCACTCACATAGCAAGAGATTTCGGTCACCAGCAACTAGCCGCTGCTGCATGCGTCGACATACACCTCCGATTTCCTCACATAGAAGGATTAGAAACAAGAAGCGATAGACTGTACTTGATGTAAAAATTACTGAATCTGCTGCATAACTGATTCAGTAACGCAATAATGACTCATACTCTCACTGATGCGCAATAGCCTGACTGAATTTAGTAACTTGGAACACAATGTCCACTTTCCCCTTCTGAGGCGTTTTGTTGTGGTTACGCTTATTAAATCGATAGTCTCGTAGGACTCACTGACGTTGACAGCCGTGTACGTCAGTACGCAACAGTTGTGCAGAGAGAAGAAGAAACAGAGAAGAGAAGAAGGATCAAGTACCGGTAGATGGCTCTATCTGTGTATTCACACGAACGACATCCTCACGGAAGATTCTAGTGGAAGAAACAGCGAAAACATCGTTCACAGAGACTAAGTTCCGTCCCGTGTTATGTGAGCATTCACACGGTGCGGAATATCGGGAGTGGCGTACTGAGCACTTAGCAGACGACACTTAGCAGACGACGCCGTCAGCGTCTTTCCTGTCGTCTGCTACAGAATATCTTCTGGCTGTGTTGGTCAACTCAGAAAGCCATGACGTTCAAATGGCCGAAAAATCAGAACGCCGAAGTGTCAGAAGGCCGAAAGTCAAAAGGCCGAAAATCAGAACACCGAACAGAACACCGAAATAAAACGGCCAAAGAAGCAGAAGACCTAGTGTAAGCATCCCTTTGAATGACCACTGAAAGGGAATTGCTCTTTTCACTTAAAAAAAGCAATAAACTATAACCTCGTATTGCCAACCTAATCTAGCAATAATCTATAACATGTTTACTACAAAGAGAAAGTGCGTGGTAGGTGAATGCCAGTGAATGACTTGTATCACCCACTGAATGAATCGTAGAGGAGATGGTGTTTCTCTACATTTGGTAACCCGAACCTGATTGCCACCGTGTACAATAAACACACAATAACACAGTGGTTCATATCTCTACTTTTCCTTTTTGTTTTCCCCTATAAGTTATCGAAAGTACTTTATTAATGCAGTTGGAATACCAGTTCTCGTATCCTGGGTTCCTCATTTGTTGGCGTTTCTTCGCGCGGATTGACAGCCGACCCCTTGACCTCAGACTCATTTTAGGACCATGGGACACACGAAAGCAGATGTCCGTCTTGCGACCCTTCATCAAATTCCTGCAAACTACCGGCCTGATCGACTGACTCTCTCTAAAATCCTGTCAGCGTCGTCAGCATCATCCTCATCACCAGCCTCTCATTTTCCCCCAATAGCAATGGGGTAGCATTCTGCTCAATGAGCGGAAGTCATCCCCATATCATCGTCATCATGTATTTCTCTCTCTCTCTCTCTTGTCGGCGTTTCGATAATTCGGTTTTGTGACTTTTCGGCGTTGTGATTTTTTGGTGTTTTGATTTTTCGGCCTTCTGGTTTTCGGCCTTATGATTGCTCGATGTTTTGATTTTTCGGCCTTTTGATTTTCGGTCTTTTGATAATTCGGCCTTGTAAGCATTTTTCTCACAATGCATATGTTACGCAAAGTGAACCATGTCCTCATATACCATGAGTCTCGCGAAACTACTTTCCCACCACCGCCGTTCTTCGACTATACTTACACTAAATGCTAACAATGGAACCGCCTGCTCATGAAAAACGCATCATCACGAACCAATGTCTTCCGCTAAATTAACCACCGTTCCTTCCTCCCATAAACAGCGCCCATTCCCACGCTAATGAACCGAACACCCCCTTCCTCCCTCATCCACCTCGCACCTTGACCCATTGTCACCACCACCACCATCATCATCATCGACATCATCGCAGTGAATATCAGGAACAATTCGAACGCAAACTCACAAAAGCTGCATTCTTTTTGAATCGGCAACTGAGTGACTTCGAAACGTCAAACCGTTCGTATAGCGACTTCACTTCGTGCTCGATTCTCCTTGACTCGGCTTTCCATTTAACTAGGCATCCCGCTGGGAGAACGGTGTCCGACCACAGTGTAAACGCTGCCCTGTTAAGCTCATCAATAGCTTTCGGGGCTTTCCCTTTGGACACCCCCCTCTGGGTATTGAGAGTGACTCCCCCGGCTGGACCGTTTGGCTTTTGGCTCAACAAAAGGAGCTGGCCATATACAGTGGGTGCTTGCGCGATATTGTTTGCATTTTTGGGAGACGCTTATGAATAGCTTGCGGGTGGGATATTAGGGATCGCCCTCTGACCTGGTGACTGTGTCGAAGTTTGGCCTGAGTGAACGCTGTTTGATGGCGCGAAATGTGTGAGAACGGTTGTAAGAGTTTGTGGACGTTTGTAAAGTTGCGTGTAAATGGTAGAGCTTGCATTCGATTTTATGGGTGTACACTGTGTGTAGTCAAAGTGAGGGTCAGGGAAGTGCAGGTTAGAAGCGTGCTAAGGGTGGCCATAGATCGTGTTGGAGCTGGATATCGTCGTTTGGAATATCCGGTACGTGCAGATGAGAATTGTTCGCTTGAATGAATGTAAGCGTTGGTGTCTGTCGGACGTGAAAACCGTTATTTGAGGACACTAATTTATGATACTCCTTCACGCTTCAAGGCAAAGGAACTGTGTTAAGCGTACTAATGTGTTTAGATACAGTAATGACGAGCTTATCTGAAAACTACTGCTTCTGGAAGCCATGTATACATACTCGACTTATCTATTTCCCAGATGTAGTCAGATATACATCCACGTCTTGACAGCTGCCATTTTGGTTTTGATGCTGTCGCCGCGTTACTTTCATACAAAATTTAGGTAGAACAATTTGTGTTATAGATGAAAGTGTGTTGTCTCTGTTACTTTCGGTTTCGTTTCCGGTTCTGCCACCCCAGTTCTTCTGCCACTTGCTTTCATGTGCCGTACCGAAAACAAAGACACTTCACGCAAGTTCTTGATGCCGCACTCCATCCGCGACTACTTTGGACTACTAAAAATTCTATCGCAGAAACCCAAGAGGAAGTTTATTTTTATTTTTTATTGACTTTAAAAACCATATCAGCGACATCATCTTTTAGCCCGAGCACTCTTCAAATTCAACTACATCATACTTCACACGCTGTAACAACACACTTCACTCAAAATTTCACTCCATCACACGCACTGCGAACGGGATTAAGCGTGTACACAATCCACCCTTCACGTGCTCTTTCCCAGTACGTACACACACATACGTATATCCAGCTTAGCATATGTATAATCTCGTCACCAGCCTCCCCACTGTATAGCATCCAAATCGATTCATTCCAAGATCCGTTTTTCCCGCCTCCCACGGGTGTCAATTTCGCATCACAAAGAGCGCCACCCTGCGTCACGCGCGACGCCACAATAAACTCGCACGCGTTCGTATCCACAAAAGCTTTGACTTTCGTCACTTTTCCGATCGCCATCGCTATATACAGAGGGCGCTGGCAACCGGACTAATTCAACGCTAACAAACGACGTCACGGTTTCCCTCTTTTTTTTTTTTGTGTGTGTGTGTGTGTGTGTGTGTGTGTGTGTGGCCGGTTGTACGTGGCGCTCCCCGCCGAATTTAGCGGGGAAACGTAGTAAGCGGAGCAATATACGAAGAGAATGAACTTCGCTTCCAACTCAGCCGCTGGGAAATTTTGGGTGTCGGTGGTCGGATGCGTTTCATCGCTTTACATACTCCTCCTCGCTTTGTGTTGCAGGATTTTTTTGTGTGTGTGTCTGTTTATTCGGCGGATTTTTCCAGCGCCGCGTGGGAACAGCGGGAGGCGGGATGGTTGGCAACAATGACTTCCGTCGCGGAATTGGTTATGGGCGCGCACTGTTTGCAGAACAGGCGAGGAAGCGTGCCCAATTTTTAGAAGGGATTCCGCTGGCCTGTTTTTTTTATTTTTTTTTTTTTTTTATCACTGCGGCGAGCGACGGACTGTTTGGCTACGCTGCAAAAATATTTGCGTTCGGATTGTGTTTTCGTTTTGACAAAAACGGGAGTAAGGTTCGACGTTTTGCGGGGGTGGGCATGCTAAGCGCGACTCGATTTTCTGTGCGTGTGTGTGTGTGTGTGTAGATGTGCATGCATGCAGAATTGATGCGAAGCATCCGATTTCTATGGATGATGTGAGACTCTGCTCTCATCTTGAGAATTAGCGTCGCTAGTAGCTGGTAAAAAGAAATGCGCAAATGTTTAAGGAACCAGAGAGAGTAAAATCGGGGTACCGTGAACGTTGAGGACGCCGCTATATGGTTGAAGATGGGTATATAGCGGTCCGTAAGAGGCGGAAGTTCCTTAGGGCCTCGTCTTTGTATTTACGATCCAAAACAATATTCTAGAACACCGAAATTGTGAATTTTTACTCGACAAAAAAAGAAAAGTAAACACACACACACACACACACACACAATGGTGTTTATTAGGGCCATAAAACCTACGTTCGTCAACAACAGTCAAATATATATCCTTTACAAAAATGTGAAATGATTTTCTAAAGAAACTCTATTGTATTGACTCTATAGTGACATCGGATACTCCATAGAGAGTCTATAGGAATTCTTATGAGATCCTGGTGTGTTCTTACTGATTTCTTATGGAATATTGGCCACAGTAATTCTATAGACACTCTAATGATCGAGCTTCTAATGAGAGAGTATCTATCGCATTTATTTAATTCTTTTAGAAGTGTGTCGTGTGCTTTTAGCGCCATAAATGCTTCAAGCAAGCACATAAAACAGGCATATGAGGAACAAACTTTTTATTTCTACTACTTTTGCCTCCCTCTAGAGCAACGAGGAGGGGCTTCACATCGGTTGCCAACCTGATGCAAGAGGGCATCAACGTGAAGAAGAATCGTGGGCAATATCACCATCAACATAATCATACTAGAATCTACCACTGTATAATCTTTGCATCGCAGAAATGAATTTTAGTACAAACCACAGCGGTATTTTCAACGAAGCATTTAAAAACAACGGGAAAAACATGTAGGGTGCTCCCGTATATTCAAACAGCGAACGGTTTCACAGACACACGACAACTTCATTCACAATCGTCGATCCTGTCCTTCGAAAGAGACACCGTCAAACTTCCTGTTACCGATTCGTCAAGGATCCCCAGAACTCCATTCACAGACCGCTGACCCCTTGAAAGCCGCCCGGAGCCGAAAACTCTCGAGTCGAACGGAATTCCCAACCATGTACAGACATCGTGCACATGTTGTGCCACTGTTACACATGTAGAAACATACCCTCGGTTTGTTTTAGAAGAACGCCGTATAGCACAACGACCACGTAAAACCTCGTGTTCGGCGCCGGAACGTCGTCTAAGCATCTAAGCACCGATGCCGTGGTCTGATTAGCTCTGCGCGCCCCGCTGTCCCAGAGTCCTCGCGGGCGTCTCAGTTGGTTCCCACGGAGCTTTCGAAGACTTGGGTCACCCGTGTATATGCGACCATTGCTCATGTAGCTGTTCTCCTATCAGGATGGCAGCTGTAGGAAAAATACGAGAGAAAAGTAAATGTATATACAAAGCTCAGATACTTTTGTTATCCTACACTGTAAACTGGAAAACACCCTTATGGTTGTAAATGGCTTGTCCTATAACTGACTCCTCTTTTTACACCGTACATGGTCTGGAACCCCCTTTTTAGAGGGTGTATTCCGTGTAAATCACCCCTGGAAAGGGCGCTTTTCTTTGAAATGCCCTCTTTTGCACCCTTTAAACATCCCTTTAAGAGGGTGTAAGATCGTTAAACACCCTCCTAAAAAGGTGTACAAAGGGTGCAAAAGACGGCATTTTCAAGGAAAAGCACCCTTTCAAATGGCGTTTTACACGGGATACACCCTCTAAAAAGGGTGTTCCAGACCATACGGTGTAAAAAGAGGAGTCAATTATAGGACAAGCGATTTACACCCATAAGGGTGTTTTTCAGTTTACAGTGTAGTTGGTTAGTAACTTTAGTAAATTAGTTTTTTTAGTAGCTTTAGACAAAGCCTATATAGGTGTCTTTCGACAAGAGTAACAGTCAAGTCAACCCTCGATTTATATCGGATCCTGGAGAAATCGTTGGCATAACTTCGAGGGGGTCAAAAATCCAGGTTTCGAATGTGGATGGGGAAGTGTCTTGTTGCAAGAGGGTATCGTTCTTTGAGCGAGAAAATTCAGAAATGGAGGGTTTATAAATGGAAGGTTGACTGTAAACGGATTAAAACAAATTAATAAATGAAATATAACTCTTGCAAACTTAATTACGGTAGCGTTTTTCATTGCGTTTACCGACACAGGAAACTACAGATTTCCACAAGGATTTCGCTCTAAATAAGTTGACTCTATGTCCTCCGTTTAAAATCCTCGTATGATTATATCGCAGTGCCGTTTAACGGGAACTCCTTACTATGGATGAATCAAACAAATAGGTATCAATGTGAGTATGAAGTTTTATTTGTTTGTTTTTATGTAGTTTCATCATCATTTGCATTACATTTTTGCCCTCGGATTTATTACCTACTGGGCACAAAAATCGGTCTACGACACTATAGCTGTCACAGCATTGAATTGTGGTCTTGCTTGCCGAGCGTGGCTAGTGTCGGTATATATATATACAGAGAGAGAGAGAGAGAGAGAGAGAGAAATCTGCCACCGAAGCGGGGCATTTGTTCCAGTAATTAATTAGTTTCGGCTTACTTATTTTTGGCGCTGCGGGTCGCCACTGAGCGCAAAGTTTTTCGATTGGTGCACTCGTTCGCGAATTATTTAGCCTGGGGATTTAACTGAAACACAGTATATATATATATATCATTTAGTGTGGTTCACCATTAGTCAGTGTGTTGTTCGTGTATGGGCACCGTAAAAATAAAAATTGAATTGAATTTGTTTGATATGTCACGCTCACGACACACCCTTATATCGTGCTGCTATCTGGCGGGACGACAAGTGCAAACAACTCAGGGAAAAGAGGTGCTGACGCCAGGAATTGAGACTGAGAGTCCCCGTCGCTGGCTGTCGTCGTATTCGTGCGGGGTGTACCTCGAAATAAAGTGGTCGGAATCCCCGTTGCAAAATAAACTACTGTCAATAAACGTTATTTGACAATAAAATGCACAGTCGCGCGCGGGAAACTGCCAACAGCGAACTTAGACTGACCTGGACATGGAAATGCGAGCACCGAAGTTGGACTAACCTATAATAAAATAACCAACGTGCTGGTCCGATGTCCGCCCTGCTAAGCCTAACGGCTGCTCTTAGGCAGATATCGAAAATTCGTGAATTTGAGTGGTTAAATAGTGATGTCGTGTTTTGAAACACGACATATCATCTTACGAATCAATCGAGCATTCTCGTTTACTCTCCTTGTTTCGAGAACGTCAATTTCGAGATCAGGGATTTCGCAACCGGGAATATCGAGGTCCTCCCTTCGTATGTATAGTAATTCATTATATTAATTCATGATATTCAAAATCATTATTTTGTAGGCAGATTGCTTGTTCTTTTTCTTCTGCTCTGTCCTTGTGGAATAACCATTCTCTTTTGGCTCGTAGCTGCAGCTTGCAAAGGAAAATGTGAAAGGAAAATGTTGCTTTTTTGCGTCTCTGTGTTCCTGGAATAAAAATAAATAAAAGATACATGAGAGAAAACAGAAAAGAAACATTTCATCGTTAAAAAAAGAAAGACACCGCAAACAAACAGCAACCACTACACTACCTTCAAATGGCAGACAGAGTTTCAAGTCATTAGCGTGTCGTTCAGCCTTCAAGGTTCTGCCAACATCATTCGATTACCTGAGCATTCTGTCAAGTCCATGCTCAACCTATGCTCAACCTAATTGATCACTGTCATCCGAGGCCAGTCATAAGGACAATCAATATCCAGCTATCTCTGTCCTCATATACCGTTCTTGAAAGCTTTCCTATAGATGTACTCAAAGCACGGCTCAAACCTTTCAAACCGTCACCCCGCTCAGTTAGCGTCCTTTGAAGCGGCTCAACCACCACCGGCGCCTTGCTTCCGGTGCGTTCGTTGTCCGCGGTTGTCGGTCGCTCCTTCGAGGCGTGATGACCTCCGACCTGCCGACGTCTTGGTGACTTTCCAGTCTTGGCGACCCCTCGGCTGGCGCCCACGGGAGACACGCGTCGAAACCCGATCCCCTGGAAACAACACTGCGGAACAAATCGCCCCTCGGAATGACAGAATGGGCGGCGACGGCGGCCTTTTTTGTTTTCCCTCGGCGGCGCGTTTTTCCTCGGTCTGAACGTTCCAAGTTTTTTTCCTTCCCAATATATATCCCAATATACCCCAATATTTTTCCTTCCCAATAGATATCCCAATTTATCCCAATAGATTTCCTTCCCAATATATATCCCAATATTTTTCGTTCCCAATATATATCACAATATTTTTCCTTCCCAATATATATCCCAATATACCCCAATATTTTTCCTTCCCAATGGATATCCCAATTTATCCCAATATATTTCTTTCCCAATATATATCCCAATATTTTTCCTTCCCAATATATATCACAATATTTTTCGTTCCCAATATATATCACAATATTTTTCCTTCCCAATATATATCCCAATATACCCCAATATTTTTCCTTCCCAATGGATATCCCAATTTATCCCAATATATTTCTTTCCCAATATATATCCCAATATTTTTCCTTCCCAATATATATCACAATATTTTTCGTTCCCAATATATATCCCAATATTTTTCCTTCCCAATAGATATCCCAATTTATCCCAATAGATTTCCTTCCCAATATATATCCCAATATTTTTTCCATTCCCAATATATATCACAATATTTTTCGTTCCCAATATATACCACAATATTTTTTCCTTCCCAATATATATCCCAATATATCGCCAACAGCGATTTCTGTTCCTTCGATGGTCGTACTCAGATTTTCACTGTTGATTTTGCGCAGGATGAGAGGTGAATTCTGAGTGCACTATTCGGATTCTTTCGGTCAAAGGTTTAGATCAATATCTTGACTATAGTGAAGACGCGGGAGGTGACGCTGATAGAAACCATTTACAGTGAACCCCCCTTAATATGACCCCCGATAATCTGACATACGCGCTTTAGGACCATACTCCTGGGGAACAATTTAGTGAAACCTCTGCGAATGCCCCCCGTTAATATGACAATTCCGCATTATGACCAAAATTTTCGGGAACGACCATGGTCATAATAACGAGAGTTCACTGTATAAAGAAAACGTTGGAAAATAAATCTCCTAAAAATCCAACTTCCGAAATAAACTTGAAAAATAAATCATGTATATGTCCACGGCAGCGAAATACACTCGGGAAAATAAACTTCGCGAAGTCAGCCCTTCGAAACGAATCTTTCAAAATACACCCTCTCTGATTAGTGCTCAGCGAAAGCTATCTATACGTCAGCGTCGGAAAATAGTACGCTCTTCACTCTTGGAATGAACTTTAACGCTATGACTACGTTCTCAGCTTCATAGGAACATCCTCGTCAACGGGTCAACGTAAGAATGTGTGCGTTATGCATGTATTCATACGCGTCTTCCTCTGCACTTTCAAACTAGATAATTCCTCGGCGGTTATTGGAAGAGACACGCTTGATTATGATACAGATATGAATCAAAAACGTTAATATATCGTGAGAGATAAAATAAAGTAAATACAGGCAAGCAGGTGGTGGAGGTACTCCACATAGTGAAGAAGTCTGAGCGTGGGCGAAAAACACGCAGCGGACACGAACATAACACAACAGTTGTGTTCGTTGCGTTCGTTGTACTGTTTTCGTGTCGGCTCTGTATGTTTCGCCCACGCTCAGGCTTCTTGGCTATATGAATTAGTGTCGCGAGTTCCATTGAACAGAACATTGTCGCCCATAAACTAACGTACGACAAAGAGAGAACCACCCTATATTGGCGTAACTATGATTTATTTTGAGAATGTGCATTTTAAGGCTGTGGATTTTTAGATGATTTATTTCAGCGTATGGATCTTGACTGGTGGAATTTTGAGCGTGAATTTTTAATGTTTTAATTTTAAACGTTTATTCCAGCATATGCACCCAAGACTTCATATATGTGATGACAGTACCCTGCATAAGGACACCTTATTGGATCCACTCTTATGCAGAATAAACGAAGGAGCGGATAACCGATGATACTATGATAGTATAATGATTATGTATATAATATGTATATGATGATAATGCTATAGTATAATGATAGTAAAATGATAGTGTGATAAATTATAAAGATGACCAGTACGGATTACTCATGTTGCGTGATTGTTGTCAGGAAATTGCGTGCATGGACGACAAGTGTGCAAGAGCGATAATTGTGTACAAATAAGTGAAATCAAATCAAATGACCATCACTGGCGAGTTGGTGCACTCTAAATCTTTTCACACCTTTAAAGGTGTAACAACGTGCATGGCGCACGCCTTTTTAGGTGTAATTTTGGTAACATCATAATGGAGCACGGTTTCGCACAAATTTTCTTTACTCGAGTGTTGTCTGTCCTCCAAAAATTCAGTCTTGCAACATCTCAACATTGTTCAACAGTATTGCAGACACTTGCGCGTGCTCGATAATCGATAGCGATGCATATATGCATTAGCTCGTACCTACGATATCCAAGACATAATGAAAGCAAGATTTGCACTGACACTTGATCTTTAGTAATGCTATACAAATTTTGTAAAATATCATCCTGGAGATGCAATGTTATACGCAACCAGGTTGAATGTTCATAGCGCACACCTTTAAAGGTGTGAAAAACTTATGCTGTGCACGCGCATAAAACAGTGTCGAATGTTGTTTACTCTTTCAAAGATTCAATGGGGATGTTTAAATTTGAAACAGACTGTAGTAAACAATGAGGGCATATTATATTTTATTAACCTTTTACTTTCTAATTTACGTAGAAAGAGAAAAAATAGTTCCATTGGATGGCACCGTATAATCCGATCGTTAGCCTAAAAAGTCACGCGATCATTCTTCTGAATAGGGGTGATAAGTCCATTCCTTTCAAATATCTCCTTATTCGGGAACGTGTACAGTTGTACGAGCCATGAAGAACGGTGAGCAACAGGTGGCAAAAGAAAATGTAAAAGTTTTTTCCCGAATTATAAGCGAGAAATACGCGGCTGCAAGGCACAGTAATTAGCAATTAATTACAGTGATTAGTAATTAGCTGCTGAAGCACGGAACCTGAGCTGCGTTGGGAAGTTCATGTTGGATGCTGGGCCTGTTGGTACCGATTCATAATTAACGAAGACGAGGACGAACACGAAAGAGACACGCCACACACGACGGCGCAGTTGGAACAAATATAAAAGAACTCATGTTCTGATGTTGGAACAACATAGAAGGGACAAATACATACAAAGCCCCCACACATACAGATTTGTCCCTTCTGCGTTGCTCCAGCCTCAGAACATCAGTTCTTTCATGTTCAACAGTTGCCGCCTGCGTCGATCCCGTCGTATGAATGTGTGTATGAGTGAGCAAAAATGTAAGAGAGAGAGGAGGATGAGTGAGAGAGAGTGGCCGGTTTGTCCCTTCAGACGACGCACCCTGGAAGGCGCTGAGAAGGCGCTGAGAAGGCGTGCTAGCTTAGCTCAATTGGTAGAGCCCTGGACCGGCAATCCAGAAGATGTGGGTTGGAGTCCTACAGCTAGCTAATCTTTTCAGTGACTTTCATCTTGCAACAATTAATCTATTACACTCTTCACTTCCACATATATGCCCCTAAAGATTCACGTTCCTTGTCTCAAATGTCGCTTCTGTTGGCCTATTAGGTAAGGACCGTGAATTTTTAAGAGCGAACATGTATTGTTGACTCTATGAGATGAGCCACAGAAGATTGTGTACTCATCTTCCTAAGCTTTCCCTAACCATTTATCCCGCTTGTTACCCCACTTGTTATTCGTATCTCGCCTATTTCTATCCTTGAGTCAACAACTGAGACAAGTTCTAAAAACATTGCCACATTGCTATCGCACTGAAGTGCAGCATCCCATCGTATACTCTCGAGGAGTGCCAACACCACTGTGCTTCACATTTAAACCGCACCGCATATCTTACCAATTCCCTCCCCTGGAAAGCTTTCAAATGCTCGGGAAACATAATTTCATTCATACTTACTCGCTCAAGTGGAACTTGATGATCCCGTCCACCACTCTGAAGCCTTTGCACTGCCACTGTTTGAAGAAATTTCGCTGCCCCAAACGTAACCTTTCCCTCCCAAGCCACATGCGGACATAATAGCTCACAATATTTCTAAATTTCGCCTTGCTCCAACAATCACCTCCATGAACAACCCTACACCTATTAAGCCACACTTGATAGACAATTTCTGCGGCGACCAATAGATAGAAGCTCTGCTGCTTCTTAACTACTTGCCCGATATGGATCCCCACAGCTTGTTCAAACGTAAGACTACTTAATCCAAAATATTTTTTGAAGCATAACCACAGGTATGCAGGCACTTTACACTCAAAAATTGCATGTTTTACTGTTTCTGTGCGACTACAAAGCGCGCAGTTCCGTCTACTGGTCTTACCCCATAAATAGAATCTGTCTTTCACAGGTAGTACTCCATGCCCTATTCTCCACAACAGTGATTTCCTTTTACTATCCAACCAGAAGCTATTCAGTCTTCTCCATCCCTCTCGAAAGAGCGAACATGCGGAAATGAATAAGGATAATGGGAACTTCGAACGCCTTCAAGCATTATGGGACGGTCTGAGGAGGAGGTAGAGGAAGAACAACAACATTCCCGGTGTGCGTCGCAGCATCGTCAGCCCGGTTAAGCCATAACCATAACCGGAGCAGACGACAAAGCAGTGTCCCTCAAAGTTCCCATGCTGCTTTGCGCCGCGCGCTTGGCGGCGCGCGCATCTTTTCAAAACCGACTATTGCGCCGTCGTGTGTGGTGTGTCTTTTTCGTGTTCGTCCTCGTCTCGTTTGGCGCTTTTAGTTATGAATGTTTGAAAGCTCCTCCTTGAGGAGAGTAATTAGTTACAGTTACAGCTTACTTTCTCAGTAATTTATTACTTGTAACTAAGGCGCTTCCCAGGGCTGATCGTAACAATAGTTACAAGATTTCTGGAAAGCGTCTTTGAGCACATTGACATTAATATATTGTCGTATACGCGGTCTCGTGTTCTGACTCAGGATTCATGGCACGATTAGATCAACTGCGCGCAACTCAATACAGATATCAAAACGTGACAACACGAGACATTAGAGCCAGTTTTTGGCAAATATGTACGTAGAAACCATTCACGCATTCATGTGCGACTGTCTGCACATTCCAGCATTCGAGAGCGTGTATATATGGCTCGCACTACATGCTCAATATTCTATATGCTCGAAAACTCGGCAAATCCATAGAAAAACACTATGTTTTCGACATTCGAAACATGCACCGTCGTGTTTCACACACACACACACACACACAAATAAATAAATAGATAAATAACAAATCCGTCAACGGCGTCCTCGAGAGAACATACGCGCTTCATAAGTATAGAAAGTGTCGCTTTCAAATCAAATGGGAGAATGATAGCTTAAAGAGAGAGAGAGAGAGAAAGAGAAAGGGAGGCTCCATAGAGATGCAAATGATGGAGGTCGTGCAGTTAACCCGCTTTCCCCCTTTCCCTACACCTGAATTTAAAAAAAAAAAAAAAAAAACGACGAGTTTTTTGTGCTCGTTAAAATCGACCAGCGCTGTTCTCACGGTATGGTATTAGAAGAAGAATAAAAAACAAGCTTAACCGTATTGCAAACATTGCGTCTCCTTCGAAGTTCGCTTTTGCTGTATTGTTCACGTTGTGAACCGGCATGGTTCGCATCGCAGTACCCGAATGCTGTTTAATTGAAATGTGCAATATCTTTTTATTTTGATTTTTTCGCGTTGTAATGCTTGTCGTGATCGCATAGTGATTGATTGATATTATTTTCTATCATCGATGACGTGCGTACATCATAGCAAGTTTGTACTTAATGTGTGAGCGCCACCCGCGCCACAGAAGCACCAATAATGTCATTATTGTCTACTGGCATCCCAATGTACAATGCCATTATTTATGAAGGTCGTGCCGCACGCTTTCTTTTTTGATTACATTAAACGTCATGAAGATGATGCGATCACCTCACTAAAATAATGTATGCGTGGTGCAACCTTCAGAGAATGAAACGTTGTTTACGGGTCGGAAATGGGTTTAATAGTTTGAAATGTAATAGTAATATCACGCTGTTTCCATGTGGAGCCGCTTTAATACCAAGCGCTTTCAGCATATATGTATATGTTGCCAACTCTTACAAAACGATTGCGTGTCGTCATGCGCCGTTTGGTTTCCTCACTGAAAATTTCTAGCAACTCGAATTTATTTCCTGAAAAGATACTTGTGTATAGGCTCAAATTTAAGAGATTGTCTTGCACCGAGCAGTATAAAGTGCCTTTATGCAAACTAAAATTTTACACTACGCGGACAATGGGAGCGAGAGTATAGGCATTTTATGGGCGAATGACTCATAGCGAACCCATAAAGCAGGAAGCGGCAAATGTCATTTAAACCGTCCGTGTGGCACTGCACGAATGACATCGAAAGTTACCGAACTTACCGCATAATGCCATTTTTCGAGCCCATGTGGTGCGCTTATCAGTTAATGCAATCTAATCGTCCCGGTGCCTAAAATTGAAAGCAATACAGGAAAAACAGCATCGATTCAGCATTCGGTTTGACACGCACGATAACGATAATCAATAATAAAATAATAACTTGGATGCAACAAATAATTAAATGACGAGTAGTAGTTGTCACGTAAGGTCAGTCAGCATCTTCCTATGGCGACGAGCTGCACATGACGCATAGGGCAATACTTCGCGGGTAATATTTAGCCAGTTTCCATTCTTTGAAATACTCCGAATATCGCCAACAAACAGCGGTGGGTGCGATAGAGGAGTTTTAGAATGTATATTCACTGCGGCACATGTTCGGAACCCAAACGGCGTTTTGTGACGCAAACAGTGACGTCACGAAAACAGTGACGACTTCATATTTTGGGTGGTCCCAAAAACACGTTCGGTATTATATACCCTCTTCTAAATCCGCCTAATGTCTATGCCGCTAGACGCGAATCAATCGGCGATCTGGAACTTATCGGACCCATTTTAACTGCAGATCCCTATATTGACCTTTAGGTGAATGAAGAATCCGAACAACACTGTAACAAACTAAAAGCCGAAAGCGACGAAGCACAGAAAGAAAACAACTAAAAGTGACCGAGTGCAACAGACGAGACATATATACAACGCTCGATAACTTTATACACGAGTACTTTTTATCACCTGATTATGCTTGTGTAGATCCCAAGGATCTGATAAAGACATAGGGATGTTAATCAGTGCCCAGCAAGTTGGTGCTGAGGTACATCTTGTTAGGGGACATAGGCCTGCAGGTTTCACCAACGCCGATTAACGTTTCAACCGAGATCAACGGTGCGTTAACATGAAAAGGAGTTATTATCACTGAAACATTCATCGCGTCACCAACTAACGTTTGTAAAAACAGCAACAACAAGAAAAGAGAGATAAAGAATGGAGTGTTGACTTCAAGTTTTAGCTATCCGTGATCTCGGTTCAGAGTTAATCAGCGTCGGTGAAACCGGGCCATATAGTCACCAGTGATTTACGTTGATCTGGTTCAGCGCTCATTGAAGGTGTGCTTAGAGCTTTAGTCTGTAGCGTGTGTACTTACACCGGACATTCACCCACTATCAACGCATCCACCTTTCTCTGTTTTTTGGGACTCATGGTCGATTATGACCTCCATGGCTATGATGGTGATCGCAGTGATCACATCCATGAGGAGAATGAGGAGGAAATATCCCTTTATCCGCAAAAATTGGATGTCGCACAGTAGGGCCTCCGAGGAGAATGTCTCATATATTACTCCTTGCTTATTTGCGGGCACAAAATCGAGTCAGGCATCATACACAAAGAGGAAAGAGCGAAACTGGCATGCACCAATGCCCGAGCTATTCTGTATTCTTTCTCTGCTTTTACCTCAGCCCTACCGAAATCCCCACTGACACGGAACGTCTCAGCCATCGGGGGGGATGTGAGCAAGTAAAATATCTCCCCCGCCCTGGATCCAGAACAAAGCAGGCTGAGGCTGCAGTGAAGACGACCGTCCAGGCGAAAATCACACTCCATTTCCGCCGTTGGTCATACGTCACCGGTCACGTGGCCCCGTTTAAAGTGAACTGACACCTTATTCATTCCCCCTCTCCTCCCCTTCGTACGGAGAGGTGGCGGTCCCCCCCCACCCTTCGTCTATACCATCGGCACGTGTGCCTCGGGGGAATCGGGTGGGGTGGGGGGGGGGGTTCTATGTTCCTTATCGCGCAATAGCAGACGACTGTTCTCGGTGGCTTGATCTGAAATCACGGTCGCCGCCATTTCCGATCTTTAACTTCCCGCCCACGCCGTTTGGGGGAGCTGTTTCTTTTATGATGACGGGGGAAGGTTGCGCCCTCTTTCGTGGGATGAGTGTTAAGGATGGGCCGGGAAGGGGAAGGTTATAGGGGATGTTAGCTTCCCCCGGTGTTTGATATGACTTTTTTTGTGTGTGTTGTATTATTGTTATTTTAGTTTTATCGTCTGTGTCTGAGGATGCAAGTGCGTTGGCAACACTGAATTAGGGCAGTGGAATTTTGTGCAAGGAGCGGTGGTTTCGATTTTGCGTCTTACTGGTTGCTGGCGGTGTTCGATAAGTATTACCTAAAGTTGTCCTTTGGCAGTTCTACAATGCACTGCAGTTTCACAATTACCAGCAATAGCACTGTAATGGATATGTTTTAGTGCTAACTAATTATGTTCAGCTCTGCTAACGTATATATACGCGCACCTGCTCGCAGTGTTTCCGTTTGTAGTGAATCGAAAATCTCGAAAACAGTCTTTGAAAGCTGCACTATAAGCCAAAGAAGGTAATATCTACACTAGAAATTCGTGTAGAGGGTGTCATATAGTTCAGTTCTTCGCCCATAAATTGTGGGGGAAAAAAATCCTGCTCCTCATAACATTTCCTATAACATGGTCTATAGCGCCTGTTACAACTCGCGTGAAGCATAAAATCCACAGTTCGTTTTATTCTACTTTCAGTGAATATTCCTTCAAGAGTTACTGTAAACACTGCAGCGATTTTCCGCTGCTGATATCTGATATCTTTATCTGCTGAAGGGCATGGCGGAATAGGCTATTGACGCAAGGAAGAGTGATTCTTGATATTTCTTTATTTACTGCAACATATCTGTAAGATGTAGATATTTTACACGATTTTTGAGCACGTCGAAAAGGGGGAAAAAAAAAGAGAAACACTGTCAAGGAGCCCGCGAAGAGGGAATCACACGTAACATGAAAAACGGTTAGGAGCAACTAATATTTATTTGATCAAGAACTTTCGTGCAAGAGACTGCACTTCTTCAGGTTACACAACTAAGTGCGACACAAGTATATATACCAGGAGAACAGATACAATAAACCAGGTTTCCAGAACTAAGTAAACAATCAGACAGTAATACAATGCATCACGTGAGCAACCGTCACAGTCGTACGCAGCTAGACATCCACCTGTGCCCCCGTTTTTTCACCACCAAATCTTTTGAACCCCAATTCTCCGAATGTCTCATTTACCAGTACACTTTCTCTTTCCTGATTCTTATGTGACGGTTGCTCACGTGATGCATTGTATTACTGTCTGGTTGTTTACTTAGTTCTGGAAACCTGTTTTATTGTATCTGTTCTCCTGGTATATGTACTTGTGTCGCACATAGTTGTGTAACCTGAAGAAGTGCAGTCTCTTGCACGAAAGTTCTTGTTCAAATAAATCTTAGTTGCTCCTAACCGTTTTTCATGTTACGTGTGTGATTTTTGAGCACTACGATACTAGTACATCATTGACGAATGTTTGAATAGTAACGCTGCCGTGCAAGCGGTATTTCTTGTGGAAGAAATATCGCACCGCGGAAGTCATGTACTGTTGGGGACAAGGTTTAGCTGAAATCGCCTGTCAGTAATTCGCCGTCCTATATTACCTCGGTCGCGCTTGAAAGTGTTGTTCCAATAAACTGTTTGAAGGTGCACCATGTGCAGCACGTGTTCATTACTCAAAAGAAATAGTCTTGCAACACCTGGAGATTCGAGATGCGATAAACCACGGAGTGCTGATATTTTAGACAACCGTGTCCCCTAACAGTACAGTCAAACCTCGCTTTACGAACACCCTTCGTTTCTCAGAAAATCGTTCGTAAATCGAGGTATTCGTAAATCGAGGTCCGAGGAGTGCAGTGCACAAATACCTCACAAAAAAACGGGAAATTTATGTGAATAAGTTTTATTTTTGAAAATACTGCGTAATTGTGCTTTGCACCATACTTTCTGCAGGGTCTATCCTGTTTAGAAGAGATGACAGAAGTCTGACACTTGACTCATCCACCCAGTTTTCAAAGTACCGTATCGCGCGCGGATGAGACTGTTTCCAACGCAAATATCACGCTTGTCACCGGCTATCAGGACTGAACGCCTTCTGTTGGAATGACAAGATGTTTCCATCTCAGAGACCTCGTCCAAACTCACAGCCGTTCGGCTGTAAACGCCCGAATTATTCTTTCAGGAGATGGTGAATCATGTTTGTGGAACGTAGCGACGTTGGGACATTGTATGTTTGACCTTGCTAGCATGTACTGAGGAACTTTCATTATCCTCCGGTCTATTGGCCTGCCCTCTGTACGTTCATAACGCCCATTCGTATATCGAGGTCAGAATGGTTTGGCTACTTTGGGTCAGTTCCTTAATAATCCGTTCATAGTTCGGATATCGAGGGTTCGTAAAACGAGGTCAAAATACACGGAAAAAGTTTGGTTCCCTGTGGAGCCGTTCGTAAGTTGAGGGAATTCGTATATCGAGGGTTCATAAAACGAGGTCCCACTGTACATCGAAAACAGGAACACAATTGTGCATCGTCCTGTAAAGCTTTCTGCCCCGCAGTAGTACCCTTCATGCGGCATAGCCCAACCTAGGCATCACCGTGTAGGCAAGTCTGTAAACAAGATAACCAGCCCGACAAGTTATTTGGTCAGCCCCTCCCGCTGATATGCACCTTATCTCCCCTTCTGACTGCACGATCAACTACACAAGACTATCTTCCGTCGCCCTCTCTAGATCTTCCTCCTGATAAGAAACGCTTCAAAGATGAGAACCAGGATGAAAGAGACGCTATGCAACCATCCCTTCCCTATGTATTTCTTTCCCTATTTTCCTACGTTGTTGCTTTGAAGAGGGAAGATATTGGGAGTGCAAGATATCAGATGTCTCTATACAACTTCCACGGGGAACTCTATTGGGGAAACAGGGAAGAACGTATTGCCTCCGGCTCTCTCTGATTGATATCCACAGGACGTATCTCAGCGGATGTATCACACTGCGATACACGGGGACGCGATGTTGCGGTACATTGCGCAGTTCTGTATCGTGTACTGGGGGCGGAGGGGGGTGGGTGTGGTTATGACTGTACCGGGGGGTATGTACAGCATATGACGGTGCTTTCTTCAATGACGGTGCTTTAGGAATCGGGTGGTCATTTTTTATGCTCTTATACGATTGCGTCTGTTATATCGCGTGTGGCGTTATACGATCACGTGATCCCTTCATGAAATGGTTACGTGGTCAATTGGGTGAAAATTCTGGGTTAGCACCGCGAAGCGACCGAAGGCATGAGTAGCGCACACACGTTGACACGTGGAATGAGTACAGCAGGAAGGAATGGGATATAGATGTGTAAGCGTCCTGGGGTCACTTCAGGGGGAAATGTGCCGACTGGAAAGTCTGCTAGGAAACCTAGGGAAAACCTCAGCGGTGGCAACCGATGGTGGGATTCGAACCGACCACCTCCCGGACTTCAGCATGACCTTGTATCAACTCTGGTCAATCGTGTTGAATTGCAATCGCATTCAGTTCGTCCTTTTCCAAACTTCTTTTTTTTTTTTTTTTTTGCCGCGTAGTGGGCATTATTCGCTTCTTATGGGTGTACAAAACCGGTTTATTTCGGTGCTGAAATGACGGGAGAGACGGACCGGTGATTTGTTGTTTAAGTTAGTGAAACAAATATATTAATAATGTGAGAAAGAATGGCGGTGTGGCTCAACACGGTAATGGAATAAAAATACAAAATTAGGATGCGCGTAACCATGGGATGATTAGAAGTGACCACTAAATAATTTTTTTTTAAGAAACATTACTCTTCTTTTTTTATGGGGCGTCCGCTCCCCGCAGAAATCGCCGAAAGAAACCAACTTCAGCCCAAACTTTTCGTAGATAAAAAGATCGATGATATGGTAGATCGGACACATTTATGAATGAACGAAGGAATAACGACCCGATAAACTTCAGTAAACGCAGCGTTCATTGCTAAACATTTGATAATCAACCTAGAAACTAACACAAGACATACAAAACGGAACAAAAATATAAAATGACTACCGGACTATGCCGACTACTCCGAAGACCGCGCCGTCCTCGCGCGCTTCACAGCATTTCGGTCAATTCATACATTAAAGGCACAAAGACCCACAAGCGTGTGCATAAGCCACGTGACTTGTCGTCATAAAGCGAGCACTGTATAGAGGGCGCTGCCACCTATCCTCATGCAAACTATATAGTAGCCAAGCCTATATAGCCAACATGAATACATAGCGTTTACCGACGAGTGTCTGACGGAACGACGATGCGCTTTGATGAGGCGGATTAAGGGACGCGTTCACGGATCATGAGCTCAACCTGTTTAACTAAGCCCGCCAGGGACGCTTAATCAGATTAGAGGCGCCGGCATTGACGGCGGCTCTTCCATAAAGGAAGACGGAACATTGATGTGGGAGCAGTTTTCCCACCGATTGTATACGGAATTGTGAGGATTGACGTAGGTGGAGGGATGTGTAGAGGGATATAGAGGGGGGGGGGTGTATATAGGATGGGGGATTTGAATGGAGGACGAAGTTGGCTCTGGTTTCACGTGCGGCTACGTAGGAGGTGTTAGAAGGAGGGTGTCTTTTGGGGAAGACGATTTTAGCGCCCATTTCTGAGATGTGCGCGCGTGTTGGCTGATTTATTTGTCGTTCAGGTCTCAATTTATTTTTTATTTTTATAGTGGTGCCGCGCATGAATCTTCAGTGTGCCTATATGTGCTGTTTTCTGTTCTTTTTTTTATTAATTTCACTGAATGTACAGCGTGGTACCCGCAGGACAAAAAAGCTGCGCAAAGCAGCTTGACAAGGATGACATCTTTCTCGTTATGTTTTAGGGAGGACCGGTTTGGGGAAGATAGTCTTTCGGGAAAGGTAGTCTTAGAAGAGATATTTTTCTGGCAGTAGTTCTCCACGAAGATGTGGTTAACGAAGAAGACGAAGATAGTTGTTTTGTGAAAATCAGGTTTTGGGGGAAGTTTTTTGGGCAATGGCTCCGAAAGATAAATTTCATTAAGGACTGAGTTTTGGGGAATTTGGGAATGGGTCTTATGTGTTGGTTGTGTGCCAAGACATGTTGTTAATCAAAACATACTCTGATATATAAACACTGTATGAGACAACATGGTATACTTCGAAGATATTTCATTACAGGTTTTTTGCAAGAGCAGACTACTCTCTCCCCGTCCGGTCACCCCTCCCCACAAGCTGAGTAGACGCTTGTTGTTTCAGGGAAACGAAGCCACATAGCTGTTTTATCTTCTTCACTCCCTCGTGTTTAGTTCCGAGTTGTTTCGTGTGAGACACATTAAAAAGCCACAAGCATAGTGCGATGACATTTTTGCAAAAAGTTATGAAAGTGCAGAGTCCCAGTCACTTGGTGATTCTCTTCCTTTTCCTATGTAGCGATTTACTCCCTCTGAAAGGCTTGGAATGTGATAATAGGCGCCCTTATCTTCGCCATTGGATATGCTTAGATACCACATGATTAGGCTGGACTAAACAAGCGAAAATACCAAATTCTAAATAAGAAAAACGCGAATTAAGAAATTACCGAAATTACAGTTCAAAGTTCTATAAGGACTGTTCCTTTTACATCCCTCTGTTTCATCGCGAAAGGAGCAAACACTCCCTTTCGTCCGTCAACGAGCGAATCTGTTGACATTCCTTCTCTCCTTTCTCTCGCCGCACACTCTTCACTCTGGGCTTACTTTCCGTTTCATTGTTTGTCTCTTTATGGTTGTGCGCGTAGAACGTGATTCTTCAGCCTCGAAGCACATGCCCCCCATCACTCTTGCTTTCCTTATTCTCAGACGCACTCCTCATCATAACCCACCGTACAAACCCCCTTATCGAGCATGCGTTTCTGCACAATCTTTCACGTGCTCTACGAATTTGTTTTCTCAAAAAACAAACTCTTTATTCTGCATTTTACTACTCGTGACGAACAACTTCTCGTTTTCTTCCGTATTCCTTCTGGGCTGTCTCTCTCCCTCTCCAGCCAGAAAGACGGATGCTTCAAAAATCCGCAAAACGAAGCGAGAAAAAATAAATAAATAAAAATGGAGGAGGAGAAGGGAGAAAATGACTTTCCGATTGGCTCGTGGTCGTTAGTGACGTCATAGCCTCAGGCGGAGTGCTCGTTGCTTCTTATTGGCTGACTGATTAGCCGGGGGCGCAAACGGCGGGCGTCCCCGTTGTCATGACGACAGTATAGCTGCATCGATATTGCACACTAGGCTGCGCTCTCAATGTTGCTCGGTCGGTATATACAGGGAAAAGATCAAACACGAAGAGGATGTATTATTGGTATCGGCGAGTATATAATGGATGTAGATTGCGCTGTTTATGCGGTTCAGAATTCAAGATGCGGGAAACGACATCTGTATCATCCAGAATGTCGGCTACTGAATGAAAACAAAAAGACAAATACGATGCTGGTCGTGTGTGATGGTTTCGTGCGATGTAGGCTGGAATGCTTTTGTTCTTTTTTATTTTTTATTTTATTTTTTTTAAATATGGCTGTCATCGAAAAGACCAGACAGAGCGTGGCAGGATTTGAACCCAGCATCTCTCGTATTATCGATCGAGCGCCTTGACCAATTCGATCACGCTGGCATCCGCTTTCCGACTACTTTCCTGGGAGCTTCATTTGACTGACGCATTCACTCTCACTCTTACAGTTCTCCTTTCACACGCATATACATGCACATGACACAAGTACCAGGCAGCGACATCTGGTGAACATGACGGAAAGTAATTGTTCTGAAGCTGGAACATACAAATGAACAAACAAAACACAAGCCTGAAGTGCCTAGTGTGCTTCGTTTATCACGATTCAGGTACTGTAACTTGTACTGTACTGTAAGTACGTAGTACAGTGAACCCTCGTTATTATGACCACGGTCGTTCCCGAAAATGTTGGTCATAATGCGGAATTGTCATGATAACGGGGGATATTTGCAGAGCTTGCACTGCATTGTTCCCCATGAGTATAGGTCGTAAAGCGCGCATGTCAGATTATCGGGGGTCATATTAACCAGGGTTCACTGTATTGTATTATAGGATGTACGTATTGTAGTTCCTTGCAGTCATAATTGGGTCAAGTGACTCTGCTAATCGGCTCGGACTTAATTGGTCGTGGTGATACTCAGGCCCTATAGAACAATTCAATAAAGTCTAACTTGGTCTTCATTGATTACCAATCGATCGAACGAGTTGAATTGTTATTCAAGAAACGAGAAGAACGTTTGTGCATATTTACATAATAAAAAAAACACACTTTTCATAGAAGGGAATTTGCAAAGCTATAAGCGCACGGATTTCCTATATCGTAGACATTTATGCTATCAGCAGGTTTCCTATAAGGTGGCCTATACGTTGCTTGTATATCCCCATAGTATTGCGTGATATGACCTTTCGCAACAACCGACTCAACTCGCAGCTCATTCTCACGAAAATAAAGTTGTTGTTGTTGTACTTCCTCGTCGCAACAACCACATAACTTCATTTTGTGTTTCGTAACATTCCTCTGACCAGAGGAGCGTTCCTTTTATGTTTATGCAATAATTATTTTGTCCGTGCGAAATACAACGAAAACTATATAAATGAGTGATAGCTAGTGAAAGCTGCTGTCCTGTCAGAAAGCACTGTAGTTGCAGGCGTGCCCAGGAGAGCATACTCTAATGAACAACAACTTATGGTGACGATTGATAAGTTTCTGCTCCCTAAAATTTACACTAAGCGCATTCTTTTCACTTGCACTGGACTGCACTACCTTGGATTCCACGCAAGACGGGTTTTCGGGAGCTGCACTTTCCAGCTGAAAGGAACTTTATTAGTAATGCCTTTCTTTTCAACAGGAAAGTGCAGCACGCAAATAACCCAGTTCAGATTTGGTGCAGGAGGTGCAAGCGAAAAGAATGCACCGATCGACTATTATCAAACTTTTCAAATTTGAATTGACATTCCTTCATTGAAGCTCTCCGCAGAAGAGACACCATGAGGCAAACGCTGATTCGGAGCCTTGATCGATCGCGTCCTTGGTTGCCATGGGAAACAAAAGAGCTTTTCTGCACTCCTAAATACATATAAACCCACCCTGTTGCCAGATATGCACTGCACTTCCAGCCAATACACATATATATGTGCACGTGCCAGACAGATAGTTTTTTTTCTACTTCTCTCTCACGTACAGGTTGCAATGTCAGATCGGCTCGTAAAAATGCCTACATATATTCAACGAAATATATTGAATATATTGAAAGGAGGCGCGGAATACATTTAGACCTGTGTGTTTTCGAGCCTAATGTTTTTGAAACTCGGGACAAAATCGCGTCTAATTTTAGGAGCTGTAAAAGGGGGGAAAATCGTATAATATCGGGTAGAACAGCGGGCTTTCGAGCCGAAAATAAAGCTAGCGCTTGTGACATTTTAGATACGGAAATATATTAAATATATTGAACAAAATATGTTGGATAAATTGAAAAAATATGTTGAATGTACCGAACAAAATACGTTGAATATACCGAACAAAATATGTTGTATATACCGAACAAAATACGTTGAATATACCGAACAAAATACGTTGGATATACCGAACAAAATACGTTGAATATACCGAACAACATATGTTGAATATACCGAACAAAATATGTTGAATATATCGAACAAAACATATTGGATATATTGAACAACGTATCACCCTATAATAGCCAGCAGTTCTTCTCACATGTGGCTTTATCCTCGTAGTTTTTTGTACTTCTAGTAAGTTAAACAGATCTGCAAACTGTTTTATTGTTGACTGTATGACACTCCTAATTATTATTCTATGAGATGAGCCACAACGCATTCCTATGTTAAGTTCCCATGTTAGCGCCGCGAAGCAACTGTGGCTATGAGCGGCGCATAGATATGGACAGATGGAGAGAGGACAGCAGGAAGGAGTGGGGGAGAGGGGCTTAGTACGCGTCCTGGGCCGACTTCAGGGGGAACTGTGCCGACATTCGTCCGGAAAGTCTTCGGAAAACCCGGGGAAAACCTCAGACACCACGGCGGGTGACAGGATTCGAACCCGTGTCACCTCCCAGTCTCGGCGTGGAAAGCTATCATCCTAACCACTATGCCACGGGTGCGGATTCCTATGTGTTGTCAGTTAAATTGCAGGTTATAAAAAGAAAAGTGTCATAATTCGAGGATGAACACCGAGTCCTTGTGGGGTGGGAATTAAAAATGTGAAGGTGAGATAAACGGGAAAAAATTTTTACGTGACACGGTTCGTGGAAGTCCTCTTTTTCGTTTCTTTATTAGTTTTTATTTCAAATGTACCACATTTACGTTTCTTCGTCTTAAGAGAAAAGCAACGTTTTAAATCCCCGTTCGCCGTTGTTTGCAAGACACAACCCAAAAGCAATCCCAACACCGAAACAGGTCACGTGATGCGTGAAATGTGGGGAAGCACCCTCACCCCTTCCTAACATATCGTATACGTCTTACGCATACGAAAACAATGGCACTTAAGGAAAAGAGAAAAGGCGAAACGGTGTATAAATAAGTAGATGGAAGGCACGAGAGAGAGAGAGAGAGGCAGCAGCGAAACTTTCTCCTCTCGTGCGAAGAAAATGGCGGAGAGCGCGGGATTATGGGATAGCTGATAAGGGCTGAATGGATGAGGCTGCTTCCCGAGCGCCCTCTAGCGCTGATGGATGACATTTCCTAATGTCCCGCCGCCGCTCTCCTCTGCCGGCTATTTTCCTCTGTTTTTCTTCTCTCTCTCAATCTTTCCCTTTCTTCTTTCTCAACTTCGACTTCGTCGTTCTTGATCCTACATAGTGGAGATTTTTTTTATTCTTTCTTCGTTGCGCTGTATCTTTTTTTTTTTTTTTTTTTTTGAGTGTGCATGAGGAGAGCTTCCTTGTTACTTTGAACGCTCGGTGTTTCTCAAACTTCTGGAGAGCGATCGACTATCGTACCATTTTTCTTTTATTTTCTGAACGTTTTTCTTTTCTTTCTTTTTTTCATATATGAACGATATTTGAGCCCTCTCTGTTGAGTAGTATTTTATCGTTGGCTAATATGGAGTGGATAAAATGCGTTCCTGTTTACTGGAAGGCGTCACTGGCGCTGTTTTCGCTTGTCTCCTGTCCAATGAGCATGCACGAAGGACCCACGTGAGTTTGGATACTAGTACTATGTTGAATAAAGCGGGAAATTCGAAAATACTTCAATTTCGATGAAATTTTGGTGAAGAGTAGGAACGGCTTTTTCTTTCCTTTGATTCCTTCTTAGAACCGCGAAGACACTGTGGCTGTGGGCAATGTACGGAGGAATGCAGGACCGCAAGAAAGAGTGGGAGGGTTAATATTCTTCCTGGGCCGACTTCTTGGTAGGATGCCTGAATACTAGATCCCTCTGTGCTACTATTCATGCACCCCACTTCTGGGAAATGTGCAGCGACACCTGTACTCCTGCTCACGCAGGGAAAACCTGAGACGGCACACCAGTTGCTGAATAAATTCTTCAGTAAAACGGATGATGAACGTTGCGTGTGAGTCGGCAACATTGATTGACATGCTATATCCACATTAGAGCAGAACTCCGTGGTAAATCCGTTTAACCAGTGGTGAACAGCCTTGGCAGTTCCTTGAAGCCTTGAAGTGAAGCCTTGGCAGTGGTGGTGGTGGTGGTGGTGAAGGGACTAGCCGTTGGCGGCCTCGCAGAGGAGGGCAACGTCCTAATGCCCTTGGGGAATGTGCCTGGGCCGACCTCTAAGGGAGCTGTGCGGAGATATGTCTGAAAGTGTTTGAATGACAAGTAAAGAGGTTTGCTGTCATCGTAGCGGCGCAAAACTGGAGCTGAAAGAAACGTTATTTTGAGCTCGTCGTGTTGCGTTATTTTGAGCTTGACGAACTGTGTATGGCCTCTCATTTTCTTGTTTCCCAGAGCCATGGTGCTGAAGTATACACTGCACTCTAAGGAAAAAAAAAAGTAGAATTTCCTACCCAGGCTGGTAGAACGACAGTACCTCTACCATTTCGGACCAATCCGCGCATGCTTCGCGGGTAAGCGGTGGCGTCCCTTTGCCTTGCTCCTCCTCTCTCTCGTTTACTTTAAGGAAAAAAAAAAGGTAGAATTTCTTACCCAATTTGGTAGAACGACAGCTTCAACTCTGTATGTCTCTTTCTACTTTGCAGTTATACCCAAAAGGTAAAATTGGTTTGACTAGAAAGGTGGTACCAAAGCAGCTCTACCTAGATGGGTAGAAAATTCTACCTTTTTTTCTCAGAGTGTATGTAAGCTTTCTGCCACAGTTGCCCTATCTTCCATCAGCTTGTAATAGAAGGCCAACATACACGAGAACGATTACAGGTCTGCCTGAGGGGTACACCAGCTATGATCCCTAGCTTATTCGGGAAAGGACGGACTCCTGTTTTGTCGATGACGTGATCCAGGAACAATTATTTTTTCTCTATCTTTTTTTCAAAGTTCGGCCTTCCCAGGACAACTTAAAAACGTCTGTCAGAAGCTTGATATACTCGTCTGTCGATGATGCGGAGGCAAAAATGCATCCAGGTAGACAATAACACCTTCCGGACCGCGGGAGTGTTTCACGACGTTTGGGGGCGCTCCGAACCGTATTCTGCAGCGCCATTTGTGGTCGCGCAGCCGGAGGTTCTACCGTACACAGGCATCTAGCGCCTATAGAGCTCCGAAAAATCCTGGCGCAAGGATTTCCACAAAGGAGATGATGTTCCCGGTACGGCGACAAGGCAGAGCACACGCCAAGGCACGACCGTCTAGTAACGGCGCTCTCCACCAGAGGACGGTAGTCGGCGCTGCTGTCGCACGGCAAAACTTTAGTGCAACGGGACCTGATGGTATCTTGAAACTATATCAGTGGAACTATCAGAGTAAATTGATGGTTTTTACCGGCAGAATTTCTGCCGTTGCATCACCAACATGAAGTCCCTGGTATAGGCTTGCGTTGTATATGTATTCTTGTGGACATCGTCCCAGCTCGCAATGGCGACACGACCTGTGTAACTGGAGGCCATGATCAGACACGTGGTGCATCCTGTACACTGTGTGCGCTGTTGGTTCCTCTGTGACGTCGTCCACTTGATTAGTGCTGCCTCCCTGTTCTTACATCCTCTTCTCGAAATTGCAAGCTCTTTCTATGTGGCCCTTACTTTTACAAAGGCGGCAAATCGCGTTTACTGAACCTACAATGTTCTGAGTCGTGCATGCCCTCGTATGGAAAGCATATGAGGGAGACTTTGGTGAGTGTTGAGAGTCACCTTCATCTGGTGTTTGTTCTGGTTGCTCTGTACTTCTGGTTGGCGACGTTGACCTGCGGAGTGAATTGAAATTGAAATTTATTTATCTTTCGAATGGAAAAGGAACAAAAAGCCTAATGGCTAGCCAGAGTGGAGTCTCTGTCAACCACTTTATGTCTGTCCACTGCTTGACGGCAGATTCACGCGCAAGCGCCAAGTATAATGCTCGTTCATAGGACATGTTGCGTTCAATGAGCAATCCGTGTTGCAACGCTGTGTCTACCTGTAACTCTGCATATCGATGTGTTCCTTAGCACGATGTTCAATGGAAGCATGGTATCCCGGGAAGACGCTATATACTGGCTGCCACATGTGCCGTGCCTGTGGTTGATGAACCGAATTGTATTCCTTTGCAATACGTATTTCGAAGTTCCGTCACATACAAAGTTCCGCACTGGACTCTCTTGGGAGCTGATCGTTCCTCTGGAATTTGCAACATCCCAGAAGTTATGTGGGCCTATGGTTGAAATGATTGCTTCTTGCTGGCTTCTGAGGTGAATTAAGGTGCGTATTGTTTGGCACGTCCGCTCACTGCATTGGCTTCTTTCAAGGCCCTTCTTAGCCGGTTGGGAAATGCACGTTGGCTTCAAAGTGGAACACCAGGCCTTCTATCCACGAAGATCAGTCGGAGCCTTCTCAGAACTCGATGATCCGGAAAGTCATGCCTTCTGACCGCGATATGTCTGGCCACCACTTCTCTCGTCGCCAGTGGTAACCAACGGCCTTTAAAACGTATGAGCGGTTCCGACGATGAACCGCTTCGTCCTGAGAACAGCAAGTCCAAGAACACACGCGGTCCTCAGGATGTCCTCAAAGTATCATCGTGTCTTCGCACTTCGATGTAAATCCCTAGAACGTCCTGAGGATGACACTCGCCGATTATCCTTAAAGAGTCATTCAGGTACGTCCTGAGCACGTCACTGTGTGTAGCTATAGCGGGGTGAGAAATATTGCGTCAGTTTAGTTTACCGGATAAGACTCGTCAAATATTGTGTAACACATTTCTTTTGTTTTTTGAGTAGCTCCTATGGGGGCTGAATGACATTTGTTAGAAACAAAGGGTGGTCCTGCGTTGTTGGAGAGTTAATGCTCGAAGCAATTCTTCGCTTGGGTATTGTTTGTTTGCGTTATCGAATTAAATCTAAGCTGCTCACCCTTCCTTTTGGTTCGGAGGCGAGCAAGACTCTCTAATTTACGGAAGGTCGCGTAATAATTAAGCAATAAATAGTATCTGTTTTTCTCTTCCGTAGGGAATTCCAGAACCCCAGAATTCCATTTTCGAAGGAAGTGAGTTGCTTGGACTTGTGCTCCTGGCATGATGTTTTCTAAATACTATTTCTCTCTGCTTGCTTTCTAAACAGCCGCGCGCATTTTCTGCTATTGGGAGTACGAGAAACGAACTAGACTTCATTACAGCACTTTACCAAGATGAATGGACAGCAATCAGTGAAGCAAAAGCTGTCAAGACTGTGTGTGATATCTGAAGAAACAAGGAGGAGTGGATACAATACGCTGTTTTGCTCCTAAAACCATAGCTAGGGTATCTTTTGGAGGCTTCTTGGGGATGTCCCGAGGAGTTGTATTTGAACGCTTTTCTAAGGATATGAGGAACATACGAGGATGTCCGAAGCCATGGGGACATCCTTGGCATTACTTGAGATGATGTCTGTCCTGCCAAGCGCAGGTGGCAGTCCTTGTCGTCTACGGATACGATCGTATACATACCGGTACATAGCACTTCACTAACTGGATAGGTTTCTGTTAACACAGGAAAGACACGTACCTCTGACCCGGGTTCCAGTCCGTCTGGGTGCTTTCCCTGGGTTTTCCTCAGACGGCGTTAAGACAAATGTTGGCACAGTTCCTTGTGAAGTCGGCCCAGGACGCACGATCCCTTCATGCGATAGTCGTGGTATTGCAAGCATGAACATGGCCGACTATAAGAGAAGCAGTTCCACCACTACCACACGTACTGTGAGCACGGCTCCTTTATCGAAGCTGCTCAACAGCGTTACATGCTTCAATGCACCACCTACTACCAGTCTACCAGATGATACCGACTTACTACGTCATAATCAGCAACGTACTCCTATGGGAAGTCCGTTCCTTATGATTCGCTAGAGGCGTTACGCATCAGCCCGTGGCAGGGTGCCTCAAGAGTACGTAGCTCCCCCTGCATAGGGTGAAGACAACCGCGTCGTCTGCTACGAATTTCCGCCATATTGACTCCCACGTAAGAGCTCGCGATACGCACGCAAAAGTGTAGCGATACGCTTAGCGACACGCCGCATTTTAGAGTTGAGCAAATTCGTAGGAAAGGAGGTTTCAAAAAGTTGGCGAAATCGGTACACAGCATTCATGCGTGGTAAGCGTGGGAGTCAATATGGCGGCTTTGCGGCATTCGCTTCTACAAAGGGTGACTCCACCCTACACAGAGGGAGCTAGTATTCGGGCACCATATAGCCCGCGGGACCTTGACCATGATTGGACAGTTTAAATTTGAATTTTGAATGGCAGAAGCGGACACATAGCAGTATAGCACATTAGGCTGGCACACCTTATGTGTTCATCTACTTGGATTACCTATTGCCCATTTATTACAGCAGTAGCGGCCGACAGCAGCGATACAACTCCACAATCAAAGCGCTGATGACGGTGGCGATAATGGTCGAGTTATAACTTTTGCCAGAACACATGCGCCGTCGAACGTGCACTACTCGTATAAGATTACGAAAATAAGCTTGAGTACAAGACATTTTAGCAATTGAATAAACAGTAAACGGGCTGATGATTACGTCCGCCTCTATATACCCCAAATTGATTGAGAGAAGGAAGGGGGGACGCAAATGACACGGTCGCTGTAACCTAGTAGTAAGCCTAATAAATTTTTAACCGCGGACAGCACTGCTCTTCTCTTCAATGCAACCGCTGCTGCTCAAAAGACCGCCCTCTGTCCCCTTTCTGTCTTTCCTTCTTTTCGTTTTTTTTCCCGTCCAACTGTTCCACAGAGCTGCTACACTTTGCCACCGCCAGTGGCGCCACCTTGAATTCACAGCAACGCTATAGGCGGTAGTAACGCAACGACGCACATAGTGAGAGAACAGACGCGCAGAAAGTCGGGAGGGGGGGAATGAAAGAAACGAAAATACAAGAACCACGCGTACAGCGAAGCAGCACCAGATCAGATAGGTTATTGTACATATTTCTATCGTAAAGTGAACAGGCGGTAGCTGTACACAGAATGTCCAAATATAAACCGAATCTAGAAAGCGAGAACGAGGAAAGGAAAAAAGGAAAGAGCGGGAAAAAAAAGGGAAAACTGCGACCCCAAGAAACTCTTTTGTCGGCGAACAGAAATCGACGCAGATGAGAGGGAGAGAGAAAACGAAAGTAGGCATGAAAAACACGAAAACACACTCCAAACAGTTCCATTCTATACATCCCGAAAATGGGAAGAAAAAGGAAGATGAGGAAAGATAGAGGGAAAAATCGAAAGAAATCAAAAAGTCTTCTTCGCATCCCGTTCCTTTTGGGTGCCATCCCTTTTTTTTTTCTCTGCTCTTTCCTAACATTCGTTGTCTCCTCATTTCCCGAGCTTATTTCCGGAGAAAAGGAGTCCTTTTTCCCTATATACACAAACATACACTCTTTCGGAGACGCCTAGACCTGCTTGTATGTGTATGTATAAAAGAAGAAGGAGGAGGAGGTATCTATATAAATACATAACGGCGTTTTCGGGAAGACGACAGGGATGAAGAGAGCGCCCCCCTTTTATGATGGCGTCCTCCGCTAGATGGCGCATTGCGATGCGGACCGACCAAACGGATTCCTTCTCTTCCGTTGTTGTTGTGTGTCCCCCCCCCCCTCTTTCCCTCCCTTTCATACTCTCAGGGATTCCGTACATTCCCTCCTCGCAATGTCTGCGGCGTGCTGATAAGGAGATCCCGGCCGCATCGCCCAACGTTTTCTCTCCGCATGAAGCTTTCGGGCGGTTCGCGCGCGCGCGCGCCGCCGCCGTCGTTTTCGTTCCTTGTCTTTGTCGGCCCCTGAAAGATTTTTCCTCCTTTCGCTCGCATCGTTTGACTTAAAGCCGCGTATGTGCCAAGTAGGGTTTTGTGTGCATGCATCGAAATGAATGGCGACGAGAGGAAGGCGGAGAAAATTTTAGGGAAAGTTTGTTCTATAGGGGGAGGTTTTGGGGATGTAGTTTCATCCGAGGCACAAGTTACTTTAGGAACGGTTAGGTGGAGGGGTTTTGAAGATGTGTGTTTGTTAGGATGAATCTTGTTAAAGTTTAGAGCAGCCTAGAAGGCTGTTCAGGTGGCTGGTAAAGGAAATATGTCGTCGTTTTCGGTGGTTTCGTGAGACGTTCACTGTAAACTGAAAAACACCCTTATGGGTGCAAATGGCCTGTCCTATAACTAACACCTCTTTTTACACCATATGGTCTTAGAACACCCTTTTCAGAGGGTGTATTCTGTGTAAGACACCATTTGAAAGGGTGCTTTTCCTTGAAAATGCCTTCTTTTGCACCCTTTAAACACCCTTTTAGGAGGGTGTTTAACAACTTTACACCCTCCTAGAAGGGTGTTTAAAGGGTGCAAAAGAAAGCATTTTCAAGGAAAAGCACCATTTCAAAGAGTGTCTTACACAGAATACACCCTCTGAAAAGGGTGTTCTAAGACCATACGGTGTAAAAAGAGGTGTCAGTTATAGGACAAGCCATTTACACCCATAAGGTTGTTTTTCAGTTTACAGTGTAGTTGCCAGATTCTAGTCCACGTTAGATTAAGGATACACCCGAGATCAAAGCGTTATCTCCCGGATCGCTAAGAGCACAAACTAGTCTAATATTTTGTGTAGATTACGATTTTCGTATACTTAAATACCTTCGAGAACCAACCTTTAAAGCGTCCTTTCACATTACGTTACATACTACACCTCAAACATCTCCTCACACCATATACACCTCATGTTACATATTAAAGTTACATAGTACGTTTCACATGACACCTCAAATCATCACGCAAAATGTATCAGTAACAATCACATCGCATTGTTTAGCTGTAATTTTGTAGCAGGAAGGAGAACCAGATCCCTAACATCACCGTCAGCTGCTTGGGAGAGGATTTTTGCTCTGTGCAGTCATCGGAGCCACGGGTTCGAGTCACAAAACTTACATTTTAGCAACCTTCAAAAAAGCTTTCGGTTACGCTCATCCTTGTCACACTTCCCACGTGACTTGCGAGGACATCCACAGCATTATTCGTGGATCATCTTTGCGTTCCCAGCATTCTCCCCGTCCTCAGTTGCCCGTTATTTCCGTTGACTTGCCGGGTGAGTCAACCCATGCGGAACCAACAGCAAAACAACGCCCCAGCTCATTTCAAGTTCTCTTAGTTTGTAACCAACATCGCTCCTATTGATGCACGTCGAAGTCGAAAACTCGAAAACACACCAGATATCGAATCCCTAGAGATCCACGCAGAACAGGCGGCGGTTCGCCGATAAAAATGGCAATTACCGAAACGTGTTTTCGAAGTCTATGTATACGCAGCTATACAACGGGACGGCATCGATTCGCAATTAACGACCTGGAGCTCTTGTTCAAAAGCAGAACATACCGTGGAAGATTGTAGCTTGTTATGCTGCATGTGCTCGATGCATTTACGTACTAATGGCTGCGGCGCTCCGGAAACTTTCGTTGGCGAAATTTTTGCTGACGTGCGCGCTATACTGTGTATCGGGTTGAGAGCACGCGTTCATTCACAACGATCAATTATATTTAGCGAGTCCTAACTGGAGAAAACAAGCGGGAAGCTGTGGAACAGAGAAATATAGGAAACAAGGAAAACTATGGGGTGCGTTTCGCGGTGTCATTCTATTTTGTTAGCAGTGCGCGCTTTGGGGGTAAGCCGCGAAGTACCGCGCTGCGCGCTTTGGTGCTTGGTACTTTGGTACTTGCAGCTCACCCTCACCCTCAACGCATTAACCTCATGCTTTCCTCTTAAAGTCATAAAAAAAGTCAAAAAGTCAAAAAAATGACAAAAAAAAGTCAAAAAGTAAAGTCAAAAGAAAAGAATGATGTGATCCATCGCATCATTCTTTCACCGTTTGTTAGTCATCTTTTTTTTTTTTGTCATCCTTGTCTTTAATCTACTTCATCCTTCTTTCATCATTTGTTAGTTTATCCTTTATTTCCTAATTCTTTTTCTTTTTATTTATTTTCTTATTTTCTTAATTTTCTTTCTTTCTTTATTTCTTATTCCTTCCTATTTCTTTGTTCCTTTAATTATTTTCTTTTCTTTTTATTTATTTATTATTTCTGAATTTTCTTTATTTATTTATTTCTGGAATAGCAAGCCGACGTCTCGTTTGGCTGACCTCTCCCCCGTTTTTTTTTCTTTTTCGTCTAATAAATATATCCCCCCTGTGATCGCTCATGTGTGTTGCGCAAGTTTTGCATAATAACTACAAAATAACTACGCTTTTGCTTCATAGGAATAAAAAAATCGATTCTTGTTTAGCTCAATATGAAACTGTCAGCTGTGAAATGTCTCCCTCTTTCAAAGTCGTGGCCACGACATGCGTATAGTGTTGCTACGACAACGACAACAACAATAAATGAAGGAGAAGTAATGATGACATGGGACGATGCTACGAGGACGGCTGCCTGGTATGCTTCTGCGGGTGTTCACCGTAAATGTCTTACGCCTTTCATCGTGTAAAAAGGGGAGGTTTTTGCAAATAAGCGCCTTCATTGTTCCACAGACTCAACTGAAAGGTGTAATAACAACAGTGGTGGAAATGCTGTGTGCAAAACACCCGCCAGAAACCATCCCCTGTGAAATTGTGTTATCTGTTGATGTTGATGTTGGCAGAAAAAAAAAACAAAATAATAATAAGGGGAGGTTGAATTCGTCACACGACAAATTCGGCTATTCCCATAAACAGAACCCCCCCCCCCCCCCCCGCGAAGCCCATGGAAAAAGAAAAAGAAAAACACACCGTTTTCACTATAAATGTCGGCCAAACGCAAAATCATCGGTTAACGTAACGCACAATGAATCACACGGTCCTAATAGACTGACTCCAGCGCACTGCTCTGAGTAAATGTCACAAGCACTGACAAGGCAGCATATCCCTCCTGTCAGGTGACCAAGGAACCAGCACTTTTACGAGGTCAAAGATGCGCGGTTGTCTAGTCGGTCGAGAGCAGGTGTGTTTCCTGTAAACTGTTGCCCTTTAAAGTGTTCGCTGTAGGATATGCCCTTTGAAATAGGAACGGTGTCTTCCATAAGATACGTGAGAGAACTGATGTTCTGAGGCTGGAACAACATAGAAGGGACAAATACATACAAAAGCACTTCTGTGTTGTCCCAGCCTCAGAACATGGGTTCTCTCATGTTCAACAGTTGCTGCTTGCGCCGATCCCGTCGTATGAATGTGTGTATATGACTGAGCAAAAATGTAAAAGTGAAAGGAGGATGAGTGAGAAAGAGTGGCTGGTTTGTCCCTTCAGATGACGCACCTTGGAAGTCGCTGCGGAGGTGTGTTAGCTTAGCTCAATTGGTAGAGCCCTAGACCGATAATGCAGAAGATGTCGGTTCGAGTCCTACAGCTGGCTAACCTTTTCAGTGACTTTCATCTTTCATCATAAGATGCGTATTCCTTTAATGGTATGGTGTTTTCCGCGGAATATGCCATGGTTGGTATGGTGTTCCCTGTACAGTTTGCAATTTTTGAAACGGTGCTTCCTCTCGAATACGCAATTTTTTTGTTTTTCTCTCTCTCGAATATTGTCTTCTGAAATTGTAAAACACGTCATTCAGAATTTTTACAAAACGGTCTTCTGTATACGGTGTCAGATTTACAGCAGAAAAATCTGAAGGGAAGAGACTTGGGACGAGAGCCACGATATTTCGAACAGAGATGCTGTTCGTCTGTTCGAAATATCGGCGTCTATCTATATATATCGAAATATCTCGTCCTGAGGCACTGCCCTTAACATATCCTTACTGGTTCGCTACATAAGGACAAGGCCTTTACACTCATTAGTATAGGGTACGATAAGAGCTGCTACCCTCAGATAAGCGAAGTGTCATTGCACCGGTCACCAGACACACACACACATACATTGGATGATGATGATGATGAGGTGGGCGATTCAGCGCTACCAGAACTATAATACATTTTTAGGAAAAAACTGGCATGGGAACTAATACATGGCAAAGCATTATGGTGGACTCGGGTATAGGTATTATATATAGGTATAGGGTATAGGTATAGGACCGTTGTATAGGTGTTTTCACTGCGGAGCCCGCGTCTTGATATATCAGAAGCCAACCTTCCCGAACCACACTCTCCGGGTCTCTTAGTCAGCTGGACTGTCGCCCTTTCTCTCTATACAAATTGATTGGTCCCTGGCCGAATCCAGCCCAGAAACGCTCTGCGCTCAAATCTCTTTTGAGCATCGTTATTGTGAAGGGGCTCTTTATTTCATTTCCCACATCACCACCGGCAGTGGGGTACAGTATCGCCTCTGGCGGTGAAATTCCGCATTCGCCATCTTAAAATAGAGTTGTTGTTCTTGTTGATATAAGAAGGAAATGTATTATAAATCTTTGGTACAAAAACAAGAAGTATAATGCTGATAACTATCAAATATGATGCGATTAATCTGAAAACAAGAGTTGTTCAAATTTGTTCCATTCGGACTGCAATAATGATCACATCTCAAAATCATTTCGATACTTCTAGCCGTATCAGCGTAGCTACTAAGCTGAAATACATGCGCGTCCAAACGGTGAATGAAGCATCACATCCACATATTTTTATTTTTCAGTTGATCAATCAACCATTAATAATGGTACGATTAGAGCAGATAATTTCAGAGTGCACCAGCACCGTTGATAGCATCACACATTTCCTCCAGACACAACCAAAGTCAACTTTCTTAAAATTTATTTTGGTCGAAATACCCGTCGAGTAATATAGTTCATCTACGCCTCACAGAAACACTGAAAGCGCAAATCTACGACTGACTGCGTCATCACTTGTCTTTCAAATTTTCATCCGAAACGTCTACCTTCGTATCTCTTCAATATCTCTGAGCATTTCCTTCAGTCTCGTTTTTTTTTTTTTTTTTTTTTTGTGGATCAAAATTCCGAAATACGTACACTCGAGTCATGTATCAGTCACCTCCCCTTCGTTAAAACTGCGCAGTCGGGTTATTAATTTGAAACCCAATTTCGTAGACGAGACTTGGAGCGGATCAAACAGAGCGGCGGATTTTATCGCCCACCGCGATCATGGTGGACGGATAGGTCTATAAATAAAGGCGTCGTCTGCTGCTTCGATATCGTCGTCACGTGATGCTTCTTGCCGCTGCCATTGGCCGCGCAAAGAGCCCTTTTTTGTTTCGGATAGTAGATGGTAGTGTCGTTTTATGGGCCATAAATCTTGTCCCGACGCTTTGTGCGCACGCGCGAAGAATATGCAAGTATACGAGAAGTGGGTTTGCTTGTTTCGTTAATAAAGAGATGAAGACTTACTCTTCGTGTTTACGCGGTGGGATGTGCTTGTCTGGCAGGTTGTGTTGATGACCCTGGTAAGGGGAATAAGATGTTAATTCTGTTCGCGTTGATGAAGGAGCTGTGACGTCACACGTTGTATCGGCATGCAGAAGGAGGGAAATGAGGGAAATATAATTCGGAAAAAAAAATGCCGATGATGGAGGGTTGGAAAACGATTGCTCCAGGAGTATTGTTCGCAAGGAGCTGGATTTTTTGTTCATGCCATAGTTTAATTGACTCAAATTGTAGTCCACCATGTTCTCGACGCAGGGAAGTCCAGGCCAGGCATGAAGTGTTGTAAAAGAAAAAGAAAAAAAGAAGAACAAGAAGAAATAGAACAAGAAGAAAGGAACGGCATTTTAGTTCATGGGGAGCACTTCAAAGTACAGCAAGAAAAAAAAAAAAAAAAAAACACTGTGAGAGGATTGCTCCGGATGTATGATAGAATTTGAACAGTATCGTGCATAGAAATGGTGACGTGACCATTGAGTCTGTTTTATATTGGCAGGATTGACGAAGACACCATCATTACTAGAGTACCAGAGCCCTCTGCGATCGAATTCTGAAAACGTTACTCGATGAAAGATGAAAGTGACTTTTGACCTTTTCAGTGACTTTCATCTTTCATCGTTGATTTCTTAGGCAATTTGAGGCTTTGTTTGTATCTGTCCCTTCTATGTTGTTCCAGCCTCAGAACATCAGTTTCTCTCACGTTACTCGAGTCGATGCTTGTATCAAGGCGCCATCTATTGAGGGTAGAGTGACACATTCAGCGGACTTTGTAGGACGTAGCGCCATCTATCGATGGCAATTTGTGACGCGCTCTCGTCGCCACTGATGTTGTGCTACAGATGGCGCGCAAGATCTCGATGGTTCGAAACTTTCATAGCAATACATATTTGTATGTGCTCAATTTAACTGAAGATGAAACAAAGAGAAATCATCTATACAAAATTGCATTTCTTGTATATAAATTCGTGTGTGTGTGTGTTTGTCTATAGCTGCCCTAGAGACAGCGTGAAAAGAAATGCACTTGCTTCTATATTCCCATCGTAACATCCCAACAACGCGTGCGAAAATATAAATGTTCCATGTTTCTGGGATGATTTCACAACAGCACACGAACACAAGAAGGAAAATTTTTGTGGAAGCAGACGCCTAACGAATACCAACAGCAACAGTACGTCAACAAATGACGTCGTAAGCTTCCTGGAATGCCGGCCGGCGAGTCTAGTCGTCTAGTCGACGTAATTACGACCTGCGCAGAACGCGACTGCGCAACTCCCATTCGCTCACGGAGAGAGGGCGCGCGAAAGAAAATACCCTCCTGTAGCAACGGCTTTAAACATGGCGGATTTCAGTCGGCCAAATATTTCCACAACTCAGGAATTGCAAGATATTGCCAACAAGTTAAGAATCTGGAGTATCAAGTCTACTTGCGCGAGCAAATCAGGGTGAGACGAAAACATTTTCAACGTCGCGTATCCTTCCACTGGGTTTCCGGCTCATTCGCTTGCCGGCGAGTTGCACGCGGATTTCGTTGTATCCGGTTGAATGTCGTTGTATATAAATGGGGGAAAAGGCTGCCTTCTTTAGCGAAAGTAACCAAAGGTCGTATTGGATTCCTGCATAGCCGAGCCATATTTCGAAGTGGGCGTTAATTAGAGCACGTGCTTTTCTGGCACGCACGCCGGTGCATTCGACACTAAACAAAAGCTTGTGTATAGTTTAGACTCTCCGTCGCTGTGTTTCTGTTGCTTAATAATCGGCTCTTTATTTCAGTTTGCATTGGGGCATGATTTTTTAGAACGTCATCTGTAGGTAACGTGAAGAGTGTATGGTGAGGAGCTAGACAAGGAAAAACTGCTGCGCAAGTGAAAACCAGTGTTGTGAGACTGTTGCTGCGCTCAGAGCTAGTTTCGCGTAAAACGGAGCCGAAACTGGCAATCTTAGAAACTGCTATAGGAGAGGGAAACTGGAAGATACTCGCTAGACTCGAAGAGACTCGCTATAGCGTAGAGCGAACGTGTTATAGTGATCGTGCTGGCATCTCGTCCTTTTTGAGCGAGAAAACACAGTGTATATGAGCGAGCTAGTTCACATGTTTCACGAGTGTGCACGTCGTAGTATTTCGCTGAGATTCGGCGTCGCGAAATTTCGAGTTTCGAGAAAATTCGCCCTGAAGGAAAGGGCAGTCTCTCTGTTCGAAATATCGGTGGCTCTCGTCGTCAGGCGCTTCATAAAACATCATATTATTCATGTTCGTTATATAGGTAGTTGGATTTGCTGCGGCAGCAGACATCCAGGATATTAGTGCTTCGTACGCTATCCCATTTGAGTAAGTATGGGATAGCGTGTTGGCTCTGCGCTAATGTTTTGCGCATGCGCAGAACCATCAACGCTATCCCTTACGTATACGCAAAGGCGAGAGCTAGGGTTCCGCGCTTTCGGTTTTTATTTTAGGATGGATTCGGCGTATGTTTTTCGATGTTTATTTATGTTCGTGAAATCGGCGTTTTTCGGCGATTTTTCCGGCGTGTGCATGGATTACCCAGCAGTTATCGGCGAGTATAAATCGAAAATGTAATTTTAAAACTGTGCGTCACAGCGGAGCCTTTAAAACCAAAGGCCAATACAAAATTAGTTCCTGCGAGACATCACAAAAGGAAGACTTCATTGCCGACAGCTAAGTGGTGGTACAGCTTGGGACAAAAGTTTACGGAACACGGCACCTGCGTATTTCTTCATCGGAGCGCTTCCCTGCTAGCTATCGCAAAGCGATCGAATAGGAAACGGGTGGCGAGCTATTCTATCCATCTCTCAGTATGTATGTCCACTCCTTTTTGCTGCTAGGTTGTCGCTCCATTGGAGAAATGCGACAACCCGGTGTTCTGTAAACTTTTGTCCCAAGCTGTACCTAAATCGTGAAAGCAGAGCTCGCTCATTTAAGCTTATTGCAACGACTAATACCCCCTACCCTTTCCTCAGACATTCATTTCTATTCGGTGTTTTTCGGTTAAAACCGAATGACGAAAAAGTCGGCGTATATTTTTCGGTGTTTTTCTATCAAACCCGAAATCTCGGAACTCTAGCGACACCGTACGATGCACTAAAACTCACTATTGATAACATCTGATAGAAGAGTGCACTACAGTGAGAGCTATCTCTGCCGACCCACAGCACAACAAGGGATAACCTCACCATATACACCCGTTTCCCACGGCTGTCGCGTACCTGTGTTTCCTTCACGCAGTGACACCTAACCGGACATCCGTTGTAATCGCATACCGTCTAGTCCTGCCTACGTGTGTTGCTGTCCCTATACCGCCGTCTCAAGCTCAGGGAAATGATACCGTCAACATCGTTACACCAGCTGGTTTGTGTTTTAATGCTCTGTTCACCGTTGTACCCGTGTCAGAGCATTCTCGAAGTCTGACTTCAGCCAGGAGAGGCACGAAGCCCCAGCCTTCGGAAGCATTGTCCGAAACAGGGTTGCGCAACAATATGCAAGGAAAGAACTTTGAGTGCAGAATTTAGATACACAGACACGCACACGCACGTGCAGAGAGAAAGGGAGAGAGACAACAGGTCATTTCTTCACTGCAAAGCTCTGAGAAAAGGTTGTATAGGTGAAAAATTTAAAACTGAAAGGGAAACTTCTATCGTAAAGTTCATTTAAATTAGAGTGTGGAAATTTTCTCGCATCTTGCTTTACTGCTCAACCACCTCCTTTGGGAAAGGAACATAGAATGGCCATCATAGCCGGCAACGCCTCCTGCGCGTCGTCCTTTTGTTGAAGCGTCCATTCATAAGCAGAGCTCGGATGGCTGCGACCTCTCGTCAATGGAGCCGCCAGGATTCTCACCGGTGTGTGTGTGTGGGGGGGGGGGGGGGCATAATGTTTCCCACTCCGGCAGAATTTTTGCGCCCCAAACTATACATTGTCTTGGCTCAGAAGCCCTACGTATCTGGAAGCTGGGAGGGGGGGGGGGCAATGGCCCCTCCTCCTTGCCCCCCCCCCCCCCCCGTGACGGCGCCCCTTGCCTCTGGTATACCTAATCGAAGTACTCCTAACGCTGCGAGCGACAGAGGTGATTTCAGTTCTGCACGTACGTTACGTCTACAGGGTGTTCAAAATTGAGCTTTCACGAGCGCTACGCAAACACAGCGATGACAGGAAACCGGATGATAACTTTACGCTACTTGTGTAAGACACAGGTGCTGCTAATTATGCAGCACCTGTTTCTTACTCAAGGAACAGAAAAGGTAGCACCAGTTTTCTTTTGTTCGCCTATTTATAAAGTGCTAGTGAAAGCTTAATTTTGAACACCCTGTATATCGTCATTTGTGCAACCTACCCGCGGCTTTGTGACAGTTCAACCGCACGGAAAGAAACTGGCTCAAAAAAAAACAAAAAAAAAGAAAATGCCTCGAATGGCTGGCTGGCGGCTGCTATAGCGTGGTCAAGCTTTTCCGAATCTTGTCTCTCGCCGGCTGTTAATGGCGTGCGCTTGAAAGGTCTATACCCGACATTCGTTCCACGTCGCTTACATAACCGTTGCCTGAAAGGAACGACCTCGTTCTAGTATCCTAAATGGTATTGAGTGCGTATTGCTGTGCTTTGCTGGACGGCAAAACAACAGCGTAATGGTTCACGTCTGGAAGGTATAGAACCAGAGTTGTACACGTTACTCGAAAAAAGTAATTGATTACAATTACTGTTACTACTGAGCGAAAAGTAATTCTTTACCGTTACAAATTACTTCATCAAAAAATGTAATACGTTACTATACTTTTCCCGTTACTTTTATATTGTGGGCCATACTAAAGCCAACAAGCCTGCAGCGAATGCAACCATGCAGCTCTTGTTGGAAATTCTAATATGAGACACTAACATATACGATACGTGAAATTCACAAATACATTTCAAAACAAGATACAAAACACTTACACGCATATATTTCAGATTTATATACATATTTACATCTATATGTACACAACATTGTTGACACCATTGTTGACTGAAGGTTAGAAAAGTAATCGAATACTCAGTAATTGATTACCGAAAATTGTAATCAGATTACTTGGAAAATTACTTACTCACAAAATTAATTGATTACGTTAAAAATTACTGAAACAAGTAATTGATTACTAGTAACGCGTTACGTACAACTCTGTATAGAACTATGTTGGAACGACCAGATATTTGTTAATTAATTAATTTAGATCGCGGTCGATATTGCATGCACGTGTGGCGGATTCGTCAACGCCGCACCTATTCTCAGGAGGAGTGTAAGGAAATTGTCGAAGCGTGTGTGTCGACTCAGGATGGACTCTTTCTCTGCAACGTATTTCCCGGAAGAGAAGGCGCGAAAACGCGAGACGGAACAAAGTTCTGAAGTTGATAACGAAGAAAAAGTTTTGTGGTTACGATACGAATCCCTTTATAACAGTTTTCCCTGAAGTCGGGCCAGGACGCTTACTAACCCCCTGTCCCCTAATCTCCTACTCCTTCCTGCTGTCCTCTCTACGTCCGTCCACGTCCTTACCCCGCTCATAGCCCCAGTTGCCTCGCGGCGCTATGACGCGGAGTAACCAAATATAATCGGTAATGTTTTACGGCAGATAAGATCTGACATTTCCCGGTTGAGCTTAACACCGCTATCAACATGGCATAAAGGGAGTACACGGTATATTTGTTAGACCTTTCAACGTATAATGAAGGACATTTTTGTAAGTAAGCACGTCTTCCATTCCGCAGGCATATCTGAACGGCGCAATAACATTTTTGACAATAGTGTTAGCAAAACACGCCTCTGAAGCGGTATTTTAAATGAAATATATGCACCTATCTCCCTCCTGAAATGTCTGTGTAGCATACGCCTTTTAAAATGGTGCTTTTTGCAAAGGGTGTTTTACGAAGCAACCTTCAACTCCGACCTGTCGGTGCTTCATTCTCACCATAATTCATCCTCTCATATTAACCACTGTGAAATGGGGTAGTGTCCTGTGGCTACCACGGGGAAACATCCCATGTCATCATCACTTCTTCATTTATTGTTGTTGTTGTTGTTCAGTATGGTATGAAACTCGCACAACAAATGTGTGTTTCATAGCACAAGATATTTACACAAGAGAGGCATTAAAAAATGCACTGTGTATATGGGCAACGAGGGTTCAAAGTGAAAGTTCTCAAAAACGAAGCTTTCGGATTTCACCTTCTCCATTTCTTTTTTTCCCTCTTCCCCTCTGTGTCCCTCATATCTACTCGTAAACATGTCACCCATATACCATGTCACCATGTCACCATATACCATGTCACCCAGCTAGCTATAGCTAGCTATGGGCTGTGCACCTGTGTTCGTCATGCAGCGCGTTTTTCCGCCTCTTGTCTAATGAAAAGCATATCCACTAGGAAGTATACATGGCACATAGGAACTGGTTCTGCGCGTATGATCTTAATTACGGTTCCGTTTCAGTTATTCCTGTAAGTTACCTCCAACGTTCGCGGACTGCCGCATTGCAGAGGAGTAGATAAGAATACCTCAGACGTATTTATCGTCTCGTTCCGAACAGTCTTGTTGTCCTGTGATCGATAACGGTGGTTTATGTCTGTCGTCCCAGTGCCCGCGGTATGCTGAGTAACGACGTGCAAACTCTGGCATGTAATCTGATGATAATAATGTTAAGGCCCGGGATTTTATGCACAAAAAGCTTACAAAATATGCATGCAAATATGTGGCTCGAGACGTCTAACTATGCAGAAGATGTGCAGAAATATTGTGATGCCGGGAAAGCTGCTGGGGGTAGAAGCTTTTGCGTACCTCGGAACCTCTATCCGTACCCAAATTGTCTATAAAAAAAAACGTTCTACTAATGAAGATGCACATTCCTTATTGGCAGTTGGAACGTTCGTTCACGTGTGCGCACTCAGGCATTCCCAGTCCGTCATTGCAGTAAGCCGCCGTATAACCATAATCAGGTTTCAAAAAGTGAACACACATACATTGCATTTTGCATTTACATGCATTTTTACGTGGGGCAATTATAAAAATTTCCTATTTCACCTGTTACCGCGAAAATGTGCACTGTGTCGATGAATGTTATTCTGACGCCTATAGCTCATACCGGCCATGTTAAACTGGTATGTCTTTTTTTTTTTTTTTTGTTAAAGTCATCTTTTTCTTTAATCCATCTCATCCTTATTCTTTCACCGTTTGGTATAGTTCATACTTTATTTCCTAATTCTTCCCCTGGACATCAGTGCCGTGCACTTGGCGCTTTTCTTTCCTTTCTGAGGGCCACCGGTCTCCTTCACGAACTGTAGAGATTTCCTTCCCTCGTCATCCTTTCATGTGAACCTTTTTGGAATGGGTTAGGGTCCTGCACTCAACGCAGGGAAACATCCCACATCATCATCATCATCCATTCACCTATGTTGTTGTTGTTGTTATTGTCCTAATTCTTTTTGTTTTTATTTATTGTATTCTTTTATTTCTTTTTCTTTTTCCTTTACGGAATAGCAAGCCGACTTCCCGTTTGGCTCATACCTTTCCTCCCCCTTTTTTTTTTCTTTGTTCTAATAAATATATCCCCACCCCCCACCCCACCCCCATGTGGAGACAGCTCTTTGTTGTATACTGTTCGCTGCCTTTCCGAGCTCCCGTGTCATAGTGGTTAGGATGATCGCTTTTCTCACGCCGAGACTGGGAGGTGGCACGGGTTCGAATCCTGTCATCGGCTGTGCTGTCTGAGGCTTTCCCTGGGTTTTCCGAACACTTTCGAGACGAATGTCGGCACAGTTCCCCCTGAAGTCGGCCCAGGACGCATAGTAACCCCCCCTGTCTCCCACTTCTACTTGCTGTGCTCTCTCCATCTGTCCACGTCTGTACGCCGCTCGTAGCCACAGTTGCTTCGCGGAGCTAACACCGAATTAAAAAAAAAATCGTTGCCTTCTAGAACGGCGCTCACAGACCACAAGAATGTAATTCCCTTATTTTTTTTATTTCCCATCTTTCTATTTGTTTATTTTTCAGTTCCTTTCTTTGTCTTTCTTTTAGTTTATTATTCAGTTTCTTTTTCGGAATAGCAAGCTGGCAATAGCTTGGCTGACATTTCCGTTTTCTTCTTTTTTTTTTTTTCACTCTATTAAACATATCCCCCTCCCCCTTATTTTTGTCCAGCGCAACTTGAACGCGCTGACTACTTGTCGTGTAATCTGTTGGTGGTTGCCCAATCCACTGATTTCGCAGTACGAATGTGCCTATAGAAGCACCACATAGTAGATGTGTAGCTAGAACACGGGTTTTAGTCCTATGACTTTTAGTCCTTTTGAAATATCACGAGCAGCGGCAAAATAAAGGGAACGGAAAATGTTAAAAAAAAAATCTGCTCAAATGGCGCCGAAATATGAGAGTATCATGCAATCGAACGGTGCCGAAATATGACAGCATACAAGTGACCGTCATATTATATGACGATCAGGAGGAAACATGTCGAAATATGCAATTATATGATGCACGAAACATGGTTTAAATATTGTCGTTGTGATTGGTACAACAACAATAAATGAAGGAGAAGTGATGATGAAATGTGATTGATAATGTGTAGAGAAAAGTTGGGATGTCCGTTAAAACGCATTTAAAAAAATATGCATTTGGCGTGAATTTCCTTGCCCTAAAGGTTCGGAGGCATGTATTCCCAAGCAGGTTAATGTTATGAAATTCCCTGTGCATTGGGGGCGTTAGGCCGGAGGTGTCTTGCAAATACAGCAACCAGTTCCACTGGCTGCGGCTAGTTAGAAAATTAGATTAGGTTTACTAAATAGAAAATAAAAATTATTCGTGTTATACTAGCGTTATATGTCTTATCGATCGGCTCCCTTCCAGCTATAGTATAGTCACAAGTATTTCGAAATGTTGACGAAATCATAAAATACGCTGATCAACTTCGCGAGTTCTGAACATATTTAATATTCCACATGTTACTGGAATATGTATATAGGTTTCTGAGCCAGAGCGAAACGGGGATTGATTATACAATTGCAGGTGTTGTTATAACACAGCATGTACATCCCAAGGCATTTCAAGTATAGAGAATGTTTACCTTACAAAAGCAGCGCAACACACTGAAAGGGCGAATGCGTAGAGGTAGATCGGTAGGTAGAGTTTCTTTCTTATTATTGTTATTTTTTCGAAGATTTACTTAGATTTTTTCGAAGAAGAAGATACAGGAAATCAAGCACCACACAGCTAAGACAGCACCCTGAGGACATCAACTTTACTTTCAGTACATCGTGCTCCTTGGGAAATGATCATGCAGTGCTGCTTCACGCGTTTTGTATATCTCCCGTTGCTCGCACCCTGCCCACCCATTGGCCGATAAGATCGCGTCATGTGATCATTATCGCACGGCGCGCAAACTGCTTCAAAAGAACAGGGAAAGGGAGGGCGACCGTCACTCACGCACGCCGGTTACGAGGAAGTGGAGCTGCAGACGGTGAATATTTTCTGTCGTGCGCCGGAGTCGCATTCGATAAGTACAGTTGTAGTAGCGGCAGCCTTCCGTTTGAGGTGGAAATAACAATGGCTCTGGACCCGCACAAGTCTCAGCAGTTGAAGGATGTTGCGAACAGGTTGAGGATTATGAGCATTCAAGCAACGTCTGCTTCGAAAAGCGGGTAAGCTTTGCCCAGACTAGCTTCACGTGAGCGGAACTGCCGGGTTTTTTCTGCGAGATGCTGTAATAATGTCAGGTGCCCCGTTGTTGTTGCATTAAGAGCGCTGTCGTTGACAACTTGACGCGTTGCTGAGGCTGTTGCAAACGTGTATGTGTCGCACGTGTTGTCACGGTTGAAGCAGTATGGGACAGGACTTCATCAAGCTGATGAACAGTAGCAAGCGCATTACTAACCTGCTCGGCTACACGCTAACCTGCGTTGTCGTTCGGAAAATGCAACGCTTTCGCCTGCCGTTACGGTTAACTGAACTGCGAAAATACATGCACATCATGAATCTTGGCCTCCCCTAGAAGCCTACTTTACGTTATACTTTTCTTACGTCTCGTCTAAAACCTTTTTAGAGGACTCTACCAGTTTCACGTGTTCGAATATATGCTATAGCCCTACAGTCAAGGCTCACAAAAGTGATTTTCATCAAATTCTCTATGAAGTGATTCCCTAAAGCAATCTAATCCGATGACTTCAGAAGACAATAGGGGCAAAGGTGGGTATTGACGGTGGGCGTCATTGATTGATTTTTAAAAGAAAAAAAATGGAGATGGTGGGCGACATTGCCTCTGTATGTGTGCGTATATGTTCTAGCTGAAGACTGTAAAATGAAAAAAGCTGGACTAAATTATAAAATTGCTTGGTTTTCGCGTTCCTGTTACGTCGACATGTAGCTGACTTGCTTTGCGGGAAAACACGCGGATGCTCAGTGGCAGATGTAATCATTACAGGGTGAAGGTCGTCTTTTTATAGGCTATATATCAGGCGTTCTAGTTCCTTCCAGGTTTACGCATCGCCTTCTTGGTGCTTATCTGTAGTGATTTCTCTATTCAGCTTGCTCCAAGAGTCGGGACATGTTATCGCTACTGGTCCAGACGGTAGTGCAATGATAACGCTTTGAGGGCTCAGTTTCATTGTTTCTAGAATGTCCGGATAGGGGAAACGAATGGAATGATTTTTCTGTAGCGATATTCCTTCACCCATATACCGTACGAGGTGGATTGGTAGGAATATCTAAGTTCTATCACGTAGAACTAGTGGTAGGCAGCAATACTGGATGATTGGGGAAAGGCTTAGTGTATTTTTGCGGCTACAGTCAAACTCCTTTATAGCGAACACATTTTTAACGAAAATACCACTACAGCAAATTTTTTTGCGGTCCCGCTGGAGCCCTAATAATGGACATCATTTTTAACGAAAATACCTTTACTGCGATTTTTTTTTTTGCTGTCCCCTGAGTTTCGTTGTAAAGGAGTTTGTATATACTTTGGGAATCGTGTGTTGTATATTGGCGTGGTATGCATTGGGACGTATTGTAACTAATACAGAACTGAACGAGCGATGTGTCCGTTATTACAGAGGAATAAATTGCGCGAAATTACTTCGGTTCTGCAACTGAACGTATGTAAGCATCTTACTCCATACCAGGTGGATAAATTGTTCGTGGTGATTGTTGGCTGTTGGCGTCATTGCTTACTATCTTGTATCATGTCTGTGGTGCCATTGCAAGCATCTTTGACAATTGAAGTGTCTTATTCCTTGCCCTTGGACGTTCAGATCAATTAGGCCAGTGTTTGGATAACTCGTTACTCAAGTTACTTTCTTTTGTAATTTGTAGCTTAGTTTTCAGGTCCAGAAACCTCTTGGAGCTCGTACCTCTCATTTTTCCTGTTCTTTCCCATTTGTTAAACTTCCCCAATGTCTCCTCCCATATTTACAACGTACTGTCATTTATTTTTTTTTCTCTCGCTTCTTTTAACACTGCACGCTTGACTCGTATTTCCAGCCACCCGACATCATGCTGTTCCATGGCAGAGATCATGTCCGTACTGTTCTTCAACACGATGCGCTACCGTGTGGAGTTTCCCCGCGATCCTGCCAGCGATCGCTTCGTGCTTTCCAAGGGCCACTCTGCACCCATCCTGTACGCTGCCTGGGCGGAAGCCGGTCTTTTCCCCCACGAAGATCTTCTGAACCTGCGGAAGATAGACAGCGATCTAGAAGGCCACCCGACTCCCCGGCTGAACTTCGTCGACGTTGCCACTGGATCTCTCGGCCAGGGTCTGAGCGTTGCTGCAGGAATGGCTTACACCGGCAAGCATTTCGATAAAGCGAGGTATGGTGTGCCTCCCTCAACAAAACCATGCTAGTCATTTCAGTAATCAACTGAAATGTCAATTTAGAACTTCCCCAAGCAGCACAATGTACTGAAAGTCGGGTGCAACAGGGGTGGACGGTATGTGTCTTATCGGTGTTCTTTAGTTTCACGAGTTTGTTCAAGGCCTTCCACCTACCCGTCCACCCCTATTGCACTCGCCTTTCAGTACATTTTGCTGCTTGGGTCGTTTCTTTTTGCATACACCATATCGGTAAGTTATCTGAGGCTGCTGGACTGTCACATATTGGGTCTTAATGTGAGTGACCTGACCAAAGGCCTAATGTTCCCCTTGGGTCACAAAATAGTCTTGCTTACATTGTCCGATCGAAGAGGGGTGAAAAGGCGCATTGTGATTTTTCCCAAACGCAATTTCTTGGAAACTAACAGCTTCTGTATCCTTTGGGTACCACCTGAACTGTACCTAACGGCATGTCTGTGCTAGTGTTGGTGCTGCATAAGTCTTGTATTTCCGATAGTTGAAGCGAATGCTTCCTCCAGAATATAGCATCCAAAGTAGCTGCTCGATGATGAGTCGTACAACACTTGGCTTACCAGCGCTCATGGTCAGCTTGGCGCTCTTAAAACAAGCGCAGAAACGTATAATTCTCTGTCGTACGATAGCAGGTCTGTTCCATGTGAGATGTGCATATGCCCTGCTAACTCAAAGGACTGCTGGTGTTCTTTAGCTACCGGGTGTACTGTGTGATTGGCGACGGCGAATCTGCCGAGGGTTCCATCTGGGAAGCCCTTTCCTTCGCTGGCTATTACAAGCTCGATAACCTCGTGGCCATCTTCGATATCAACCGTCTTGGCCAGAGTGAGCCCACTGCGTTCCAGCATCAGATGGAGATCTACAAGCAACGACTCGAGTCCTTCGGGTATGCATGTTGCTCTTGTTCCCGAAAGTGGGCTTCGATCCGTTAGTTCCAACTAACGTTCGATGCCTTTCTTTGCTTTAGGTTCAACACGTACGTTGTCGACGGTCATGACGTGGATGTGCTCTGCAAGGCCTTCAGCGACGCTGAGAAGGTCAAAGACAAGCCGACCGCTATTCTTGCCAAGACCTTCAAGGGAAGGGGCATTCAAGGTAACTGTTCCGGACCTGATTTAAACTTGTAAATGGTTTTACTCCTCAAAGGTTTAGAACAGAATTTACGAATTGTGGGCACCCATTCGTGCTATGTAGGCATTGAAGATGCTGACAACTGGCACGGTAAGCCCCTAAATGAGGAGATGGCGAAGAAAACTATTGCAGACCTCGAAAGCAAGATCGTCAACAAGGGCCCAACAACCCTCAAGCCCAAGGCACCTCTTGACGAACCCGGACCCGCCGACATCGACAACATTCAGCTCTCGGAACCTCCCAGCTACAAGCCAGACCAGAAGGTACAGACTGTTCGCTGTGCGCCCACCACAGCTTTCAGACTTTACCATTTTCAATTCTTAGGTCGCTACACGTTTGGCCTACGGCACTGCCCTTACGAAACTTGGCAAGAATAATCCTAGAGTTGTAGCCATGGATGGCGATACAAAGAATTCCACCTACTCGGACAAGTTCCGCCAGGCGTTCCCCGATCGCTTCATCGAGTGCTTCATTGCTGAACAAAATCTGGTAAAGAAACGATCCTGCTATGGCATTGTGTAGATACTTGGCCGTGCTCTATACGAAACGTTTTTTTAAGGTTGGCGTGGCTGTTGGATGCGGTTGCCGAGGGCGTACAGTTCCATTTCTGAGCACGTTTGCTGCCTTCTTTACGCGTGCCTTCGACCAGCTTCGAATGGGAGCCATCTCCCAAGCCAACATAAAGTGCGTTGGCTCCCACGCCGGTGTTTCTATAGGTCCGTATTCGTTAACATTGTCTTGACGTATCGATGATTAGACAAGGCCTGTTTTTCCAACCGTGCACCCCTTTGATTTTCAGGTGAGGACGGTCCATCTCAGATGGCGTTGGAAGACCTCGCCATGTTCCGTACCATTCCCAACAGCGTCGTATTCTACCCAAGTGATGCCGTGTCCTGCGAGCGTGCCTGTGAGCTCGCTGCCAACTACCGCGGAATAACCTTCATTCGTACATCTCGACCGGAAACGCCAATACTCTACAAGAATGACGAACATTTCGAGATCGGAAAGGCCAAGGTGCGTAACGCGTACATGTTATGACCATCGTAAATATAAGGAAGGGTACTGTATCAGTATGCAGGGCGTCATAGATAGTAGTCTGTGCGATAAACATACGCTATTCCTCTTGGAACTCCACAGGCTTTTTTTTTTTTTACTATCCTTCTCATTAACCAAAGGGGGCATACCTTCGAGTAGCCTGCATTCACTTGCTCTCCACCTGTGTTGTTCATGCCTCTGATTCGTGCCTTCCATTCCAGGTGGTCCTGCAAAGTCACAATGACAAAGTGCTGATAATCTCTTCGGGTGTTACGCTGCACGAGGCTGTGAAGGCTGCAGAGCTTCTCAAAAAAGAAGGCATCAATGTTCGTGTCATGGACCTGTTTACGTTGAAGCCCATCGATGGAGCTGGAATACTGACTCATGCTGCTGCCTCCGGCAGGAGGATCCTAACTGTCGAAGACCACTATCCTGAAGGTGGGTCTAGTTTTCAAAGGTGCACTTCTGAAAGACTAGGCCTTTCCACATATGGATTTTTTTTTTCTTGCGCTTCTGGACGCATGGATCTTTAAAGTGGGGTGCAGTGCAATAACCTCCACCCTCTTCCAATAAGCTCCATTGCAAAAAAAAAAAAAAAACCGACCGCAGCCGACCTGTAGAGCACGCGCGCGCGATTATTCTGATCTGCGCCCTCCCTAGAAATCGTCCACTAGTTCAAAGAGCGTGTCAGTGAATGAGGAAAGTCTGTCACTTGGTGACTTTAGCACTTCCTGCTGCTTCCCACACAGGCCAATGCCATGCAGGTCTGCCGACGTCACGCGAGAAGGTTGGCCGGGCTGATAGCTATTCTCCCTAGGTCTTTTGTAAATTTGATTGCGCATCAATAGATCACACCTCGATAATATTGTGCGTGGTGACTGCTTGGTGAATGACACAGGGTTTTGAGCGATGTTACTTGTCACTTCCTCGCTCCTTTAACAATATGCTGGTTCGCTCTCTTTGCAGGCGGCATATTTGAAGCTGTCTGTTCTGCAGTGTCACTAGAGAGGGACGTGATCGTCAAACGTATTTCCGTTACGGATATCCCACGCAGCGGCAAGAGTCGAGAGCTCCTGGCCAAATACAGCCTAACCGACGAATGTATTGCGGATGCAGTCAAGGGATTCCATAACCAGTAGGGCATTTTAGGACGGAACTCCCCAGCTATTCCACGGACGAATCTGTTTTGTTGTGCAGTTTTTTTGCTGCCCTTTGTAAATTATACATTTGTTAGTACTCAATTGTGTCCTTATTTTGGCAAATTCCTGTTCCCGAGTCATTAAATATTTTACTTACAAAACTTGTCACTTCTGCAATGCAAAAGCGTGTGTTGATGGGAATGGGTCTACATCAGGAGGGAGGCGAGTGGGGGGGAAGTCTCACTGCAGAGTGAGTCATGCAATACTAGGGTAAACCTTGCGCTTAGGGTGAACCTCAGATCTGCCACTCCAATTACATATGCCTTCCCAGTAAACCACAAACGTCTAATGGACATTCAGAGGATGGTACACCGTGGATATTTTGGATGTCTAGTAGACATCCGGATATGTTCAGCTAACTGGGAATGGATCGTCGGAAGCTCATCCATAACTGTATAAATGCATGTCCTCTGGATGTAACAGCTGGACATTTGTCACAGCCAGTGGACGTGCTTGTGAGGCATTGCGATGTCTAATATACGTCCTATCGATGTTCCTACCGGATTAACATACGACAATATATAGACCGGATTGCAAATCTACTTTTTCAGCTATTTTGTGTGCATGAACAGCGCAAATGCCGTGGCCGTACCCCACCCGACACGGCTTGGGTATCTCTCGGTTTCTATTGGCGTACATGGATCATATACGTACTAAAATACCAATAGTTGCGGGATGTTAAGTGTAGTGGGGGCCAAAAACGTTTGCAACGGTGACGAGGATGTGTTTCTGCAAATAATTACGTCTGCAATGAGTCAAACTGCCCGCTAACATTTCTGATATTCCTTCCTGACAGATATTGTGTTTGTAATTCAGGCTATTGCCTATGATGAGGTTACCTACTGAGTGGAGCTGTCAAACTGACAGGTTTCCTGTGTTGGTGGAAGAGTGCTACGTATTGCAGAGAGCTCCCCTGTCTGGTCCTGTAAAGCAAGGTCCGCATCAGTAATTTTCACGGTTTTACTTGGTGTGTGAGGGAGGATGCATATGTCTGTGGATACATGTTTATAAGTTTTCGTATTGATAGCAGAGCTGTATTGGGCAATCCCAGAAATTTCACGGGGGTGTTGCAAAAAACTAAAGGGTGTGTATACACCTCATCTTGGAGGGGTGGGGGAATCCCTGGACCGCATTACGTTGTTCGAGTGTCCTTGTCAAAAATCTTCCTTCCATGGTGGTAATAAAGGGTAATTTGAGTAGATTTACACGTTCCTTCGATGAATAGTTGAACCAACCAACAGGGAGGGCACGGGCGTTCGTCACCTTCCAGTGTCTGCTCCCTCATCGGTGTTGTCTCTAGTAGTTTTTACCTCGTATGACAAAATAATGTTATGTACGCCATGGAGATGTTTATAAAAATCACGATTCTGGCATCTTTTCGCATTGGAACGACCTTCTATTCCTGTGACGCGAGGACGCGAGACAGCAAAGTTTCGGTTTCGTTATCATGTTCTCAAGCTAACCAAGGGGCTGTGCGTACTTGAGTCTTGACTCTTGAGCTTTTTTCCTTTGAATCTCTTTCCGCACCCACAGTTTTTGTTCCGCTGATCAATCCTTTATGAGAGCAACTAGCGTGCTTCCGGTGGTCCAAAGGTGTTGTCCTCCTCTAGGCACAACCGTACGCGCAATAGCAGTCTCATCACACTGGGCAGCTAAAATGGCGCGTTTCGTGAATCACGTAAATGTGCGCTGTAGAAGGAGCTATGTTATTATGATCTTTGCAAACTCAATTTAGGTTGAATGGAAATGCGCAGAAATCGTTGAGGATGGTGAGCTATAGGATTTTTTTCACAAAAGCTACCTTGCTTGAACGTGTATAATATTGCGTACTGACTCTGTTGAGCGACTGAGTTACCCGAGCCATTGTACTCCCAGGAAGTTGACCTCGATGACGACGTCATCTGTGTAGAAGAACTGCCATTGAATTCTATCTGTAAGAAACTCTTGGAGCAAAAGCAAGACTCCTGCGTTTTGAGCCAATATGAATGTGTCCTTCGCGACTTGGAATTTGCGTTCGTCGAACTGGCAAGTGTCTTGGGAATTATGATATGCCTAGTATTGTCCTAGTAGTATGTAGAGCCCGCACCCTTGCTATATGTGTCCTTATTGTTGCAGAAAACTCTGAATGACATTCCTGTCTTATTACCTGATGCAATACAACTACTGTCGTCTGTTTCCAAAGCGGCCATCTTCCATCTGCTGTCGAGATCTGCTGTTGAATCGTACATTAACTGTCTGCTAACTCTACATATCTTGGCGGTACGCGAACAGTCGGAGCTTGTGAAGCGATGGGTTTCTGTAAGTCTGAGCACTTCAACGTAAAAGCGGGCGATGTCTATTGATGGCTTGCTATTGCAGCATTGCTTTCAGCGCTGCCTGTCGTGTAAGACGGAACTTGGTCAAGGAAAATTTGTCCCGAAGTGTTCTCCGGATATATTCCAGGTATTTAAGGTCGTCGGCAGCAAAATCAAAGATATTGAGTTTGTGCATGCAGTAAAAAGACTCACGGTATATTGAAAACAGACATGTTTTCGGAGTTGATTTTCATGTTCATCTGCCTCTACCGTGATTTCGATTTTTCTTTTTAACAATCAAATAAAATGCTTTCTCTGTTGTTAGCTGGCAGGTCTGCTATGCAAGCTAGAAGAAAAAAAGCAGGGAGTTCCGGCAGCTGCCATCTCGGCATTCCTGAGGTGCGCCCTTCGAGTCTTGGAGAACCACTCGATTTATGCTGACAAAGCCCTTCACGAAATTATTGGAGCCGTGAGCAGCTTAGCACGAAGCAACAATCGCGTACTCCCTACAGCTGTCATTGAAGCTTTGTGCGATCTCTTTCAAAAAGGTTAGAAGCACCGTGCAATTTTTTTCTTCTAATGTCTTATCTTCAAGTGCTTGTACAATCACACACAACACACACATCATTTCACACAAAACAACGTGATGATGTTTCAGGACGACTTAAGTTAGACACGCCGCTGGCAAGGAGCCTGCTCGAAGCTTCTCCCACTGTCCTCGAAAGGCTAATACTCCTCCGTATCTTGCAGCAGTTGAACTCCGGTGCAGACGCTCCTGCTGGCGATGCCCAACTTCTTGGTCGCTTTGTAAGTTGACAACCGTTATGAAGATAAACTACATTTTATGACTTCCTGCAACAATTTGTAAAGACATTATGTATGTTTTCTATTGCCAGGCTGACTGTAGCGTGAGGTCGTCGTATATATTCAGGAGGTGCCTGTCCATCCTGCTGACAATACACAGCAAGTCATCCCAGGAGAGTCGCATTCGAGAAATCACACTGGGGTTCCTGCAGGACGTAAAAGCCAAGCTTGACAGTGAGAGCTGGGTAATTATCATTGTACCTTTTTATAGTGGATTTTCAGAGTGGAAACAGGTACAAAATGTGCAACGCAAGTGACGTAAACCTCAAGATTTATATTACTGCCAGTAAAACCTCAATAAATCGACCCTCATTTGTTTGGAAATTCGGACTACCGAGATGGACCGAATTGTACGTATAGGAGTGGACACGGGCTAATCCGGAAGCAAAAGGGTGATCGTCCGGTAATTCGGCCCACCCCGGCACACTGCTGCTGTAACAGAGCTGACGGATCACGCTGTCGGACAACTCAAGTGGTGGCGCTAGTAAACAGCCGTAAAATGAATTGACAGCACCAATCGCTACGATCGTGAGTGCTGTCATGCAGTTACTACCCGTCACACGTTGATTGGTTCATTTGTACTCTGCGCCACCTTGTGGCAGCAGTTCTTCTGATAGCAACTCCAGCTAAATACATGAAGTATGAAGAAAAAGGACCTAGCCGTGAGGGTCGAAATCCTGAAAGCCCTGAAGGACGGCACTTTCTGGCAGGGAGTAACGCAAAATTATGATGTGAAGAGGCGCATGTTAGGCACATACGTAAAGAACGAAGAGCAGATCCTTGCCAGAGTGAAAAGCTTCATGGGAAAAGAAAGCGTCTTTGGACAGCTGCGCATCCCAAACTGGAAGAAGCTCTTTTTCGCTGGATAGCCAACTCCTGGGATGCACAACTATCTTTCATTGGACCACTCGTCTGTGCTCAAGCGGAAAAGTTTGCACTGCAAATGGTGCCAGATTTATTCGAGGCCTTTGAAAGGTGGTTTGCCCACTTTAAAGACCGCCACGACCTTGTGTTCCGGACCAGTTGTGGAGAAAAAGGGAGTGTTGATGAAGGCATTGTTAGTGTGTGACTTCACAAACACATCAGTGGTTACGATCCCTTCAACATATTCAATGCCTGTTTTTCGAAGCACTCCCGGACAAAACTACAGTATCGCCCCAAAGAGGGACCCCGTGTACGCAGCAAGCGTAGTCAAGAAAGTGTAACTGTTCTGTCCGCCAACATAACTGGAACGGAACGCCTACAGTTTCTAGTTGTAGGTAAAATGCGAAACCTGGGGTGCTTTAAAAACAGGCATCTTCCAGTTAACGACCACGCCAATCGCAAAGCATAAATGACATCCGAAATCTTCCGCCACGAGGCAACTTGAGTTCTGGCAACTTGAGAGGCATTTTGCCACCAAGGAGTGCATGGTGCTTATTGTGGATAACTGCAGCAGATTACGTGTCAATTGACAAGATTATCGCCGTGGCCGTGCACATCTGACACACTAGTGTGTCAGATGAAGCTGAGACTAGAGATCACGGAAACAGACACATATGGACAAAACAGTCTCAATACAGTCAAACTCCTTTACAACAAAACTCAGGGGACAGCAAAAAAAATTTGCAGTAAAGGTATTTTCGTTAAAAAGGATGTCCATTATTGGACCTATAGGGCTCCAGCGGGACCGCAAAAAAATTTGCTGTAGTGGTATTTTCGTTAAAATGGTGTTCGCTATAAAGGAGTTTGACTGTAGTCAATTGAGATTTTGTCAGTGCGTGTCTGTTTTCGTAGTCTCTACTCTCGGGTTTTAGTAGTGTGAAATTTAATCATCAGCTCGCTTGTTCGTTTTTTTAAGCAGTCCTTTCGTTGCCAAATTTCAGTGTTCACTCATGTGGAGAAGAGCATTTTGTGGTGTGAATTTTAAATTGGGACATTTTTCTTACATGCTTACAGAGGTGGTGTTTCTTTTAAGGCTTTCTGGGCGAATGACTATGTTGCCCTGCCTGTGTTTGTCATGGGAACAAAAGGATGCAGTGTGTGAAGACTAAGAGCACTCGAAATATCACTGGCATTGCAAGTGCTGAATGGTTGAAAAAGCTGGATTAAATCCCACAAGCCCATTCATATCCAAGATGCAATTCAGTATAACAAGATGAGACAGCCATTAGTGCACATGTTGGATGCATAATGAAGCACATAAGTTGCTTTGTGTTTACTGATGACAAACATATTTTGTGCTCATGCGATTTTAAACATTTGTTTCAGGTGCTTCTCTTTGATGAAGATCTTCAACCCTTGATTATAATGTTGCAGCTTCCTTGGGAAGGTAAATTGTCCAAATTTCATTTCATGTCCAGTTACACTGTGCACATGTGCACTTGTTAACCATACCTACATCTACTCTATCTTGCTTTAGATCTTGCTTTACAAATTGGAGCAATGTAAACTCAAAGGAAAGAATACTGGAGGCCTTTTGTGTTTTCAAAGTATTTATCTCTCTCAAATTGTGTAGGAACGGAAGCACGATTCATTTCTGAGCAACTGAATGTGATTAAGTTCCCCCTCCCTTGTTTAATGGCTAACATTGGGAAAAAGGAAAATAGGAGTAGGAGAACCAGGAAATAGTAGGAAAATACCAACTCCCAATACCAGAGCTCTGCTTGTTGCTAAATGGTAGTGAAGGCTGCAGTACAGCAATTTCCACACAATTTTCACAACTTGGACAATTTTCACGGGACAGACAGTGTTGCCTGCTACATACCACATGCTCTGTCTTGGCACGCTATGGCCCAAGCAGCTGACGCACCTTTAAAATCTCAGTCATTATCATCATCACATGCCATAAATATCAGAGTGAAGTGTATTGCTGTCGCTGGGATGAAGCACTTGACGCAAGACATGTAATGCAGGTCACTAAAATGCTGTTCCATCTGTGACTTATCGCCAATATCTCGCAGGGTAATTGAGTATAAGAGGGACCTTGGGACTGCTGTCGTTCTCAGGGAGGCGACACTGCTATGCAGGGCCCAGGTCGCATTCACCTTCGTGTCGTATTTCCCATAAGATTAGGAATTAATTAATTTTGCGTGACTTCCATGTCGTGTAGAGATGAGGTATTCCACGAGAATGGGATATTGCAGATATTCGCACGTAGCTCTCAACGCATAATGTAGTCCGGACATTTAGTCTGCAGTTTCTACTGTGGTGGCATATCTCTGTTTGCCCTGCAACAGTATTCATCATAGCCTCACGTGGTGCAACAGCAGGGGAGTTACTGCTACAGAAGACGTGCTCATATCTTTTATTAATACATCTTGTATATACAGGGTGTTTGCTGTGACGTATCCAGAAATTTTATTTAAAGCAAGCGATAAAAGAGAAGCGAGCGCTACTTTTCAGCTACTTGACTAAGAAACAGGTGCTACTAGTGAAGCAGTACCTGTTTCTTACTCAAGTAGCAGAAAAGTATGATTTGCTTTTCTTTCATCGCTCGCTTTAAATATAATTTCTGGACACGTTAGAGCAAACACCCTGTATTCATCTTGTATTTATGTTTATCTTTATATTTTTGAGTTTATTAATGTTTGGTGCACCATTTCCCGGACCTTCGGGTTGTTCATGGGCACCTTATCAAAAATAAATTATTATTATTATTATCATCTTGCGTTCTACGGCAGTCGTACTGGAGTCATCGTGATGCTGTAGGAACTGCACACTGTTTCCGCTTTGATCTCCGTTGCTGTATGGTATAAGATATGCTGCGTAACTTTCATGGTAGCTAGGGTACATACTGCACTGTGAAGCAATCACTCGCTCTAGGGTTCTTTGACTGTGAACGTTCTGCATGTTCTTTGACCCGTGAGTGATCTTTGCTCGACGAAGTGCCCTGATATTTTATACTGGAGTCAATGCAACTATTATTCATCTAGATCTGCGAGGGTAGTAAACCCAGAATGCTGGCACGTAGCACACTCTGTCGTTAGGGCCTGAATTTTTAGGGTTAAACCCGTATCTGCCCGATATTTACCCCCCGAACGAAATCTGTAAAATTCGGGTTTAACCCGAATCTACCCGAAAACATCCGGGTCGCGTGGCACACTCATAAGCGTGCATTAAAATAAACTTTGATAACATTGCTAAACATTAGTTCCATGTTAAGACAAATTTTTATTAAACAAAAAAAAATCACCTGAATACACCCGAATTCCTGACGACAGAATATGCTGTAACGGGATTTAACCCGAATACACCCGAATTTTCAAATGAAAAATATCACCCGATATTTACCCCCCGAATTTGGCCAAAATAAAACCCGAAAAAGTCAGGCCCTATCTGTCGTGTTTCTTTCTCTCTCTCCCATGTGGCCACTCAGAACCTCTTCCTCAATTGTGTGCAAATTCATTTAGGTCTTTTTATGCAGTTAATGTTTTTCACCTTGGCGGAGGTCTTGAGCTTGCCTTGGATGTGCAGCTTTCTGAGGCATTAGCTGTTAACTTTGCGTGATTGGTTCTCCCGGCTTTGGAACTGGACCGACCTGTTGGCTTTGGACCTCGGCTGAAACTGGTCTGAGAAATTAATGCCATTGATCCCGCCACGCAGCGTTGATTACATTAGAACCCCTATATAGTGAAGATATGGATACAGTGAAGAAAACCTGCAGTCCCAAAATCTGCGTGTACTTTTTGCTCTCTACAATGAAGACAGCTATGCCGAGGAAATTGATGTAGTGAAGGAAAATACTTGGCAGAAGATTGCATATTTCTGTACATGTTTCATAGTTGATATCATTACACTGTTGAGAAGATGTGGACCACGAGAAGCACAAACATCAGACACTGACAGCCAAAATGTTGCAAAGACATTGCATAAATATTCATAGTCTCTGAAACAGCTGTGTCCGACATCGTGAAAACCAGAGGAAATGTGGAAGTGCTAGAGACTAGAGATGTGTTTATATGAAGTGCCGCACTTGTCAAATCATTTGATTGAGCTAATGCATTCAGCATTACCATGTGTGGTCCGCTTGAAAAAGGGAAACCATTAGAGCTGTATGTGTGCTTAATTCAATCAGGGACAGTGGTTGTGTTTACAAAGCATGTTATAGACTGTGTGTGGTCGAAAGTGTTAGCTACTGATATGATGTCATGAAAAGCCTGTATAATAATTATAATAAGTTACACAATGTTCTGACCAACTTCAATATAAACAGATTCTAGTGCATGCAACCGTGAGGAGAACATACTGTATCTGAAATTGCCTGTGACTTGATTTGATGTCCTTGATTTGTGCGATTTGAAGTTTGTTTCTCTACTCTCTTACATGGTGTTTTCTTTCTCTGTCTTAGGGTTTGGAGAAAACCTCAAAACACAGTATGGCCTCGAACTTTCCCAGCTGGCTTTGAGGATGCTCGAGAGCAATGTCCTGGATACTGGAAGCTTAAGTGTGATCTTGCACATTTACCCCCCTTGCATCAGACAGTACTGTAATTTATGAGAGAGTCTAATGATGCTATATATTGTACATAAATATATTTTTATGCATATTTATTTTGACCTGAACTTGTACAGTTTTTATGACTGGTTGACCTACGTTTACTAGCTGTGGGTAGATGTAGGATGAAACTCTGCGGCGAGGATGGACCAATAAGGTGAGGAGTTACCGTGATAAAACTATGAGAGTAGTAAATTTAATTGGAAAACATTGGCTTGTGGTCGCCCCTCACTCACAGTCAAGCACAGGACTTACCTCTGACAATTCTGGAATATTGTTGACAGTGATGACTACAGTATAAGGTGTTGTCAACAAATAGTGTGGTCGGGTAACCAAGCAGTAAGGGGAAAGGTAGACGGTTATGGCAGCATTTGCCAACTACTTGAAATGTGATTTTCAGATCTTGAGTATCCACTTTGAATATACATAACTAATTTAGTTTGAAGTTAACCCCCAACCAATTACTTTTAACGCATTTTCATTGTAACCATTTCAAACACAGAGTCCTTAATGCAAAGCACTTCGTGTAAAGAATTTATGTCACATCTGATTAGCTCAGAGGCTTTCAGAAGTGTCCTGTCAGTGTAGAATGGTCTCATTACTATGGTGTTCTTGAGTATAATTCACACAGAGCTACGGAATGATGGTTGAATGGGGTGGGTTCCACCTCCAAGGTGCTGTGGAGCGTGTCGGTGGTGAGGCAAACTGACACCTCGGGGAGCAGGGGATATGTGCTGAAGATCCAGGAACACACCACACACAGTGTATGAGAGCTCCTAGATTATCTGGGTCTCACTGTTCATTTATCCCTAGCCATGCCTTGCCATGCCACAACATGGGAGACAAGGGCCCAATTCCCGCAGCAAAATATAAATGACAGCCTGGAAAATGTTGCATTTTCTGCAGGGTCTTAGGATGCATTTAAGATGGTTTTTTCCCTTAGGTGATCGGCACAGTACAGCTGAATTTTGCTTCAACAGTTCTGCTTCGGGTTTTCGGTCCGAGGATAACGAGTTAGGTGCATGACGCGTTTTCTCACTTTTACGTGTGCATGCTTTGGTGAATTAAAAAATTAAGATATTGACAGATAGTATAATTCAGGCCAAGTGCATGTCCAGAGTCTTAGCCCTTTGGTGAAAGTCATTGTCAAAGGCAAGAGTTTTTAGAATTCTGCCCGATTTCATACAGGAGGACGACGCACCTGTTTTTGCCAATACGGCACCACTTTTTTTCTTTGCTTGGAATTGACCTACTACACCAGCCCCATTTTCTCCTGCAGGTGAAACTGCTTTGGAACATGGACCTTCCAAGCAGTGATAGATTTGTATATGTCTTAGTCTTATAGTATAGTATAGTCTTGAAAAGTGCCAAAAGTCCTTGCCACCCTAGTCCTTTATTAGATGCTTTTATTAAAATGCTGCTGTTAAGAGCCCTTTTAGGCCTAGCTATTTGTGAGCAGTGCCCTTCGACGGAATACATACCACTGATCTGCAGCTCCCAATCAAGCATCACCCTTTTAAGACCCATTTTTATTGCTCTAGAATGCAGCGCAGCAGCAAGACAAAGACACACAAGGAAGACAACCGCATACTCTATTCTAGTCTAATCGAAGCATGTTTGTCAGTAAAGCCTGTTAGCTGTGGGTACGCAGTTATGCAGTTGTCTTGCTGCTACATTATGTTCTGGATCATGAAATACCATCTACCCTACTTCGAAGCCTTCGTGAACCCTTTTTATTGTTCAATAAAGGTGCTGCATTGTGTACGTGTGCATTACGTGTGGTGTGCACATATACTATGGAAGTGGGAGCATCCAACAGGAGTAGCAGTTGATGAGGCAATTAAAAACATAGATGGACAACACAAGAGGGTGTAGGTTCGAATCCCACTGCTGTCGTCTTTTCTTCAAGTGCCATTATCCAGTTGAAGAAACACTGCAGGAGGTTGAATGGAGGTGCCATGTCCACAGCAAGGAGAGTTTGCTTCCAGGTTGCTGAAAGGGTATGCCCTAGCACAAATATTAAGAAAACACAACGTGAGAACAGCGCGAAGGTGTAGACAAGCATGATCTTTCAAAATCAATTAAATTCGGTAAAAAAAATCTATTTCAATTCCTTCTTGTTGATTGACCGCAGTACGTGGTAAAAAAAAAAGAAAAACAAGTGCCACCCAGAGCTGGCCAATGGTCTAAACAGCGTCTGCACCCCGTCTCCCAACGTTTTTGAGCCAAAACGACGAAGTGAACTCGTCCAGGGGTGGGAAGGACACCCCTTGGAAGAGTCCATTAATGGACTCGTCCAAGGGGGGTCCTTCCCACCCCTGGACGAGTCCACTGAGGTTTATCCGAAAACGGCCACAATCGTTTGCAACGGGGTCACCTTGTTTGACCTTGTTTAACCTTGTTCGACCTCCAACGTGGCCTTGAATTAGTATAGGTGACCTCCGCCAGGGGCTATGTTCATTTTGGGGATTTTTTTTAATGTTTTTGGTTCAAGATGTACAAATTGACGATCCCGAGGAAAGGAACCGGGTGTCAACTGCTTCTGCTGCACATGTTCACCCAGCTTTAGTGGGCACACTATGATCTATTTGGTCGATTTTGATTTGACTTGATACAAGTTGGCTGATTAATTAATTTAATTTCCCATGCCTTGGTCATTCTCAAGTATTTACGCTTAAGGGAACACAGATACAAAATATTTCCTATGGTCTTTATTAAACCAAGGAACAGAAGTCGATATACTCTGCTTGATCCATTTCGAAGCTGAATTTCGAAATTTCAAGGTCCCTCATTCTTGATGTCGGCGTGATGTAATGGCAGCACAACTGACAGGCCAATCAATGCTACGTTCTTCGCGGTTTCACCTGCAAGATATAATGAGTTACTGTGGTCATTTGAGTACCATGTGTAGCCTACAGTGCTAACCTACTAAACCGACATAGTAAAGTACCCAGGTACAAAGTAATCTGTAAGCCAGTGACATAGGAATATAGACCCGTGACCCACTTGAGAATTCCGATAAACATCAATCGGTTCTTCACTGAAATTCAATGGGAATCATTCAACATGTGTGACTGGGCATCCAATATTAGACGAATAGGCTCTCGGTTTGTCCAATTGTACTCCAAATGGAGCTCAATGGATATCAGTCGGTCTAATTGGAATTTCCAGTTGGGTTCTTGCCGATTGGCTTGCCGATGATGTTCTCAGGTAGGATATCTGCACTGTTTGCTGCACTGATTGGCTGATATGTTATCAGGTATCATACCTGCTTTGCTAGTTCTTGTGCAAATTCGCTTGGATTGTTTGCAAATAACCAGGGCCGGCAATGGGGGGAAGGCGAGTTAGGCGACCACCTAAGGCCCCGCGCACGAAGACCTCAACCTGGGATTACTTTAATCTCCCACTGCGAAAATCTTATCATTTCTTATCTTTTCATTACTGCTGGCGTGAAACAGGCACCGCGATGTGCCTTTGCCTCAGGCCCCGCACACCCCTAGCACCGGCCCTGCCAATAACTATAACTAGTTAAATACGTATAGTGTTCTCGCCAAGTGCACTGCGTCAAAAAGCCTAAATTCAGAACCGGCTCCAAATGGACTTTCAATTTTACCCCAGTTCAATACCCATTGAATGTGATCTGAGTTCTATTCTCCAAACAGCGAACCTGTGGCTTGCAATTTGGATGCCCAGTTGCGCCCATTGGGTGAATCCCATTGGAAGTCCACATGGACCTAATCGGAATATTCCGCTGAGTATCCTACATGCGCACGTTACCACAGAGCTCTACGACAGTTCGTGCCCGCTTAAAACCATACTATTCCCAAAGAGCAGTCAACCAATGAACTTGCCGAACTATCCAACCAGCAACAAAACTTCGACCACAATCCCGTACGTATCAGCGTAATGTGTAGTGATGGCAATATACGAGGGTCGTTCGAGGTTGACCGAAACTTTTGCCCGAGAAAAATCAGTAAATCTCACTGAATAAAACTTTCGGAGAGCGAAGTACGATCCATCTCGGGTCAGCTATCATGGCGGAGAGCAGTGCGTCTGTAGCTGCGGGAACAGCGATTCATAATCAAGTTCCTTGTTAAGAAGAACGTCAGATCAGCTGAGATATGGCAAATATTACAATAGGCACGGTATGGGGAACAAAGGATGTCAAGGGGAAGAGTGTACGAATTGCGCACACACAGTTGGGCGAAAGACGGGATATGGTGACGAATGGACCACATGGAGACGTTTGTCCTACAGCAGTCACGCCAGTGAACATCCTAGGCGTTGAAAAAGCCATTCTCGAGAACCGGCAAGCAACAGTTCGGGACACTGCAGCCCAGAATAATATTAGTGTTGGCAGTGCGGAGACGGGCAAAGCACTCATGACTTCACGGGCATTCACGAAGCATTCACGGGCAAAGCACTTGTGACTAGAATCCCCAAAGTCTGAGCAAAATGGGTTCCCCGACAAATCACTTGCGACTATAAGGGAGCGTGCATGACAGTCTCTGAGCAGCTGCCGAACCGGTTTCCATATGAGGGTGACGAATTTTCGCAATGAGTCATGTGATAAAACCTGGATGCATCATTCCACCCCAGAGACAAAAGGAAGTATCATGGCGACGTAAAGGTGCCTCCTTACTATGCCGATCAGCTTTCTCTGTGTGCTTTGCTTATGGTTCCTTATGACGCACCTTAAAGGTGTGTCTTTACTATGCCGCTCAGCAAGGCCGATCGGCGTAGTGAGCCCCAGACAAAGCCCATCGGGGAGAGCCGGTCGGCCTTGCCGATTGGCATAGTGGCACACCTTTACGCTTCTTCGCAGCGAAAGAAAAGCAAGATGCAGTCGTTTGCTGGGAAGTTCATGTGAACTGTCTTCTGGGACATGCCGGATGTGGACTTCTTGGAGCAAGGGGTCACGATTAATGCCCTCTCTCTCTCTGTCTTTCTCCACGCTGATAAATGGTGTGCCGTGCGAAACGCACTTCACGTGGGCTAAAACGACATGTCGAAAAGCCAGCAAAGAGACAGGAACAGCATAGGACGAAGACAGAAGGTATAAGTACAAGTTGAGGCGATTACCGCGAGAACCTGGAAGGTCGCGGAAGGTAGATTAGCGCGATGAACTAGGGTTTCTAGGCCGCCCTTCCCGTTGTCGCGCTAATCTCCCACCTTCCGGGTTGTCGCGGTAATGGCCTTACCTTGTACCTGTACCTTCTGTCTTAGAATAAGCTCAGTTGTTAGTTTGAGCTCGCCCTGTGCTGTAGAGCCCTTCACGGGCCCGGGTCCCCCGACCTGGCCTGGGCTTGTATTGGCTGTGTGCTCCGGGCCGGGCCCGGGCCACAAAATACGCCAACACTGCGGGCCGGGCAGGAGCCGACATACATGTTTCCGATAGTCAGGCTCGACCGGGTCACGCAGCTAATTCCACACAATGGAGGACTATTATTTCACATCATCACGTGCTTGCGTCATTCTTCTTGCATAGTATTTGCAAAAACAAGCACGGAACACTGCATTATGCGTATGATTCGACCATTCATAACATTCTCAAAGCCACTTTACATTGCTCCTGACTCCTCACGTATTTCACAAACACGTTCGCAAAGCTTGGTGAGAGGGCTAAGGATTGGGAGGAGTTTGTCGACGACATCCTCTACATCTACAAAAGCTTGAAACTGCAACGGTAACGCGCTTGCCCGCGTACGTCCTGGATTTAATTTGGTCTCGTGCTGTTGTGGTGTCAAACCGACAGTTCTTGTATGTTTGCGGCCGTGTCTTCTCTTCTTATAAATTTACTTATAAATTTTTGTGATAAGCGCTAGAAACGCTTATGTCACGTCTGGAAATACCATAGGCCGGGATCCACGCCCTGAGTCACCGGGCCGGGTCGGGCTCTATTCCCTTTTCTTTCTCATTCCTAGGAGATTTCCGGCGCACGTCTAAAGAACACCAGGTGGTCGAAATTATCCGCAGTCTTACCCGGCGGCACGTGCAACCCATGTCGCCATAGTGTATAGGCAGACATACGTTACGTGTAACATCACGGTATCATTATTACATTATTACCTTCTCGACCGTCTACTAACGTTCTCTCTTCGTGACGCGTTCATGAGACGCGTACATGAGACGGTATCATTATTACATTATTACCTTCTCGACCGTCTACTAACGTTCTGTGAGGCGGGAATGAAGCAAAGGATTGGTGCTGGGTCGCCAAGTGTGGAAGGAAGGTGGACGGGCCGTGGCTCACTCCAAGATATCTTCATCCGCCAAACTCTTGAAATAAGGATGCGGCAGTCGGAGTAGCAACAAATACAAACGTTTAATGATGATGAGACGTATATACAGGCATGCATAATAATTTAGGATGGTAAGGTGCCGAATAGGTCGTCGTAGGACGTTCCATGAATGACGACTGACGATTACGACGTGGCGCACCGCCGTTAAATACTACGGTGGCGCCACTTACACACATTGACGATGGGAATGTCAGCTGACGATGACAATGACGCTGACAGTTCTCTCTTCGTGACGCGTTCATGAGATGTATAGGCAGACATACGTTACGAGACATAGCCTGAAATCACCTTCACCGTGATTTCAACCGCGCGAAAATGCAACCCGCTCTCATGAAACATAAAAAAAAGACAGGCTAATTTTCGTGTGCTGTTAGCAAAATTTCCTTAATTAATGCGTAACATGTGCGTTAACTACCAAAACGTGTGGCAAACGTAGCAGCACTAAATACCGCTGAACCCATACGCTTCTGCTGCAGACGTTTTTTTAAATCAGAATTTTTTTATGTGGTTCTTCTTCATGCGCGTTTTGTAGGTCGCCTGTGCTGCGTACACAGAAGGTATAACTTCTACTTCTTTTTCTTGGTCTTTTTCTTTTTCTTAGGCTAGTGGTGGCGGTTGTGGTGATGGGGCTGCCCGCAGTACTGGGTCACGCTCCGGCTCAGGCCAGTAACGTCCCGAGTATCGCAGGGGGGGGGGGGGGAGGTAGAAATGTGGATGATGATTTTAAGATGAAATGAGAAATGTGACTGAGAAAAGTCGAGTAACTTGACTTTCCGACTCAGCTCAGATCTCCTTTTGCGCCTCTGCCACCCATTAAAAGGGGTGACAACTTGGGCCACAAACCTAACTTGGGACCACCAATTGGGCTGCCCTGGTTCAAACTGCATCAACCCCTGGATGGGCTGGTTTAAATTTTGACAGCAGCAGTTCCTCGGAATTCTCCGCCCTTCACTCTCAATTTACGAGTAACGGTCCCGACTGTCAAGTCGTGCACATCGTAGTTGTGAGCAGTGCAAGGCGCGGAAGCCTCTACCCGGATTTAGTGCTGGGGAAAACAATTATCCACTGTCGGCCCCCGCTGCAGCTGCGTAGCCTCCGTGGTATAGCCAGCGAGTGTCGTCCACACTGAGCTGTCTAACGACCTCTACAGGGGGGTCTCATGCGTCCTGGGCCGGCTTCATAGGCAACTGCACCGCCATTCGTCTTAAAAAAGAAGGAGAAGCAGGCGACCCCAAAGGTGGGAGGAACGGTAAAAACGCTCGAGCTCCAGCTCGTCTCTGTGGCCTGGATCACGAATTCATGATAAAGTCGTCACGTGACGTAAGACCCCGGATTACCACTTTTTATGTGCGGAAAAGAATGTAGACGAAGGCAATAGACCACTTCACAAAAGCAAGCGCCACCTGTCGTATTGCGAACTGTAGGATGGGACAAGCGAAATCTTGCCCCCCATATCACATTTCAAAAATACTACTGCTTCAAGCTGTAAGCGACACCCCCCGTATTGGCATCGGAGCGGAAGACCAGCCACACAGACTCTGGTTGCGTTAAGTAAGAGCCCCGGAGCGCGAGTGTTTCAGACTCCACTCATTGAACGCGACACAAGCACTACTCGCGCACCCGGGAGTGCGAGACTCCGAGCCGCTCCCCGCGCACCCGTTTTGAAATGGGGTCTTTGAAGCAGACGACAACCGCCCGGGTGCTTGAGATTTTCCGATGACGTACTTCCTGTTGAGCGCCGGCAGGACGACATTGGCTCGGAAGCAAAGTACGGACTTTATATGTTACCCAACGCTCCGATTTCAGTAAAGTGTAATATTTTTATAACTGTTAGCATGCTTTTGTATTAGTGGACGACTTCCACACGGATATCAGCGGGATTATTCGCGGGAAATGCGGTGCTTTAACGCAGACATCTTCACGACATCCAGCAGTATTCGCAGTAAACAGCCCCTACAAAGTCTGTTGCAAGTTCCCATCTTTTCCATTTCATTTGCCGTTACAATAAGGAGAAGTCTTCGCAACCGTAGTCGTCTCTTCCAACGTTACTATAGGTTCAAACTAAGCCAACATGTCCTCCGTCTGTGCACTGCATGAGAAGACAACAGGAAGCGGCATCAGGAAGCGACCAGTGAAACGCTACAAGGTTGCTTTTCGCTGTTTAGTGTCCGCTTCGGGTGTCGCATACTCTCGAGTTGAGTGCGCCAAAAGAGGGGCGCCTACTTAACGCAACCACTGGCTCCCTCTAACGCCTGCAAGCGCCACCTGTGGCACGCAAATGCTCATGGGAACTTCGAGCGTCCTTCGAGCATTACGAGACTGCCAGAGGCGGAGGTAGAAGAAACAACAACAACATTCCCGGTGTGCGACGCAGCAGCGTCAGCCGGGGTAAACCATAACCGAAGCAGACGACGGAGTAGCGTCCCTGAAACTTCCCATGCTGCTTTGCGCCGCGCGCATCTTTGTAAAATCAGCTATTTCGCGTGGTTGTATGAGACGTGCGAGGAGGAGGAAGAAGAAGAAGAACAAGCCTTTTTCTGCAGCTGTCCTACAACCATTAGCGCTTGAAATTTGCCATGACTCAGACTGCCACCGGATTCCTCAGCCTCGCTCAAAAAATCCCCGCACCCGTCGACGTAAGCCACAGGACAGAATACGTGTTCGTAGTGACCAGGCACGGGGAGCGGACGCCTATCACTCGATGTTCGAAACTGGTAAAGGTTAACCCCGAAGACTATGGTCAGCTGACGGCCAGGGGCAAGGAACAGTGCAAGTACCTGGGCACATGGCTAAAGAAACGCTACTCGCACCTACTCACGGGTCAACCTGGCGAAGTCTTGGCGACTTGCAACAGGCAGCAACGGACGTTCGACAGTGTCACCCTCGCATTGGAGGTAGGCCTACTGTGGTGTTCTCGCTCTGCCCTTGGGGGATCCCGCCTCAAGGGGAAATCTCTCTTTGCTTCAGTCTCGCAACGGTCTTTGTTGTACAATCTGACTGTCTGCTCTCTTCTTTGTCGATGTGTCGCACAAACTCAGCAATGTTGCCTTTTTTCCCCGCACCCAACCGCACCGTTTGAACTCTGATGCTCAAGGGCTGCTGGGAATGTGGTTCAACGCGCCCTCAAACGGAGGGAACGGCAAGTATGAGAAGGAAAGGCACTGCGGCAGAGTGCGCTCATAGAAACCAGAGAGGACTCCGCGTTACGCCTTAGGGATCTAAACGAGAATGTGGTGGAAAGTGAGGGCCCCTTGAAGGCGCTCTAGACTAGAGGGATAGCTAGACCAAAGGCACGTTCAAAGACTACTCAAATTCCTAAAGGCAGAGAGAGGGCAGCTAGTTTCCGATAATACGCGTGCGGGAAACAACCGAAGCTATTAAAGGGACTTTTCCAGTTGATAATTGCACCTTGTAATTGCCTTGCACCGTGAGACAACGATGACCATGAGAGGTGTCACTGAGGTCGGTTCGTATACTAACTATTATACTAGGCAGGGCATCGTTCACCACAGCCGCCGAACACTCGTCTTCTTGGAACTCGGAACTCTCGTTTCCCCGCAGGGCTTAGGCGTCACAGACGTGACACCGATTCGAGACCCAACGGACTACGACACCTTGTACAACGCTTCCCTTGCCGGACACTACTACGTGATGATGAATTTTGCATGCATCGGCCAACATAAAACCTTGGGCCGGTTGGTGGACTTCGTGGTGAAAAATTCCGGTTCGCCGACGCAGCCGCAGAAGGCGGTGGTTCAGGCCCCTGACAGCCTCATTACACACGTCAGCAACGGGCACCCGACACCAGATTGGGCACAGGATGATTGGCACGATATCCTCTGGGCCGACAACCGACTCTTTGCGCTGGCGCTTGCAGGATCTGAGAAGGCCCTGGCGTCTTATGTCATGAACCTGCTACTGGAGACATTGGAAGTGAAGTTCGAGAAGAAGCAACCCAGGTCAGATAAGGTGAGCTTTCAGTACCGATGTCACGAACTTGTTGAGGAAAGGTTCGCAAAATTAAAACCCTGGCAAGTTTGGAAAATTCTTGAAGGATGACGTTGCACTATGTATAACGATTTTCAGTTTGTGCATTATGCTAGTAGTTAGTTTGTATATATTACGTAGTCGTTGGTAGTAGTACGTTATTAGCTATTACTAGTTTGTGTGTTACGTCATCTAGCTTGTACGTTAGTAGTAGTTGTTCCTGTGATACGTATTTTTTTCAGCTATGTCAGAAGAACCTGCAAAGAGTATGAAGTATGGTGCTGTTTGAAACCTGCAAACAAGCCAATTGGCTTGAGCAGGCGTTACTGCACTGCAAACTTGCGCTGTAAAAATAAATTATTATTATTATTATTATTATTATTATTATTATTATTATGTTATTTTTCGGAACTCGACTGTCCTCCGCACTTTTGCCAAGAAAATTCAAGTCTATATTTACCATTGCGAATCGAAATAGCGGGTTCGACTGAGAACCTCGGGATCGAGAACAAGGTTCATGCATCATTTGCCAAATTAGGAAACGTGAAAGAAGGTACTCAGTAACTTACCATCAGTACCATCCAAGATGACCCGTGGTGGTGCTTGCTGCGTTGTGATACCTTCCACGCTTAAATTACCAGCGATAGTGTCTCGTGTGTCAGCCTCATTTTCTGATGACTGCCGTCCTTTTTTGGCCAGATGCACTTATTCATGACATCGGACGTCACACTGATGCCCCTGATCCGGTTGCTCCACTCATCGTACCAGGAGCGGCCTCCTTTTTGCTCGTCCGTCCTCGTTGAAGTCTTCGTGGAGAAGGACGAGCCTCGTGTGCATCTCGCCTACTGTGCTGGTGTGAACGTGGCTACGATGTCGCTGGACAGGCTCACCAACCCTTGCCACCTTCACCATTTTACGCAGGAACTGCGACGTATCTTGCGCAAGGAATGACTAATGAACTATTCTACGTAGCATTTTAAACAAATTTGAACAAATACTAACCCAACAAATATATGGCTAACGACAATGCAATGCTAATTTTTAAGTACGTATGCATGTCGACCAGTCTGTCGATGTCTGTCTGTATTGTCGATGGGTACTGCGAAGGCTCGAATGGGAGAATAATAGGGAGCGTTCGGGAACCGCCGTGGTCCACTGGCAAGGAATCGACCGGAGACTCGCCAAAGAGTTTTCGGGAACCGAAGGGAAACAACCGCCGCGGTACGTGTGGCGCCATCTCTCGTTAAGAATAGAGGGAAAACATTTTTCCGATGCGCTGTAAATATTCTTTCACATAATAAACGTACTCCCACACGTATATTCGACCACACCACAGCACCACAGCTTCGCCACATGGAACGGCATTCAAAATGGCGACAGGGGTCTTCGATGTTTTCTACGGCGAGTTTCTGACCTTTAGCTCTGACTAACGATGAACCAGAAATATCGAAACACCGCGAGGTTTCCGAGGAACGAGGGTCTTCGTGGGGAACTATTACGCCATCCAAGGAATGATTGGCTGCTGCGAAGCAAATCTAATCCATCGCGGCGGCGATGGCCATTCATTTCAGCATCGTTGAGGAGTCCGCAAAATAGAGCGAACCGACCGTGCCCTCGAAGCCGCCAGGAAGATCGCTCCGCGGGAAGGATAATCCCCGCGAGGTAAAGCGCATGCGCGTCGCTCTCCCAACAGATCGTACCGGGTGTGCTCAACCGGTTCCCGAAAACTCTCTAATGTAGGTGGTGGTGAAAGGGTTCACCGTTGTCGACCTCACAGGGGTGGGCAACGACACGACTGACGCACTGGGGGATTGTGCGTCATTGGTCGACTTCTAAGGGAACTGTCTGAAAGCGTCTGAAGAAAACCCAGACAGCACAGCCGGCACCGAGATTCGAACCCGGGTACCTCCTGGTCTCGACGTGAGATGGCCAGCACGCTAACCAGTGCCCCACGGGAGCTCTAATGTAGTGTTGTGCGGTCCCTGTACGAGAGCTGTACCAAACAAGCAGTGCGGTCTCGCTCGCTCCGACCACAAACAGTCTAGACGAGTGTGCGATACATGTCCGACAATTATGCGATACATGAAATACAGGCGACTATAACTATGCAAAAGGCAACAACTACTATACAGGATGTTTTCTTTTTAATTAGACACAGATTTTTTTAAATAAACTATTAGAGCTGCGTAAATTTCGTTTTCGCAGGTGGGTTATACGACCTCCAGCAGGACAGCGTGTGCAACTACTGGGCGACTAATGAGCTAAAATGTGTTAATTAGCTGGTTAGATGTATTCAGGAAAATGCATTGGAGCCAGTTATTATGCAAATTCATGGTGGTGGTAGTGCTGGCGAAAGGGCAAATGCAAATGCAAATCCATCGTCTTAATTAAATACCCCCGATAAGACCAATGTCGTGTCTTTGCGCTCGAGAAGTCCGTAGACTTCCGGTAGGTTTTGGGCTCATTTTCACAGCAAATTCAGGAATATATACCTCAAGGTACGTCCGCTTCCAAGGTTGATTAATATGGACGATGGATTTTAATAATGACTGGTTCCAATTCTGCTATCTCACATTTCCCCGGAAACATCTAATTAATGAGTTAGTAATTACTCGTCCAGTAGTTGCATACACTGTACCACGTGTTGTCCAGCTGTCTGTATACTCTGCGAAAACGAAATTAATGCGGCTCTAATAGCTTAAAAAAAAGAACATGTAGCAAAAAAAAAACGAAACAAAAACCCTCTGTAGAACGTGGTAAATTATTTGGGTGTCGCCCTCAGAGGCTAACGGCCATTGCTCTCAGGTAGAAGAAGAAGAAGAAATTATTTGGGTGAACCCACCGACCAATCACTGTGACGTCGCTCATGATCATAGTTGCCTGGCGAGATAAAACCAAGGATTATCGATTTCCCTGGGTTTCCCCTCTCAGTTTCTCAGGCGCTTCAAGAGAAATGTCGGCACAGTTCCCCATGACGTCAGACGAGGACGAACGATCCCATAGCACCCTAGCACCATGCCGCCAGGCAGGCAGGAAGACAGGCATTAATAACTAGGCAACAGTACGCTAACACATCAGTATTCATTAGCCCTATCGCCATCGGTACAGAGATCGTGCTTCGATCGCTTTTAACGGCAAAACGTGCGGCAGGGCACCACCGTATATACCATCAGAACACCTCCGACCTTCGGATGGCTCTTCATTTCCAAGCACCTTCGCCAAGTGGCAGAGCCCACGTTGATGTAACTGACAGGGTAGTGTACGTGTTCGCCCTTGGCAGGCACGGAGAACGAACACCCCTTACCAACTGTTCGAAGCTCGTTAAGACTAATCCTGAAGGCTACGGTGAACTGACAAAAGCAGGCCGGAAGCAGTGCAAGAATCTGGGCAAGGTGATCAAGGCACGCTACCCGAATCTTCTCAAGGGTCAACCTGGCGAAGTACGAGCTACATGCAACAAACAACCTCTATCCTTTCAAAGTATTTGTCGGATATTAAAGGTAAGCCTTGGGATCAACTCTACCAGTTCACCAGTTATCATCAGTCTTAGGCCCAACTTTCTTTTTCAGGGCCTCGGCTACAAGGATGTAATACCTGTCGAGGATGCGACTGACTACGGCAGCCTTGAGACATCGGCCTTAATGAAAAACTATACTTCAGTAATGCAGGAGCATTGCTTAGGTCATTTCAAAACCATTGGAGAAATGGTGGATTACGTGGTCAAGAACTCGGGTTCGCCGACGAAGCCAGAAAAGGCTGTGGTGCAGTCACTGGACAGTATCGTAACGCACGTCCACAACGGACATCCCATACCCAAGTGGGCTGAGAGTCATTGGCAAGAAATTATCTGGGCCGACGACCGGCTCTTAAAAATGTCCTTGGTTGGGGCGAAGAAACGCATTGCGGCTTACGCCATGACGCACCTACTGGAGACGCTGGAACAGAAGTTCGAGAAGAAACGGCAGCTTCCAGATAAGGTACAGGCACGGAGGCTGATGACTGTTTTTGATGCTACTAGGGTTGAATTTTCTGGCATGTCGTTGAAGTCAAACCTGAGGGAAAGTCAGGAGTGCTTTATAGAAAGTAACGTCCGAAACAAAATGAACGTACTACCCACTCGAAAATTACAAATTATGCCACTCTAAAACATAGGCAATGCTATTCAACAATGTTGATATTTCGAATGAGTGAATTTTTGGAGAACTGATAGCATCCGAGGAAAGACAACTCTTGCTAAACCGTACTCCATTAAGAAATTAGCAAAACTACAGGGAAAAGAGGCGTGCGCCATGTACATTACATTATTACACGTTTAAAGGTGTGGAAACGGGTACAGTGTAGTGTAGTTGTAGTTTTCCAAATACGTTTCACCTTCGAATCCAGGTCAGGAATAGGTTCTTCCTAGTACCCTAGATCCTTCCCAGTTCATTGACGACGGTAGCGTACCTTGAGCTTGAGGGAACGAGAGGATGCACAAAGTAGTAGACAGGATGAGGCTCAAAGCCTCGTCAAAGCAAATTTGAGCCTCGTCCTGTCTACTCCTTTCTGCGTCCTCTCGTTCCCTCAAGCTCAAGGTATGCTACCGTCGTCGAACCTTCACCAGCTCGCTTGCCTGCTCACCCTTATTTCACCAGTTCTTTCTCGGTTTCGAACGCGCCTCCTGTTTTATACTCTTTACAGTTTGACTTATATTAGGCTTCCTTCGTAATGACACAGTCTACCCTGTCTTTCAGATGCACCTGTTCACGACCTCTGACATCGTGGTGTTCTCCTTCATCCGGCTGCTCTGTTCGGCGTACGACAAGCGTCCACCTTTTTGCTCAGCTTTCTTTTTTGAGATTTTCATGGAGAGGAACGAGCCCAGAGTGCACATCATGTACTACACCGACAGCGCGCACGCGTCCATCGTACTGGATAATCTCTCCAACCCGTGTACAGTCCATGCACTCACGCAGGAGCTTCGCAACATATTGAGGAAGATCAAGCAACGATAGTACGTCTGGCACAGCGACAGCTAAGCATAGAAAATAAATACGTAATGTTCCAATATGTATTTATACAGTGCAATAACGATTGGAAGAAATGTGATGGAGCGCGCGAACTACAACGATCGCTATGTGAAAGTTCAAGATCTTGAACTTTCTCATAGCGATCGTTGTAGTTATATTTGACATGCCGCTCCGGACTCGGAAAACAGCGTTTATTTTATTTAGTCCACGAAAAGGCGGCGTCTCAAGAATTCTATACGCGAAATTTCAATCCTGTTTACGAATGCTGTGAATTTTTGAAGATCTGCTGAGCCTCCACAAGTTTCGGTGACGCAACAAGCGAGTGACGTAATGATAAGACCACAAACTGCAAGGTAGAAAAGCGCACAGAAGACACGGACAAAAGAAGACGACACCACCTGCGCCACCAAAGCGCAGGTGGTGTCGTCTTCTTTTGTCCGTGTCTTCTGTGCGCTTTTCTACCATGCCGTACCCTTACCAACTAGCCCAACGTTGTTTGTTGTTGCACAAACTGCAATTATGTCATGTTCTGGAGAGGGCATTGGTCTCCTAGCAGCGACACCAGCGTCCCGATTCACGTCCCGTCCCAATGTCACGATTGGTCACGTGACATTGAAAAACGTATTGCCACACCGGAGTCACATAATAGGAAGGCATGCCATGAGTTGTTGCGGTATACGTAGAATTACGAGAGGAAATTGCAAAAACGCACGCACCTGCCTCGCCCTGGTCAATCTCCATTGTGGCTAATGGACAGAAGATGCTCCATGGGAAAGAAGAAGAAGAAGTCCTTAAGAGCCCCATCGCCATTGGTACGGAGCGTGCAACGTAGAACCTTGGAGCGCATATCATATTCTCGAGTTTTGGGCCAGAGCAACATCCTGGTGTTTGGCAGCGGGACCTGCGTCATAACCAGCGGACCACAAACCACCAATGGAACATCATGCTGGTTTCCGAACACTTCCAGCCAGTGGCAAAGCCCACATCGATGTAGCTCAGAGGGTAGAATACGTGTTTGTTCTTGTCAGGCACGGTGAACGAACACCGCTTACCCACTGTTCGAAGCTCGTTAAGACTAACCCTGAAGGCTACGGTGAGCTGACCAAAGCAGGCTTGAAGCAGTGCAATAATGTGGGCAAGGTGATCAGGGAACGATACCCGAATCTTCTCAAGGGTCAGCCTGGCGAAGTACGAGCGACTTGCAACAAACAACCTGTGTCCCTTCAAAGTTGTCGTCGCATATTAGAGGTAAGCTTTGGGACCGGCTCACCAGTAACCATTAGACTCAGACCCAACTCCTTTTCTCAGGGCCTGGGCTTCAAGGATGTAATACCTGTCGAGGATACGACTGACTACGACAGCCTTGAGACATCGGCCTTAATGGAAAACTATACTTCAGTGATGCAGGAGCGCTGCGTAGGTCAGTTCCAAACCATTGGACAGATAGTGGACTACGTGGTCGAGAACTCGGGGTCGCCGACGAAGCCAGAAAAGGCTGTGGCGCAGTCCCTGGACAGTATCGTAACGCACGTCCACAACGGACATCCCATACCCAAGTGGGCTGAGTGCCATTGGCCAGAAATTATCTGGGCCGACGACCGGCTCTTCAAAATGTCCTTGGTTGGGGCGAAGAAACGCATTGCGACTTACGCCATGACGCGCCTGCTGGAGACGCTGGAACAGAAGTTCGAGAAGAAAGGGCAGCTGCCAGATAAGGTACAGGCATGGACGCTGATGACTTTGTCTTTGGTGCTACAAGAGTAGAATTTTCTGGCATGTCCTTGAAGACAAACTTAGGCGATTTCAGGAGAGCTGCAAAGAAAGCAAAGTACGGAAACATTATCGTACTGTTCACTCAAAAAATATAGAAATCATAAATTAATTTCCAGCTGGACTACCACTGCCAACCATCCCGAACCGCACTCTCTGTATCGCTTAATCAGCTGGACTCTCACCCCCTCTCTCTATCAAAATTGCTTGTTAAATCCAGCCCACCAACGATCTAAGCTCTTTTGACCTTTTTGGACACCATCTGATTTCGATGCTTATTGCGAATGGGCTCGTGATTTCATTCCCAGCATCACCACCAGCATTGGGGTAGCGTCTCAAACTAATCGTCTCAAAATCGTCTCTCTCATCGTCTCAAACTAAAGTTACGTATTGTTGCTCCAACTGAAGCGAGACTCATTTTGACATTTAAACACAGAAAACTGATCTGACCTGACTGGATTGTTCGCTCGTGTGCCCGGCACCTAGAATACAAAAGCAGCTGTGCTGGTGGTGTCGGCAGCTATATAATCATCAATATCATCATCATCATCATAGAGAGAGTATAGCTCTTTACTTTCGAACCCAGGACCAGAACAGGTTAACATTGTGCCTTCGCGGTTGTTTGCCAGTCTCAAACCCTCACCTAGTTTGATTTGTATTATCCTTCCTTCGTAATGACACGGTCTACCCTGTATTTCAGATGCACCTGTTCACGACCTTGGACATCGTGGTGTTTTCCTTCATCCGGCTGCTCTGTTCGACGTGTGACCAGCGTCCGCCGTTCTGCTCAGCCTTCTTCTTTGAGGTCTTCACGGAGAACGATGAGCCCAGAGTGCACGTCATGTGCTACACCGACATAGCACACTCGTCCATGGAGCTGGACAATCTCCCCAACCCGTGTACTGTCCATGCACTCACGCAGGAACTTCACAGTATATTGAGGAAGAGCGAGGAACGATAGTACTTCTGGAATGGCGACAGCCATCAGGCATAGAAAATAAATACGTAAATATCCCACTAAGTAAGTTGTTTGGCTACTATCTTCGGGTTGCCGATGTCTTGTACATGACTTATTAGATGTCTGGAGTACCAATGGCACATATGGCGAAGAGTCTTGTAGCCTTAATACAAACTCCTCGGAATACATGAAGCCAGTATAACGGAGTAAAGGGGAGAGGTGGTCGGAATTTATTATTTTTATTTCGCAAAGATCCCGCGAACTCTAGTATACTAGATGCCTCGGCTAATGTCCTTTTGTGAAGCACGGTGAGTGTCTGTGAGGAAGAAGGTGAGGAAGAGTTATTGGTGCCATTCTATATGGAGCAGAAGAAGAAGAGGTTTCTGAATTTAAACTGGACAGTCAGCAGTATTGACTAAATAAATAACGCCTTTGAAATAAATTAATCGTCCAGAAGATTATCCGAGACCCATTGCCATTGGACACAAACATTGATGGACGTCACAACATTGATGGACTGTGCGCTGTGAGTGCTTCCTGTACTGTTGGTGGAGGACACGACGAAAAAAGTTCGTTGTATACGAAATAAATGCTCCGTGGTGTTTGCTTTCTGTTGAGCGTGTATCACATGATCTTGGCCGAACCTGTGGCAGGCCTTTGGTATCGTGCGGAGCACGTTGCTATGAACCGGCAAAACTAAACGATACGGGCGAATGGACCATTTCTATGTACGCGTATGCGCACCTCTGGCGGAGGGCACCATGTTTGTTGACACGTAAACATGCTGTAGGCTGTGATGCGTGTTGGCAAAGCTTTTTCTTGCAATGCCTGTAATGTGTTAACCGCCGAAACATGAAAGACATAAATGTCGGTGTATGGTTCTTCTATTTTTCACCGTAAAAGCATCACCGAATGAAGCGGGGGCACTGCATTTCTGTGGACGACGACGACGACGAACTCACGTGTCACGCCCACTGATCTCGATTGTAAAAGGCTGGATCGCGGATAGGAAGCGCGAGCGTGAAGAAACCGGCCGCCATCTTACTGTACCCACAACAGTCGCCGCAGCGATCATGGCAACTTCTTGCAATTACGGTCGTTCCAGCCGTACTGGCAAGGTTACAGGGCCTAAATTTATACAGGTGAGTCACTCTTTATCGAGGAATAAATAGGCGTCCATTCTGTAGATTTAGTTGACCATTATGAAGTGTTTTTTTGCCCAAAACGAGCACTGGATGCAGGTTGCTTGATCGCTCTTCCGACGTTCAATCGAGCACACTTGCATTTTACCCGGCGGCAAATACAGTTTGAGTGCATAATATGCTTGAAAGAACACGTTATACCCCTGTCAGACGTACTAATTTAGTGTCAGTTATTTGAAGTGCACTCCGTCCCGTAATGTCACTTTCACTACGCTCCTGCTACACGGCGTAAGTAAGTGTCACTAAGCAGTCATGGTGATGACGATGGGCGAGCTTGAACTCCCACATAACATCGGGGAGTGCGCTGTTGCTTTCTTCGCAAAATCATTTTTCTTACGTCCAGAAACATTTCATAAAGATTTTCTTCGCAGTTGAAGTCGATTGAACGTCTGAACGATTGAATGTCTTGCGCGTGCAACTGGCCCGCGATGTCAGCATACACTTTCGCGTTTCGCTTGGTCCTCCCACGTTCTGATAGCATAGGTTTCTATCTCAGACCACGATGTCTTTTTTGTCTTCCATTATTCAGTGCTTCACTGCGAGTATTTGGCGATTTCGCCGGTAACACTTAACCACCGTGCAATGTCAACAAATCTGGCTGCCGCGAAGTGGATTACGAACTCTACTGGGCTGTCTGTGAACGAGAGTACCGGTAAATCACGCCAAAAATCCTTACGTCTTTCTTATACAAATCAGCGCTGTCTTAACAAATTTGTCCAAAAATAAATTCCGATTGGGTTGTTTCTTTCCTTTTCCAAAAATAAGCTTTTTGTTACGCAATCCCTGCCGTGGAGGCTACGTACTTGATTGTCGCAGGCAAAGTGAAGTGAGTGTGGCGAACTCACTTCATCGTAAGTGTACTTTGCATTTAGTGTCACTAAAAGATGCCGTGTGACTCCGAAAGAATGACACTTACTGCAAGTGTACTCGCTGAAAGTGACACTAAATTAGTACGTCTGACAGGGGTATTACACTACACAGGTAGTGTTGTCATCAATATATGTGTGAGCACTCGAGCGCTTTTTTGCATGCATTGCTAGCATGGTACGATGGTACACGGTGTTCTCTGCGGAAGCAACTGCCACATTCATTTCTTTGAATTACCTTCACGCACAAGTTCGGTATTACGTCATAATGAGACCACGATTGTCACATTTTTTCATGTATTGGTATTGTTTTGTGCCTTGGTTTGATTTGTGACAAAGAATCCTACGTAACGGTGGTGTGGCGCGACTTGAATAACGCCTTTGTGTCTGAGCTGTGTCGTCAGCTTGTTACGATAGTAATAATTTGTAGCGTGTCGTGCTATTTGTAGCAGTTTCTAAGGCAAAAGTGGTCTCTCAATACAGGTTTCGTCATGAGGGCTACCCAGTGAATAATCTGTGCAGTGTGATACGGCTGGGTGTACAGTAAGTATCACGTTCCTCATCCACTGGTTTCTACTTTACAGGAAGGAACAACCTCAGTGCACGCACTGTGGTTGGCCTCTCTCAGTTTTGCATATTTTCTTACATGTTCACATCAGAAACACACCTTACACTTTAGGCTCCTTCACCCAGCAATATAATAATTAGATATTATAATTCTTTTTAGAAGAGTTTCCCATATTCTTTTTAGAACAGTTTTAATCTTTTTAATTTTTAGAAGATACAGGGATTGTAAACCATGTTTTAACATTTGTCCAATGTATTTATTAAGCAACATATTCATTTTTAACTGGTTGCACCCAAACCAATGTTCTGATGTATTAGTATTTCCTTTGTTGTCAATGCACCATAAAAATTGGAATAATCATCATCAATGCAAGTTATTTCACAGCTGCCTCGACATACTCAAGAAATGGGTGCAGAACCTGCGCAATGCCCACAAACTTTGACTACCACAGCACCTCCAGAAAGTAAAGGCATATGTGTCACACGGGATGTTTAAAGGCATTCACAGTATATAATACCTTGTATGAACTGTTGTAGATCTAAGCAGCCTCTACAGTACACTCTCGGAAATTAAAACTTGTCAGGGTACTGTGATAATTGTTTCAGTTAATAGGCATGCACATATACTCTACAAGAAGAAAATTATTTATTGTGAATGCACTTCTCTGGCTACTCATGTTGTTTACATCTACTGTTGATCACATTCATTTATCACATATTATATTCTTATATATTATTATTATATTATCACATATTTGATCACATTAAATTTAAAATTTAGCATATATGAGAAAATATCAGGGGGGAAGTTGCTATTCATTGCTCATTCCAACCTAAAATTGAGTGCTACAAATTTAGAGAGCGTACCTGACCATTGTCATTCCTAAAATATATATTGCCATTGTAGCAAGATCACAAAACAATAAATGTAGTCGTTTGCGACCTCCCTGCACGTTCATTGTGTCCTGAAACGCATAAGTGCAAGAAATAAATCTTGAACTTGAATAAACTTGATGTTGTATAAACTTGATATAAAATGTTGAACTTGAATAAACTTGAACTTGTATATTCTCTTTACTCATCATCAGTGATCTTCTTTACAAAAGCATATCGTGTTAGACTTTTTTGTTTGCGTTTCACAGACTGGGTACGCGAGGGCCAAAATGACAAAATCACAACTGTTTCAAGCTCCAAATAGTCCTGTTGCAATTTGAAGACCATACGTGGAGCTGCATTTTTTGGAACATGCTCCACATAACAAGCATGACAAAGTCAGCACTGGATAGCAGGACCCCGTCCCCAAGCAGGTTTTCTCACGCTGCAGTTGTATTCAACAAAAGCATGTGAGTGCTGGAGAAGGAATTCAGTTTGGCACAACCGCGCCTGCAAATAATCAGAACAAATAAAGGAAGAAGCAAACAAACATAGAAGGGCTGTACTTCAAAAGGAGATAAGTCCTGTGTCTCAAGGAGGTGTTACCACTTTCTAAGTAACTTAATTGATTAAGCTTACTTCACTACCTGATTAACTGTCCTAACGAGTGTGATCTAATTGCGTGAAGTAATTAATTGGGCTGCTTTGGTGTGTCCATATTTGCGAGGCAAAGCACCGCTGTCGTTTGCTAAAAGTCTCTATAAGGCGATGCTTGATATAAATCATACTAAACGCATACACGGCTAAAACAACGGCTGTGATTCTACAGAACGATCTCTTTCTGCCATGCGAGTATATCTTTTCCCGGACCGTTCTTTATGGAACAATTTTTGTCCAGAACGCAGTACGGGATATTATATACATGGTTGTTGTTAACTTCAAGTCGTTTCTTATTGAAATGTTGGCTGGGAAACGTGCTGTAGTACAATCCCCAGCGCTGCACTGCAGTGACGGTCTAGTTTCGGAATGCAAAACATAACGTAATTAAGAATCGAACGGCAGGACACCTGTGAAACACTGTTAGGATACATCAGTATACTGGCACCTTACAAAATTGTGTGATGACAAACAACGATCAATGCTAGCAGCGCAATAAATACTCACAATCTCCGTTGCCTCCCATTGTTTTCTATGGGCACACACAGCACTTTAGGGCCCACCAACATGGCGGCCCGAAGGCACGCCTCTCCCCCACGAGCCCCTCTCCCATGCGCGATCCAGCCTTTATACATAGAGATCAGTGGTCACGCCCTTTGCCCCCAAAAGCTTTCTCTTTGCCGGTGTTGACGCATGCGCGGTGAAGCTTCTTGCAATGCCTCAAATGTGTTGTGTCGAACTGCACGAGCGTCGCCATGATAGTTGGCATGAAAACATAGCGTGTTATGAATATGCCGTAACAAGTTTTCGTGTGGTTTCTCGTGGTGCATCACGTGTTGTGTGCTTCCACAGGAGCAGGCTATACCATTTCAAACAAATGTTAAATTGCTGTATCCTCAAAGTATGCCTGATACGCCCACGTTGCGTTAATTTGTCATCATTGTCTTCTCATCATGTCGTCTCTCGCGCCAGGAGCGACGCGTACACGGAGGAAGGAAAGAGAGGAGGAGCCCTATTGCTCTGAGAAGTGAAGCCGAGATTGGGGGTCACTCTAGTGACGTCACCGCTCGCCTTCCGGTTCCGGTTACATACGTATCTATGGGAGCTCCCAACGCATAGTTTCAGAATACTTGGAGAGGTGTGGCGGTAGCGCGCCCAAGTGGCCCCCAAAGTGGCGTGTGCAAAGCGACCTCATTGGGCTATTCAGGTAACGTGATCCTCGCATGGCTCCAAAGAAGCTACGGCTCACCCCCTAGGGCTCAATCTTGATCTGCGTATAGCGATCGTTATAGGTATTTTTGAAAATTTGCGCGCGCTCATTCCGTCACGCGCATTGACCGTCAACCGGGAAGCACGAGCATTTAGCAAACGTTACGAGATAGCGAAAAGTTCAAAATCTATCCCCACGTCACTTGCCCCACGCTTCTCTTCTTCTTCTTCTTCAGCCAAGAAGATGATGGACGTGAGCCACTAAGGGAGATTGGCCAGGACAAAAGGGGCAAACAATGTTTGTCTATGTCTGTGTTCTCTCTTTTGTCGAACAGCCGTTGGGGCCTTTTCTTCTTTCCTCCATGGACGCGTACATGGAAATGGTTCATTGCAAACAGATGACCGTTCTCCTTGCCTCGTAGTTGCGTCTCTTCGAAAAGCATGAAAAACGCCCTCAGGGCCGTGAAGACACGTCAGTTGCTGTGCCAATAGTAAGATAATTCTGGGAGACCCTGCGGAAAAATTCGTGGTCGATACATTGGTGGAATCGACGGAAATGCGTTAGCATTAAAACTTGATAAACCTTTGGCAACTCCCCTTCAAAACGCTACACAACCGTTCACGCGACCCTAAACAGCGCTAACGCAAGACAGCATCCGCAACCAAACGAGCCCTCCGTGCTTCCTGCGATTCAGCTTGGCGGCGCCGTCTCGCAGCCTCAGCTTTCTTTCGCCGCCGTTCCTTTGCACAGCTTTCATAAATCATGACGCGCCCACGCAGACACCTCTGAACCTATCGACCACCACAGCTGCACTGCCTACGCGCCGGCGTCGCATCGCGCTCTTCACGCACCCACCTTTTGCCGTTCTACTCACCGCGCATGCGCGCCGCGCCGTGGCTACAGACAGACCGCGCCGCGATTCTTTCGGGTGAGGACCCTAATGCTAGCACATTAAAACATTTTCGCGACTTCCTGTGGATGAAAGGTACATGCCGACAGCTACAGAACAAACTGCCTGCATGCAAAACTTTTGTGATTGCAGAAGTGAACCGATACGCAGTGGCGTTTGTCATTGCTGCCGATGTACTTTGTTTCATATCGCCAAAATACATTTTGACTTCTTGCGAATGGATGTTGCATACACCGTACTTGCATACCAAAGTAAATGCAACACCACAGAGTACGTGAGGAAACGGGAACCACCAGAAACGGGCAGCAGGAAGACCGGGGGCGTATACGTTGCGCAGGATGCGAAATAGCATCCTGCGCAAGCCACAACGAGATACGCATCGCTCCTTCCACGTGCAGGAAACAGCGAGAGTGCGCATGCCTATTAGAAGTTCATCGTCCCCCTTGCTGAAGAAGAAGTTCATCGTCCGGAAGAGGCGCTGTATCTCAGCAAATATTGGCTTCATTGCGGCTAAGGGAAGTGTCGCGCGCCTTGTATATCCGCCTTCGAGCACGTGCCATAATTCTACATTTTGCAGCAACTTCCTGGCGTTTGGCAACGGGATCTGCGTCAAAATTAGCGAATTCCACCAGAAAGACACCAGCCGTGACGATGGCACGCCATGTTGGTTTCCGAACACCTCCAGAAAGTGCCAAAGCCCACGTCGATGTAACTTCGAGGGTAGAGTACGTGTTCGTTCTTAGCAGGCACGGCGAACGAACACCGCTCACTCAATGTTCGAAGCTCGTCAAGACCAGTCCTGAGGGCTACGGTCAACTGACAAAAACGGGCCGGAAACAGTGCAAGAACCTGGGCAAGATGCTCAGGGAACGGTACCCAAATCTTCTCAAGGGTCAGCCTGGTGAAGTACGAGCCACTTGCAACAAACTGCCTCGAACCTTTCAGGGTGTCCGCCGCACTTTAAAGGTAAGCCGTATGGGTGGCCCCACAAGCCCATGCAGGAATTCCTCCATTTGTCTGCAACCCAATTGCGTTTTCAGGGTCTAGGCTTCAAGGATGTAATACCCGCCGAAGATGCGACGGATTATGACAGCATTGAGGTGTCGGCCTTGGCGAAGAACTATTCTTCAATGATCAAGGAGCAGTGTATCGGTCAGTTCAAAACCATGGGAGATATATTGGACTACACGGTCAAGAACACGGGATCCCCGACGAAGCCAGAAAAGGCAGTGCTACAGTCTCTGGACAACGTCATAACACACGTCCACAACGGACATCCGATACCCCAGTGGGCCAGTGGTCACTGGCAGGCAATGATATGGGCCCACGATCGGCTGTTCGAGATGTCGCTGGCCGGAGCGAAAAAACGGGCTGCGACCTACGCCATGACGCAGTTACTGAATACGTTGGGAAAGAAGTTCGAGAAGAAACGGCAGCTGCCCGATAAGGTACGCAGGCTAGGCCTCGGCAGGCATTCGGCAGGTCCTACCACATGGCGCGGTTTGCATGGCGAAAAAAGCTGTTAGTTAGACCGCGACCCGTTATGAGAAACACTCACCACATATATAATTCGGGACCGCTCTTGTCTTCAATAATAGTTTTTTTTTGTTGTTGTTGTTGTTGTTGTTGCTGCAACACCATGATTTTTTCACAACAATCATAAATACCGTTTTTGCAGGTGGACATGCGGCATATCGACATTCTCTCGGCGAGAATATGTAACGCACGGGTTAAAAAAAATGTGCATATTGAACTTCGAGGTACAATACTAATTCGAATAAATTTTATCCCCTAGCCGTTAGCTCACACGTTCTGCACCACCAGATGATCATATAGGAGACCGCCGTAACAGTTCGTCGTCACACTTTTTCTATTACATGTATGCATGAAAATTCGCAAATATTTCAGTCATTGCTAGAAAATTCTTCAATATACACGCTATAAGCAGCTGTTTTATTACTCTTATAGACATATCACATTTAACTTTTTTTTTTTCACTTAGCGTCTTCCAACGATATCGGCACCATTCAGGTCTGGTTTACTAAATGGAGGCATAGGTGCAAAAGCATTCGAGCTCATTGCTTACTGTTTGCACTAACGGGTACAAAAATCGTCAGCTTGGCAGAGAATGTCCTCCCAAGCAGCACAATGTACTGAAAGTCGAGTGCAATAGGGGTGGACGGGTAGGTTGAAGGCCTTGAACAGACTCGTGAAACTAAAGAACATTGATACCGTCCACCCCTATTGCACACAACTTTCAGTACATTGTGCTGCTTGGGCTTCTTCCTAGCGATCCCTTTCCCTTGTGTCACTTCCCTTCCGTCATATACTTCTGTTTGTGTACTGATACCGTTTAGCCTGATAAAAGAACGTCCTCTAAATTCTACCCCTTCAATGTCCTTCAGATGCACCTGTTCATGACGTCGGATGTCGTCGTATTCTCCTTCGTGCGGCTGCTCTGTTCAACTTACGATAAGAGGCCCCCATTCTGCGCGTCCTTCTTTTTCGAAGTGTTCCTGGAGAAGAACGAGCCCAGGCTGCACCTTATGTACTACAGTGAAGCCGTGCACGCATCCGTGGCAATGGACAATCTCCCCAACCCGTGCAGTGTGCACGAATTTACGCAGGAACTGCGTCGCATATTAAAAATCAATAAGTGATAGCGCCTCTGGGAAGGAGAACAGTAAGAAATAAAATAATAAGCAATGTTTCAATACGTATGTTGTCTAGCATATGGCGTCACTACATAAGCTTCGAAACCATGCGACTTTATAGTCTAGTACAGAACTGACGTCCTGCTGCAATGGATGCCCTGGGGCGTATTTTGAGACACGAATATGTCAACACTGACGCACGACCTGCGTGGACTAAAAACACCTACGCGCTGAATGCAGGTATGAGAGGCTTAGGAAACAGACTACAAGAAGTATGGAGCAAATGTTTCCGATGTCCTCGAACTCGAGGTTTCGCAAAGTGGTGGACTAATCAGTGGTGGACACATCAGTATTCATTAGCCCTATCGCCATCGGTACAGAGATCGTGCTTCGATCCAACACGATCATCATCATCATCATCGTCATCGTCATCGATCCGCTTTTAACGGCAAAACGTGCGGCAGGGCGCCACCGTACGGGTCAGAACACCACCGACCTTCGGAATGGCTCTTCATTTCCAAGCACCCTCGCCAAGTGGCAGAGCCCACGTTGACGTAACTGACAGGGTAGTGTACGTGTTCGCCCTTGGCAGGCACGGGGAACGAACACCGCTTACCAACTGTTCGAAGCTCGTTAAGACTAATCCTGAAGGCTACGGTGAACTGACAAAAGCAGGCCGGAAGCAGTGCAAGAATCTGGGCAAGGTGATCAAGGCACGGTACCCGAATCTTCTCAAGGGTCAACCTGGCGAAGTACGAGCTACATGCAACAAACAACCTCTATCCTTACAAAGTATTTGTCGGATATTAAAGGTAAGCCTTGGGAACAGCTCTATCAGCTCACCAGTTCTCATTTGTCTCAGACACAACTTTCTTTTTCAGGGCCTCGGCTACAAGGATGTAATACCTGTCGAGGATGCGACTGACTACGGCAGCCTTGAGACATCGGCCTTAATGAAAAACTATACTTCAGCAATGCAGGAGCATTGCTTAGGTCAGTTCAAAACCATTGGAGAAATGGTGGATTACGTGGTCAAGAACTCGGGTTCGCCGACGAAGCCAGAAAAGGCTGTGGCGCAGTCACTGGACAGTATCGTAACGCACGTCCACAACGGACATCCCATACCCAAGTGGGCTGAGAGTCATTGGCAAGAAATTATCTGGGCCGACGACCGGCTCTTCAAAATGTCCTTGGTTGGGGCGAAGAAACGCATTGCGGCCTACGCCATGACGCACCTGCTGGAGACGCTGGAACAGAAGTTCGAGAGCAAACGGCAGCTTCCAGATAAGGTACAGGCACGGACGCTGACGACTCTGTTGTTGGTGCTGCAAGGGTTGAATTTTCTGGCATGTTGTTGAAGTCAAACCTGAGGGAACGTCAGGAGTGCTTTAAAGAAAGTAACGTCCGAAACAAAATGAACGTACTACCCACTCGAAAATTACAAATTATTCCACTCTAAAACATAGGCGTAAATACACTGGCATTTAAACAGGGAAAACTGGCCAGGTCTGACTCAATTAATCGCTCGTGCGCTACGCGCAAAAAATTCGAAAGCAGCAGCTCTGGTGGAGTCGACGGATATATAGTCATCATCATATAGTATCTCATAGAAAGCAGTGTACACATTAAAACTTTCTCATAGCGATCGTTGTAGTTATATTTGACATGCCACTCCGGACTCGGAAAACAACGTTTATTTTATTTAGTCCACGAAAAGGCGGTGTCTCAAGAATTCTATACGCGAAATTTCAATCCTGTTTACGAATGCTGTGAATTTTTGAAGATCTGCTGAGCCTCCACAAGTTTCGGTGACGCAACAAGCGAGTGACGTAATGATAAGACCACAAACTGCAAGGTAGAAAAGCGCACAGAAGACACGGACAAAAGAAGACGACACCACCTGCGCTCAAGCGCAGGTGGTGTCGTCGTCCTTTGTCCGTGTCTTCTGTGCGCTTTTCTACCATGCCGTACCCTTACCAACTAGCCCAACGTTGTTTGTTGTTGCACAAACTGCAATTATATCATGTTCTGGAGAGGGCATTGGTCTCCTAGCAGCGACACCAGCGTCCGGGGGGGGGGGGGGACTTTTGGGCTGTAGTTCGAGTCACACAGGCCCCGCCTCATGGCGTGCGTCATATGTCACGTGATGAGGGAAAGAGAGCAAGGGATGGGGTGGGAATGGCGGGAAGACAAAAGACGGGGAGGTAAGATGGGTATGTGCACGGCGGCAGAACTGTTTGCAAGCAGGGCAAGTTATGAGATTTTTTGGGGAGTTCGAACTTCAAAAAAGACTTCAAAACCCTGATTCCCATATTGCGTTTTCTCCCCCTTTTTTTCTTTGGTCTAATAAATATATCCCCCCCTCTCTCCACACACACATACCCCCCATCGTGCCTGCGAAGAAAGGACTAGTGAACGAGTGTTGTTGTTCTTCTGCTTGCAATCTGGAATGATATGCTTGGTTTAACAAACGAACCAAAGCTTTCCTTAAAGTATGAATTATTTTGAGTTACAGATACCCAGCGGTATCGCCGATCGGCGTCCCTATTTTGGCCGGGGCAGCGTCAGTGGGTGTATTACGGCTCGGGCGTGGGGAAGCGGTGAAACTTCAGACACTTCCCAATTTCGCTAGAGAGGAGGAACCACCTGAATGCACTCAGTGTAGCGAACCTCTGTCGGTTTTACAGAAACTCATATCATGTCCATCCAGCAAGGCTATGCAGTGCTACGCGTAAAAAGCATTTACCTTACAATGCTACGAGCACGTGCCCATCTTTCCACAGCTAGAAGAATCCCCAGCGGCCAGCGCACGGGCAAAAGCGACCTTCTCACGTGACATATGACGTTCGCAGAGAGGCGGAGCCCGCGTGACTCGAACTACAGCCGAAAAGAGACTCCCTCGTCCGGGGATGGTCACTTGGTGGAGAAGTCACGTGAGGGTGATAGAAAGAGGGGAAAATGGGAGAGATGTCTTCTCCCTCCATTGTGTTTTCCCCAAGGTCGGAGCGGTTGGACGGTATGTCACGTGGGGCTCCGCTACCGGAGTGCAAAAAGTGAGCCGCCCCGAAAGACTCGAAGGGCAACAGCGTTGCCAGATGAGAGCCGAGCGCTCTGTCAGAACCTAACATGACGTCACAGTTCTCAAAAATAAAAATTAAATTTCTCTAGCTTTCGCGTCACGTAGAGCCAAAATATTTTGCCGGAATGTAAAGTGAGGCAGGAAGATTTCAGTAACATAACTTTGGTGGGACTCTGAAGACACGAGATTTTGTCCGTAGTGACACTTTAAAGTTCGCGCGCTCCAAAGCCATTTCGATAGGCTCGCGTAAGAGCTCGTGGCAAATCATGGGATGAAGTGACGTATTTAACGCGCTTTATAAGATAACGACAAGCTGAAGATCGGGTCTCAGGTCGTAATCGCGTCGCTCGCCGTTATCAGTTGTCAACGGAGTGCGGCGGGTGTGACGGCAACAGAAGGTACGGCAACGCTCTTTCTCCTTCCACTCAGAATGAGCCGCAAGGCGCCGCCGTAAGTAACGAACGAGGGTATCTGCCACGCGCTCCCGTGAGCTCACGATAGTACAGCAGGACAAGAAAGCGGAGAATTTCGGCCACCTGAGGTTCTTTTGACGTGCGCCGGAAATGTCCGACAGACGGTGCTGTAAGCAATGTTTACATCCCCCACTATGCTACCGTCCTGGGGCGGGATTTAAAGCTCATCATGCCAGTCCACTGCCGACTGAGAACATAGTTACTCATAGGGACATATTCATTCTACATAGATCCGTATAGCCCTGGCTGCCACACGTTCGTGGATCACAGCCACGGCATTGGTGAAGAAGAAGCACAAGGAGGAGAGGGCAGAACACAGATGACCGTGACCAAACGTGACGTCACGATTGGTCACGTGACATTGGAAAACGTATTGCCACACCGGAGTCACATAATAGGAAGGCATGCCATGAGTTGTTGCGGTATACGTAGAATTACGAGAGGAAATTGCAAAAACGCACGCACCTGCCTCGCCCTGGTCAATCTCCATTGTGGCTAATGGACAGAAGATTCTCCATGGGAAAGAAGAAGAAGAAGTCCTTAAGAACCCCATCGCCATTGGTACGTAGCGTGCAACGTAAAACCTTGGAGCGCATATCATATTCTCGAGTTTTGCGCCAGAGCAACATCCTGGTGTTTGGCAGCGGGACCTGCGTCATAACCAGCGGACCACAAACCACCAATGGAACATCATGCTGGTTTCCGAACACTTCCAGTCAGTGCCAAAGCCCACATCGATGTAGCTCCGAGGGTAGAATACGTGTTTGTTCTTGTCAGGCACGGCGAACGAACACCGCTTACCCACTGTTCGAAGCTCGTTAAGACTAACCCTGAAGGCTACGGTGAGCTGACCAAAGCAGGCTTGAAGCAGTGCAATAATGTGGGCAAGGTGATCAGGGAACGATACCCGAATCTTCTCAAGGATCAGCCTGGCGAAGTACGAGCTACTTGCAACAAACAACCTGTGTCCCTTCAAAGTTGTCGTCGCATATTAGAGGTAAGCTTTTGGACCAGCTCACCAGTAACCATTACACTCAGACCCAACTCCTTTTCTCAGGGCCTGGGCTTCAAGGATGTAATACCTGTCGAGGATACGACTGACTACGACAGCCTTGAGACATCGGCCTTAATGGAAAACTATACTTCAGTGATGCAGGAGCGCTGCGTAGGTCAGTTCCAAACTATTGGACAGATAGTGGACTACGTGGTCGAGAACTCGGGGTCGCCGACGAAGCCAGAAAAGGTTGTGGCGCAATCCCTGGACAGTATCGTAACGCACGTCCACAACGGCCATCCCATACCCAAGTGGGCTGAGTGCCATTGGCCAGAAATTATCTGGGCCGACGACCGGCTCTTCAAAATGTCCTTGGTTGGGGCGAAGAAACGCATTGCGACTTACGCCATGACGCGCCTGCTGGAGACGCTGGAACAGAAGTTCGAGAAGAAAGGGCAGCTGCCAGATAAGGTACACGCATGGACGCTGATGACTTTGTCTTTGGTGCTAGAAGGGTAGAATTTTTCTGGCATGTCCTTGAAGGCAAACTTAGGTGATTTCAGGAGAACTGCAAAGAAAGCAAAGTACGGAAACATTATCGTACTGTTCACTCAAAAAATATAGAAATTATAAATTAATTTCCAACTGGACTACCACTGCCAACCTTCCCGAACCGCACTCTCTGTATCGCTTAATCAGCTGGACTCTCGCCCCCTCTCTTTATCAAAATTGCTTGGTCCTTCGCTAAATCCAGCCCACAACGATCTAAGCTCTTTTGACCTTTTTGGACACCATCTGATTTCGATCCTTATTGCGAATGGGCTCGAGATTTCATTCCCAGCATCACCACCAGCATTGGGGTAGCGTCTCAAACTAATCGTCTCAAAATCGTCTCTCTCATCGTCTCAAACTAAAGTTACGTATTGTTGCTCCAACTGAAGCGAGACTCATTTTGACATTTAAACACAGAAAACTGATCTGACCTGGCTGGATTGTTCGCTCGTGTGCCCGGCACCTAGAATACAAAAGCAGCAGGGCTGGTGGTGTCGGCAGCTATATAATCATCAATATCATCATCATCATCATCATAGAGAGAGTATAGCTCTTTACTTTCGAACTCAGGACCAGAACAGGTTAACATTGTGCCTTCGCGGTTGTTTGCCAGTCTCAAACCCTCACCTAGTTTCTTAATCTTTGCAGTTTGATTTGTATTATCGTTTCCTTCGTAATGACACGGTCTACCCTGTATTTCAGATGCACCTGTTCACGACCTTGGACATCGTGGTGTTTTCCTTCATCCGGCTGCTCTGTTCGACGTGTGACCAGCGTCCGCCATTCTGCTCAGCCTTCTTCTTTGAGGTCTTCCTGGAGAACGATGAGCCCAGAGTGCACGTCATGTGCTACACCGACATAGCACACTCGTCCATAGAGCTGGACAATCTCCCCAACCCGTGTACTGTCCATGCACTCACGCAGGAACTTCACAGTATATTGAGGAAGATCGAGGAACGATAGCACTTCTGGAATGGCGACAGCCATCAGGCATAGAAAATAAATACGTAAATATCCCACTAAGTAAGTTGTTTGGCTACTGTCTTCGGGGTGGCCGATGTCTTGTACATGACTATTAGATGTCTGGAGTACCAATGGCACATATGGCGAACAGTCTTGTAGCCTTGACTACAAACTCCTCGCAATACATGAAGCCAGTATAACGGAGTAAAAGGGAGGGGTGGTCGGAATTTATTATTTTTATTTCGCAAAGATCCCGCGAACTCTAGTATACTAGATGCCTCGGCTAATGTCCTTTTGTGAAGCACGGTGAGTGTCTGTGAGGAAGAAGGTGAGGAAGAGTTATTGGTGCCATTCTATATGGGGCAGAAGAAGAAGAGGTTTCTGAATTTAAACTGGACAGTCAGCAGGTATTGACTAAATAAATAAAGTCTTTGAAGTAAATTAGTCGTCCAGAAGATTATCCGAGACCCATTGCCATTGGACACAAACATTGATGGACGCCACAACATTGATGGACTTGCGCTGTGAGTGCTTCCAGTACTGTTGGTGGAGGACACGACGAAAAAAGTTTGCTCTATACGAAATAAATGCTCCGTGGTGTTTGCTTTCTGTTGAGCGTGTATCACGTGATCTTGGCCGAACCTGTGGCAGGCCTTTGGTATCGTGCGGAGCACGTTGCTATGAACCGGCAAAACTAAACGATACGGGCGAATGGACCATTTCTATGTACGCGTATGCGCACCTCTGGCGGAGGGCACCATGTTTGTTGACATGTAAACATGCTGTAGGCTGTGATGCGTGTTGGCAAAGCTTTTTCTTGCGATGCCTGTAATGTGTTAACCGCCGAAACATGAAAGACATAAATGTCGGTGTACGGTTCTTCCATTTTTCACCGTAAAAGCGTCACCGAATGAAGCGGGGACACTGCATTCGCGCCGTTGGTCGCATGAAGGAAGATGGTTCTCTGTGGATGACGACGACGAACTCACGTGTCACGCTCTTTGCCCCCAAAAGCTTTCTCTTTGCCAGTGTTGGCGCATGCGCTTTGAAGCTTCTTGCAATGCCTCAAATGTGTAGTGTCGAACCGCACGAGCGTCGCCATGATAGTTGGCATGAAAACATAGCGTGTTATGAATATGCCGTAACAAGTTTTCGTGTGGTTTCTTGTGGTGCATCACGTGTTGTGTGCTTCCACAGGAGCAGGCTATACCATTTCAAACAAATGTTATATTGCTGTATCCTCAAAGTATGCCTGATACGCCCACGTTGTGTTAATTTGTCATCATTGTCTTCTCAACATGTCGTCTCTCGCGCCAGGAGCGACGCGTACACGGAGGAAGGAAAGAGAGGAGGAGCCCTATTGCTCTGAGAAGTGAAGCCGGGATTGGGGGTCACTCTAGTGACGTCACCGCTCGCCTTCCGGTTTCGGTTACATACATATCTATGGGAGCCCCCAACGCATAGTTTCGGAATACTTGGAGAGGTGTGGCGGTAGCGCGTCCAAGTGGCCACCAAAGTGGCGTGTGCAAAGCGACCTCATTGGGCTATTCAGGTAACGTGATCCTCGCATGGCTCCAAAGAAGCTACGGCTACCCCCTAGGGCTCAATCTTGATCTGCATATAGCGATCGTTGTAGATATTTTTCAAAATTTGCGCGCGCTCATTCCGTCACGCGCATTGACTGTCAACCGGGAAGCACGAGCGTTTAGCAAACGTTACGGGATAGCGAAAAGTTCAAAATCTAGCCCCTATCCCCACGTCACTTGCCCCACGCTTCTCTTCTTCTTCTTCTTCAGCCAAGGAGATGATGGCCGTGAGCCACTAAGGAAGATTGGCCAGGACAAAAGGGGCAAACAATGTTTGTCTATGTCTATGTCTGTGTTCTCTCTTTTGTCGAACAGCCGTTGGGGCCTTTTCTTCTTTCCTCCATGGACGCGTACATGGAAATGGTTCATTGCAAACAGATGACCGTTCTCCTTGCCTCGTAGTTGCGTCTCTTCGAAAAGCATGAAAAACGCCCTCAGGGCCGTGAAGACACGTCAGTTGCTGTGCCAATAGTAACATAATTCTGGGAGACCCTGCGGAAAAATTCGTGGTCCATACATTGGTGGATCCGACGGAAATGCGTTAGCATTAAAACTTGATAAACCTTTGGCAACTCCCCTTCAAAACGCTACACAACCGTTCACGCGACCCTAAACAGCGCTAACGCAAGACAGCATCCGCAACCAAACGAGCCCTCCGTGCTTCCTGCGATTCAGCTTGGCGGCGCAGTCTCGCAGCCTCAGCTTTCTTTCGCCGCCGTTCCTTTGCACAGCTTTCATAAAACATGACGCGCCCACGCAGACACCTCTGAACCTATCGACCACCACAGCTGCACTGCCTACGCGCCGGCGCCGCATCGCGCTCTTCACGCACCCACCTTTTGCCTTTCTACTCACCGCGCATGCGCGCCGCGCCGTGGCTACAGACAGACCGCGCCGCGATTCTTTCGGGTAAGGACCCTAATGCTAGCACATTAAAACGTTTTCGCGACTTCCTGTGGATGAAAGGTACATGCCGACAGCTACAGAACAAATTGCCTGCATGCAAAACTTTTGTGATTGCAGAAGTGCACCGATACGCAGTGGCGTTTGTCATTGCTGCCGATGTACTTTGTTTCATATCGCGAAAATACATTTTGACTTCTTGCGAATGGATGTTGCATACACCCTACTTGCATACCAAAGTAAATGCAACACCACAGAGTACGTGAGGAAACGGGAACCACCAGAAACGGGCAGCAGGAAGACCGGGGGCGGATACGTTGCGCAGGATGCGAAATAGCATCCTGCGCAAGCCTCAACGAGATACGCATCGCTCCTTCCACGTGCAGGAAACAGCGAGAGTGCGCATGCCTATTAGAAGTTTATCGTCCCCCTTGCTGAAGAAGAAGTTCATCGTCCGGAAGAGGCGCTGTATCTCAGCAAATACTGGCTTCATTGCGGCTAAGAGAAGTGTCGCACGCCTGGTACATCCGCCTCCGAGCACGTGCCATAATTCTACATTTTGCAGCAACTTCCTGGCGTTTGGCAACGGGATCTGCGTCAAAATTAGCGAATTCCACCAGAAAGACACCAGCCGTGACGATGGCACGCCATGTTGGTTTCCGAACGCCTCCAGAAAGTGCCAAAGCCCACGTCGATGTAACTTCGAGGGTAGAGTACGTGTTCGTTCTTAGCAGGCACGGCGAACGAACACCGCTCACACAATGTTCGAAGCTCGTCAAGACCAGTCCTGAGGGCTACGGTCAACTGACGAAAACGGGCCGGAAACAGTGCAAGAACTTGGGTAAGATGCTCAGGGAACGGTACCCAAATCTTCTCAAGGGTCAGCCTGGTGAAGTACGAGCCACTTGCAACAAACTGCCTCGAACCTTTCAGGGTGTCCGCCGCACTTTAAAGGTAAGCCGTATGGGTGGCCCTACAAGCCCATGCAGGAATCCCTCAATTTGTCTGCAACCCAATTGCGTTTTCAGGGTCTAGGCTTCAAGGATGTAATACCCGCCGAAGATGCGACGGATTATGACATCATTGAGGTGTCGGCCTTGGCGAAGAACTATTCTTCAATGATGGAGGAGTGTATCGGTCAGTTCAAAACCATGGGAGATATATTGGACTACACGGTCAAGAACACGGGATCCCCGACGAAGCCAGAAAAGGCAGTGCTACAGTCTCTGGACAACGTCATAACACACGTCCACAACGGACATCCGATACCCCAGTGGGCCAGTGGTCACTGGCAGGCAATGATATGGGCCCACGATCGGCTGTTCGAGATGTCGCTGGCCGGAGCGAAAAAACGGGCTGCGGCCTACGCCATGACGCAATTACTGAACACGTTGGGAAAGAAGTTCGAGAAGAAACGGCAGCTGCCAGATAAGGTACGCAGGCTTGGCCTCGGCAGGCATTCGGCAGGTCCTGCCACATGGCGCGGTTTGCATGACGGAAAAAGCTGTTAGTTAGACCGCGACCCGTTATGAGAAACACTCACCACATATATAATTCGGGACCGCTCTTGTCTTCGAGAAGTCTCTCTTCTGATGATCTCTCCATGATGCGTTACACATTCTCTCGGCGAGAATATGTAACGCACGGGTAAAAAAAATGTGCATATTGAACTTCGAGGTACAATACTAATTCGAATAAATTTTATCCCCTAGCCGTTAGCTCACACGTTCTGCACCACCAGATGATCATATAGGAGACCGCCGTAACAGTTCGTCGTCACACTTTTTCTATTACATGTACGCATGAAAATTCGCAAATATTTCAGTCATTGCTAGAAAATTCTTCAAAATACACGCTATAAGCAGCTGTTTCATTACTCTTATAGACATATCACATTTTACAATTTTTTTTTTTCACTTAGCGTCTTCCAACGATATCGGCACCATTCTGGATCACGTAGAGAGCGCCATTGCAATAAGTTTTCATTTCAGGTCTGGTGTACTAAATGGAGGCATAGGTGCAAAAGCATTGCTGCAGCTGATTGCTTACAGATTGCACTAACGGGTACAAAAATCGTCAGCTTGGCAGAGAATGTCCTCCCAAGCAGCACAATGTACTGAAAGTCGAGTGCAATAGGGGTGGACGGGTAGGTTGAAGGTCTTGAACAGGCTCGTGAAACTAAAGAACATTGATACCGTCCACCCCTATTGCACTCAACTTTCAGTACATTGTGCTGCTTGGGCTTCTTCCTAGCGATCCCTTTCCCTTGTGTCACTTCCCTTCCGTCATATACTTCTCTTTGTGTACTGATACCGTTTAGCCTGATAAAAGAACGTCCTCTAAATCATACCCCTTCAATGTCCTTCAGATGCACCTGTTCATGACGTCAGATGTCGTCGTATTCTCCTTCGTGCGGCTGCTCTGTTCAACTTACGATAAGAGGCCCCCATTCTGCGCGTCCTTCTTTTTCGAAGTGTTCCTGGAGAAGAACGAGCCCAGGCTGCACCTTATGTACTACAGTGAAGCCGTGCACGCGTCCGTGGCAATGGACAATCTCCCCAACCCGTGCAGCGTGCACGAATTTACGCAGGAACTGCGTCGCATATTAAAAATCAATAAGTGATAGCGCCTCTGGGAAGGAGAACAGTAAGAAATAAAATAATAAGCAATGTTTCAATACTTATGTTGTCTAGCATAGAATCACTACATCAGCTTGGAAACCAAGCGACTCTATAGTCTAGTACAGAACTGACTTCCTGCTGCAATGAATGCCCTGGGGGCGTATTTTGAGACACGAATATGTCAACACTGGCGCAAGACCTGCGTGGAGTGAAAACACCTATGCGCTGCATGCAGGTATGAGAGGCTTAGGAAACAGACTACAAGAAGTATGGAGCAAATGTTTCCGATGTCCTCGAACTCGAGGTTTCGCAAAGTGGTGGACTAATCAGTGGTGGACACATCAGTATTCATTAGCCCTATCGCTATCGGTACAGAGATCGTGCTTCGATACGCTTTTAACGGCAAAACGTGCGGCAGGGCGCCACCGTACGGGTCAGAACACCACCGACCTTCGGAATGGCTCTTCATTTCCAAGCACCCTCGCCAAGTGGCAGAGCCCACGTTGACGTAACTGACAGGGTAGTGTACGTGTTCGCCCTTGGCAGGCACGGAGAACGAACACCGCTTACCAACTGTTCGAAGCTCGTCAAGACTAATCCTGAAGGCTACGGTGAACTGACAGAAGCAGGCCGGAAGCAGTGCAAGAATCTGGGCAAGGTGATCAAGGCACGCTACCCGAATCTTCTCAAGGGTCAACCTGGCGAAGTACGAGCTACATGCAACAAACAACCTCTATCCTTTCAAAGTATTTGTCGGATATTAAAGGTAAGCCTTGGGATCAGCTCACCAGTTATCATTTGTCTCAGACCTAAGTTTCTTTTTCAGGGCCTCGGCTACAAGGATGTAATACCTGTCGAGGATGCGACTGACTACGGCAGCCTTGAGACATCGGCCTTAATGAAAAACTATACTTCAGTAATGCAGGAGCATTGCTTAGGTCAGTTCAAAACCATTGGAGAAATGGTGGATTACGTGGTCAAGAACTCGGGTTCGCCGACGAAGCCAGAAAAGGCTGTGGCGCAGTCACTGGACAGTATCGTAACGCACGTCCACAACGGACATCGCATACCCAAGTGGGCTGAGAGTCATTGGCAAGAAATTATCTGGGCCGACGACCGGCTCTTCAAAATGTCCTTGGTTGGGGCGAAGAAACGCATTGCGGCTTACGCCATGACGCACCTGCTGGAGACGCTGGAACAGAAGTTCGAGAGGAAACGGCAGCTTCCAGATAAGGTACAGGCACGGACGCTGAGGACTCTGTTGTTGGTGCTACAAGGGTTGAATTTTCTGGCATGTCGTTGAAGTGAAACCTGAGGGAACGTCAGGAGTGCTTTAAAGAAAGTAACGTCCGAAACAAAATGAACGTACTACCCACTCGAAAATTACAAATTATTCCACTCTAAAACATAGGCGTAAATACACTGACATTTAAACAGGGAAAACTGTCGAGGTCTGACTGAATTAATCGCTCGCGCGCTACGCGCAAAGAATTCGAAAGCAGCAGCTCTTGTGGAGTCGACGGATATATAGTCATCATCATATAGTATCTCATAGAAAGCAGTGTACACATTAAACCTTTTCACACCTTTATAGGTGTGCGCCATGCACATTAAATCTGGTTGCCTTAACATTGTATTTCCAGGATTATATTTTACAAAACTCAAGAAACCATTACAAGAAGTCAGGTGACAGTGCAAATCATTATGTCTTGGCTATCGTAGATACGTCCTAATCCATCGATGCGTATCATCGTGAGCACATGTAATTGTCTATAATGGTATTCAACAATGTTGATATTTCGAATGAGTGAATTTTTGGAGAACTGATAGCATCCGAGGAGAGACAACTCTTGTTAAACCGTACTCCATTATGAAATTAGCAAAATTACACGGAAAAGGCACATTATTGCACTTTTTAAGGTGTGAAAACCGTTACACTGTAGTGTAGTTGTAGTTTTCCAAATACATTTTACCTTCGAACCCAGGTCAGGAATAGGTTCTTCCTAGTACCCTAGATCCTTCCCAGTTCGTTGACGACGGTAGCGTACCTTGAGCTTGAGGGAACGAGAGGACGCACAAAGAAGTGGACAGGACGAGGCTCAAAGCCTCGTCAAAGCAAATTTGAGCCTCGTCCTGTCTACTCCTTTGTGCGTCCTCTCGTTCCCTCAAGCTCAAGGTATGCTACCGTCGTCGAACCTTCACCAGCTTGCTTGCCTGCTCACCCTTATTTCACCAGTTCTTTCCCGGTTTCGAACGCGCCTCCAGTTTTATACTCTTTACAGTTTGATTTATATTAGGCTTCCTTCGTAATGACACAGTCTACCCTGTCTTTCAGATGCACCTGTTCACCACCTCTGACATCGTGGTGTTCTCCTTCATCCGGCTGCTCTGTTCGGCGTACGACAAGCGCCCACCTTTCTGCTCAGCTTTCTTTTTTGAGATCTTCACGGAAAAGAACGAGCCCAGAGTGCATATCATGTACTACACCGACAGCGCGCACGCGTCCATCGTACTGGATAATCTCTCCAACCCGTGTACCGTCCATGCACTCATGCAGGAGCTTCACAACATATTGAGGAAGATCAAGCAACGATAGTACGTCTGGCACAGCGACAGCTAAGCATAGAAAATAAATACGTAATGTTCCAGTATGTATTTATACAGTGCAATAACGATTGGTATGTGAAAGTTGAAGATCTGGAAGAAAGTTGATGGAGCGCGCGAACTTTAAGCTACAACGATCGCTATGTGAAAGTTCAAGATTTTGAACTTTCTCATAGCGATCGTTGTAGTTATATTGCCACTCCGGACTCTGACAACAGCGTTTAGTCCACGAAAAGGCGGCGTCTCAAGAATTCTATACGCGAAATTTCAATCCTGTTTACGAACGCCGTGCATTTTTGAAGATCTGCTGAGCCTCCACAAGTTTCGATGACGCTACAAGCGAGTGACGTAATCATAAGCCCACAAACTGCAATGATGTCATGTTCTGGAGAGGGCATTCGTCTCCCAGCAGCGACACCGGCGTCCGGGGGGAGATGCTTTTCGGCTGTAGTTCGATGAGTCACACAACCTCCGCCTCATGGCATGCGTCATATGTCACGTGAGGAGGGAAAAAGCAAGGGATGGGGCGGGAAGACCAAAGACGGGGAGGTAAGATTGGTATGTGCCCGGTGGAAGAACTGTTTGCAAGTAGGGCACATTATGCGATTTCTTTGGGAGTTCTAACTTCAAAAAAGGAATTAAGAGCGATTATATGTACGCAGCCCGTCAGATTGAGAACAGGATAAACACTCATTTAAATGTTCCGTTGAATCAGCACTTCCAGCACGTCATGAACTATTATTTACGCCGTTGCCTGTGTACCGCTGTCGGAAGCGTATTGCCCATTAGGGCTTCTCGAACTCAGCATCATTTATTCGATGCACGGCGATTTTCACGTTTATTTTACTTCACAAATACCTATGTGTAACTTTTCTACATGTTTCCCCTGATATTAACCTCTGTGAAGTAGGGTAGGGCCCTGTGGCTACCAGCGGTAAACTTTCCATGTCATCATAACTTCTCTGTCATTTATTGTTGTTGTTGTACGTGCTTCCGAATTTCGAGAGATAGATATTAACAAGAACAGACAGAGAGAAACTCTTTCATTAAATAGAGTACATTAATTATATATACGTATATTGCTCTCAGTCTATCCTTTTGCTATTTTCTTTTATTTTATGTTTCCAACGGTTCGAGCACACACTTGAATCATACATCACGGGCGCAACTGCTTGCTCACACGTGTCGGACTTAGTCTAAATTTTATTGCATTGTATGTCGGTCCGATGCACGATCCCCCATGCGGTAGCTGTGACATTGCCCGCCCGATACTACTACGAAGTGAGGCAGCAACAAATCAGCTACATATAGGGTAACATAGCTAAACATTATCAGCTCAAATATCAGCCAAGACATCAGCTAAAATATCAGCTAAGATGTCAGCTAAAATGTCACTAAAGATATCAGCTAAAACATCAGCTAATTTATCAGCTAACATATTAGCTAAAATCAGCTACGATATCAGGTAAGAATCCTGCGTGCGAAGGGGGCTCTAGGATAAATGTCGACATAGTTATTTGTGAACTCGGTCCAGGACGCATGATCCCCCTGCAGTAGTTGCCCGTCTGATACCACTACGAAGTGAGGCAGTAACAAATCAGCTAAACATAGGGTAGCATTATCAGCTAAGATATCAGCTAAAATAGCAGCTAAAATATCACCTAAGATATCAGCTACGATATCAGTTAAAATATTAGCTAAATATCAGCTAAGCTATCAGCTAAAATATCAGCTAAGATATCAGTGAAAATATCAACTAAAATGTCAGCTAAAATAGCATCAAAGGTAACAGTTAAAATATCAGCTAAGATATCTGTTCAAATATCAGCTAAAATAGCACCTAAATAGCAGCTAAGCTATCAGCTAAAATATCAGCAAGATGTCAGCTAAAATATCAGCAAGATATCAGCCAATGTATCAGTTAAGATAGCAGCTAAATGTCAGCTAAAATATCAGCTAAGATATCACCTAAATATCAACTAAGCTATCTGTTAAGACATCAGCTAAAACGTCAGCTAAGATGTCAGCTAAAATGTCAGCTATGATATCAGCTAAAATGTCAGCTAAAATATCAGCTGAGATATCAGTTAAAATATCAGCTAAAATGTAAGCTAAAATAGCATCTAAGATATCAGTTAAAATATCAGTTAAGCTATCAGCTAAAATATCAGCTAAGCTATGAGCTAAAATATCAGCTAAGATGTCAGCTAGAATGTCACCTAAAATATCACCTAAAACATCAGCTAAGGTATCAGTTGAAATAGCAGCTAAGATATCAGCTAAAATATCAGCTAAAACATCAGCTACATACGATATCAGCTAAGACTCCTGCTTGCGAAGGGGGCTCTAAGATAAATGTCGACACAGTTCTCTGTGAAGTCGGTCCAGGACGCACGATCACCCCTGCGGTAGTTGTCACACTACCCACCTGATACCACTACGAAGTGAGGCAGTAACAAATCAGCTAAACATAGGGTAGCATTATCAGCTAAGGGTAAACATTATCTGCTAAGATATCAGTTAAAAGAGCAGCTAAAATATTACCTAAAATATCAGCTATCAGTTAAAATATAAGCTAAAATATCAGCTAAGATATCAGCTAAAATGTCAGCTAAAATATCAGCTCAGATATCAGTTAAAATATCAGCTAAAATGTAAGCTAAGATATCAGCTGAGATATCAGTTAAAATATTAGCTAAATATCTGCTAAAATATCAGCTAAGCTATCAGTTAAAATATCAGCTAAAACATCAGCTAAGATATCAGTTAAAATATTAGCTAAATATCAGCTAAATATCAGCTAAGATATCAGCTATGCTTTCAGCTAAGCTTTCAACTAAAATGTCAGCTAAGATATCAGCTAAAATATCAGCTAAGATGTCAGCTAAAACATCAGCTAAAATATCAGCTAATATATCAGATAAGATATTAGCTAAAATCAGCTACGATATCAGGTAAGAATCCTGCGTGCGAAGGGGGCTCTAAGATAAATGTCGACATAGTTATTTGTGAACTCGGTCCAGGACGCATGATCCCCCTGCAGTAGTTGTGACATTGCCCGTCTGATACCACTACGAAGTGAGGCAGTAACAAATCAGCTAAACATAGGGCAGCATTATCAGCTAAGATATCAGTTAAAATAGCAGCTAAATATCACCTAAGATATCAGCTACGATGTCAGTTAAAATATTAGCTAAATATCAGCTAAGCTATCAGCTAAAATATCAACTAAAATGTCAGCTAAAATAGCATCTAAGATAACAGTTAAAATATCAGCTAAGATATCAGTTCAAGTATCAGCTAAAATAGCAGCTAAGCTATCAGCTAAAATATCAGCTAGATATCAACTAAAATATCAGCAAGATATCAGCTAAGGTATCAGTTAAACAGCAGCTAAATGTCAGCTAAAATATCAGCTAAGATATCACCTAAATATCAGCTAAGCTATCTGCTAAGACATCAGCTAAAACGTCAGCTAAGATGTCAGCTAAGGTATCAGCTAAATAGTCAGCTAAAATATCAGCTAAGATATCAGTTAAAATATCAGCTAAAATGTAAGCTAAATAACATCTAAGATATCAGTTAAAATATCAGCTAAAACATCAGCTAAGATATCAGCTGAGATATCAGTTAAAATATTAGCTAAATATCAGCTAAAATGTCAGCTAAGATATCAGCTAACATATCAGTTAAAATATCAGCTAAGGTATCAGCTAAGCTATCAGCTAAAATATCAGCTAAAATGTCGCCTAAAATATCAGCTAAGATATCAGCTAAAATATCAGCTAAGATATCAGTTACAATATCAGCTAAAACATCAGCTACATACGATATCAGCTAAGACTCCTGCTTGCGAAGGGGGCTCTAAGATAAATGTCGACACAGTTCTGCGTGAAGTCGGTCCAGGACGCACGATCACCCCTGCGGTAGTTGTCACACTACCCACCTGATACCATTACGAAGTGAGGCAGTAACAAATCAGCTAAACATAGGGTAGCATTATCAGCTAAGGGTAAACATTATCTGCTAAGATATCAGTTAAAAAAGCAGCTAAAATATTACCTAAAATATCAGCTATCAGTTAAAATATAAGCTAAAATATCAGCTAAGATATCAGCTAAAATGTCAGCTCAGATATCAGTTAAAATATCAGCTCAAATGTAAGCTAAAATAGCATCTAAGATATCAGTTAAAATATCAGCTAAAACATCAGCTAAGATATCAGTTAAAATAGTAGCTAAATATCAGCTAAAATATCAGCTAAGCTATCAGCTAAAATGTCAGCTAACATATCAGCTCATATATCAGTTAAAATATCAGCTCATATATCAGTTAAAATATCAGCGCATATATCAGTTAAAAGATCAGCTAAAACATCAGTTAAAATATTAACTAAATATCAGCTAAGATATCAGCTATGCTTTCAGCTAAGCTTTCAACTAAAATGTCAGCTAAGATGTCAGCTAAAATGTCAGCTAAGATATCAGCTAAAACATCAGCTAAAATATCAGCTAATATATCAGATAAGATATTAGCTAAAATCAGCTACGATATCAGGTAAGAATCCTGCGTGCGAAGGGGGCTCTAAGATAAATGTCGACATAGTTATTTGTGAACTCGGTCCAGGACGCATGATCCCCCTACAGTAGTTGTGACATTGCCCGTCTGATACCACTACGAAGTGAGGCAGTAACAAATCAGCTAAACATAGGGTAGCATTATCAGCTAAGATATCCGTTAAAATAGCAGCTAAAATATCACCTAAGATATCAGCTACGATATCAGTTAAAATATTAGCTAAATATCAGCTAAGCTATCAGCTAAAATATCAGCTAGGATATCAGTGAAAATATCAACTAAAATGTCAGCTAAAATAGCATCTAAGATAACAGTTAAAATATGAGCTAAGATATGAGTTCAAATATCAGCTAAAATAGCAGCTAAATAGCAGCTAAGCTATCAGCTAAATTATGAGCTAGATGTCAGCTAAAATATCAGCAAGATATCAGCTAAGGTATCAGTTAAGACAGCAGCTAAATGCCAGCTAAGATATCAGCTAAGATATCTGCTAAGACATCAGGTAAAACGTCAGCTAAGATGTCAGCTAAAATGTCAGCTAAGATATCAGCTAAAATGTCAGCTAAAATATCAGCTAAGATATCAGTTAAAATATAAGCTAAAATGTAAGCTAAATAACATCTAATATATCAGTTAAAATATCAGCTAAAACATCAGCTAAGATATCAGCTGAGATATCAGTTAAAATATTAGCTAAATATCAGCTAAAATATCAGCTAAGATATCAGCGGGGCTTTCAGCTAAAATGTCCGCTAAGATATCAGCTAACATATCAGTTAATATATCAGCTAAGCTATCAGCTAAAATATCAGCTAAGATGTCAGCTAAAATGTCACCTCAAATATCAGCTAAGATATCAGTTGAAATAGCAGCTAAGATATCAGCTAAAATATCAGCTAAGTTATCAGTTACAATATCAGCTAAAACATCAGCTACATACGATATCAGCTAAGACTCCAGCTTGCGAAGGGGGCTCTAAGATAAATGTCGACAGAGTTCTCTGTGAAGTCGGTCCAGGACGCACGATCACCCCTGCGGTAGTTGTCACACTACCCACCTGATACCACTACGAAGTGAGGCAGTAACAAATCAGCTAAACATAGGGTAGCATTATCCGCTAAAAGTAAACATTATCAGCTAAGATATCAGTGAAAAGAGCAGCTAAAATATTACCTAACATATCAGCTATCAGTTAAAATGTCAGCTAAAATATCAGCTCAGATATCAGTTAAAATATCAGCTAAAATGTAAGCTAAAATAGCATCTACGATATCAGTTAAAATATCAGCTAAAACATCAGCTAAGATATCAGCTGAGATATCAGTTAAAATATTAGCTAAATATCAGCTAAAATATCAGCTAATATATCAGCTATGCTTTCAGCTAAGCTTTCAACTAAAATGTCAGCTAAGATATCAGCTAAAACATCAGCTAAAACATCAGCTAAAATATCAGCTAAGGTATCAACTGAGAATATCAGTTGAAATATTAGCTAAAATATCAGCTACGATGTCAGCTAAGACTCCTGCTTGCGAAGGGGCTCTAAGATAAATGCCGACACAGTTCTCTGTGAAGTCGGTCCAGGACGTACGATCCCCCTGCGGTAGTTGTCACACTACCCGCCTGATACCACTACGAAGTGAGGCAGTAATAAATCAGCTAAGGGTAAACATTATGAGCTAAGATATCAGCAAAAATGTCAGCTAAGGTATCAGCTAAAATATCAGCTAAGATGTCAGCTAAGTTATCAGTTGAAATATCAGCTAAGGTATCAGCTAAAATGTCAGCTAAGATGTCAGCTAAAATGTCAGCTAACATATCAGCTAAGATATCAGTTACAATATCAGCTAAAACATCAGCTACGATATCAGCTAAGATTCCTGCTTGCGAAGGGGGCTCTAAGATAAATGCCGACACAGTTCTCTGTGAAGTTGGTCCAGGACGCTTGATCCCCCTGCGGTAGTTGTCACACTACCCACCTGATACCACTACGAAGTGAGGCAGTAACAAATCAGCTAAACATAGGGTAGCATTATCAGCTAAAGGTAAACATTATCAGCTAAGATATCAGTTAAAATAGCAGCTAAAATGTTACCTAAAATATCAGCTATCAGTTAAAATATAAGCTAAAATATCAGCTAAGATATCAGCTAAAATATCAGCTAAAATGTCAGCTAAATATAAGCTAAAATATCAGCTAAGATATCAGTTAAAATATTAGCTAAAATATCAGATAAGAAATCTGCTAGATATCAGCTAAGGTATCAGTTAAGATAGCAGCTAAATGTCAGCTAAAATATCAGCAATTAGCTACCAGTTAAAATATCAGCTAAGATATCAGCTAGATATCAGTTAAAATATCACGCAAATATCAGCTAAAATATCAGCTAAGACTCCGGCGTGCGAAGGGGGCTCTAAGATAAATGTCGACACAGTTCTGTGTGAAGTCGGTCGAGGACGCACGATCCCCCGGAGCACACACTTGAATCACACATCACAGGCGCAACTGCTTGCTCACACGTGTCGCACTTAATCTAAATTAAAATAATTATCATTATATAATATATATAATATATATAATATATATAATATATATAATATATATATATAATCATAATAATCATTATTAAATATAATCTAAAATAGTATGCTGGAGTGTTCCGGGTGTTAAGGTGACGTGACAGAAGACGAAAGTTCAGGGAGTTCAGAACAGTCTTGCGATTTGTTGTTGTTGATCGCAAAATTTTCCGACATTCAGCAGTATAGGCACTTGTGTTGCTGTTCGACAAACCCTGATTCCCATATTGCGTTTTCTCCCCTTTTTTCCTTTGGTCTAATAAATATAACCTTCCCTCTCTCCACACACACAGACACCATCTTGCCTGCGAAGAAAGGACTAGTGAACGAGTATCGCTTCTTTATCAAGTTACTCTTCAATTTGGAATGGTATGCTTTGTTTAACATACGAACCAAAGCGTTCCTTAACGTATGAATTATTCTGAGTGAGAGATACCCTGCGGTATCACCGGTCGGCGTCCCGATTTTGGCCTGGGCCGTGTATTACGGCTCTGGTGCGGGGAAGCGGTGAAACTTCAGACACTTCACAATTTCGCTCGAGAGGAAGAACCACCTGAATGCACTCAGTGTAGAGAACCTCTGTCAGTTTTACAGAAACTCATATCATGTCCATCCGGCAAGGCTATGCAGTACTACACGTAAAAGGCATTTACCTTACAATGCTATACGAGCACATGTCCATCTTTCCGCAGCTAGAAGAATCCCCAGCGGCCAGCGCGCGGGCAAACGCGACCTTCTCACGTGACATATGACGTTCGCAGAGAGGCGGAGCCCGCGTGACTCGAACTACAGCCGAAAAGAGTCTCCCGCGTCCGGGGAGGGTCACGTGGTGGAGAAGTCACGTGAGGGTGATCGAAAGAGGGGAAAATGGGAGAGATGTCTTCTCCCTCCATTGTGTTTTCCCCAAGGTCGGAGCGGTTGGACGGTATGTCACGTGGGGCTCCGCTACCGGAGTGCAAAAAGTGAGCCCCCCCCCCCCCCCCCCGGAAGACTCGAAGGGCAACAACGTTGCCAGATGAGAGCCGGGCGCTCTGTCAGAGCCTAACATGACGTCACAGTTCTCAAAAATAAAAATTAATTTTCTCTAGCTTTCGCGTCACGTATATAGAGCCAAAATATTTTGCAGGAATGTAAAGCGAGGCAGGAAGATTTCAGTAACATAACTCTGGTGGGATTCTGAAGACACGAGATTTAGTCCGTAGTGACAATTTAAAGTTCGCGTGCTCCAAAGCTACTTCGATAGGCTTGCGCAAGACCGCGTGGCGAATCATGGGCTGAAGTGAAGTATTTAACGCGCGTTATAAGATAACGACAAGCTGAAGATCGGGTCTCAGGCCGTAATCGTGTCGCTCGCCGTTATCAGTTGTCAACGGAGTGCGGCAGGTGTGACGGCAACGCTCTTTCTTCTTCCACTCAGAATGAGCCACAAGGCGCCGCCGTAAGTAACGAACGAGGGTATCTGCCACGCGATCGTACAGCAAGTCAGGAACGCGGATAATTTCGGCCACCTGAGGTTCTTTTGACGTGCGCCGGAAATGTCCGACAGACGGTGCTGGTAGCAATGTTTGCATCCCCCACTATGCTACCGTCCTGGGGCGGGATTTTAAGCTCATCATGCCAGCACGCTGCCGACTGAGCACATAGTTACTCATAGGGACATATTCATTCTACATAGATCCGTATAGCCCCGGCTGCCACACCTTCGTGGATCACAGCCGCGGCATTGGTGAAGAAGAAACACAAGGAGGAGAGGGCAGAACACAGATGATCGTGACCAAACGTGACGTCGCAATTGGTCACGTGACATTGGAAAACCTATTGCCGCACTGGAGTCAGATAATAGGAAGGCATGCCGTGAGTGGCTAGGGTATACGTGCAATTACGAGAGGAAATTGTAAAAACGGACGCACCTGCCTCGCCCTGGTCAATATCCATTGTGGCTAATGGACAGAAGATTCTCCATGGGAAAGTAGAAGAAGAAATCCTTAAGAGCCCCATCGCCATTGGTATGGAGCGTGCAACGTAGAACCTTGGAGCGCATATCATATTCTTGAGTTTCGCGTCACAGCAACATCTTGGTGTTTGGCAGCGGGACCTGCGTCAAAAGCAGCGGACCAACAAACTACCAATGGAACATCATGCTGGTTTCCTAACACCTCCAGCCAGTGCGAAAGCCCACGTCGATGTAACTCCGAGGGTAGAATACGTGTTCGTTCTTGGCAGGCACGGTGAACGAACACCGCTTACCCACTGTTCGAATCTCGCTAAGACTAATCCTGAAGGCTACGGTGAACTGACCAAAGCAGGCTTGAAGCAGTGCAATAATGTGGGCAAGGTGATCAGGGAACGATACCCGAATCTTCTCAAGGGTCGGCCTGGTGAAGTACGCGCTACTTGCAGCAAGCAACCTGTGTCCCTTAAAAGTTGTCGTCGCATGTTAGAGGTAAGCTCTGGGACCAGCTCACCAGTAACCATTAGACTCAGACCCAACTCCTTTTCTCACTTTTCTCAGGGCCTGGGCTTCAAGGATGTAATACCTGTCGAGGATACGACTGACTACGACAGACTTGAGACATCGGCCTTAATGGAAAACTATACTTCAGTGATGCAGGAGCGTTGCTTAGGTCAGTTCCAAACCATTGGACAGATAGTGGACTACGTGGTCGAGAACTCGGGGTCGCCGAAGAAGCCAGAAAAGGCGGTGGCGCAGTCCCTGGACAGTATCGTTACGCACGTCCACAACGAACACCTCATACCCAAGTGGGCTGAGAGTCATTGGCAAGAGATTATCTGGGCCGACGACCGGCTCTTCAAAATGTCCTTGGTTGGGGCGAAGAAACGCATTGCGGCTTACGCCATGACGCGCCTTCTGGAGACGCTGGAACAGAAGTTCGAGAAGAAAGGGCAGCTGCCAGATAAGGTACACGCATGGACGCTGATGACTTTGTCTTTGGTGATACAAGGGTAGAATTTTCTGGCATGTCCTTGAAGACAAACTTAGGTGATTTCAGGAGAGCTGTAAAGAGAGCAAAGTACGGAGACATTATCGTACTGTTCACTCAAAAAATATAGAAATTATAACTTAATTTCCAACTCTCCGAACCGCACTCTCCGTATCGCTTAATCAGCTCGACTCTCGCCCCCTCTTTTACAAAATTGCTTGGTCCCTCGTCAAATCCAGCCCACCTACGCTCTAAGCTCTTTTGACCTTTTTGGACACCATCTGATTTCGATCCTTATTGCGAATGGGCTCGTGATTTCATTCCCGGCATCACCACCAGCATTGGGGTAGCGTATCGCCCATGACGATGGAACTCCCCATATATCGTCTCAAACTAAAGTTACGTATTGTTGCTCCAACTGAAGCGAGACTCATTTTGACATTTAAACACAGAAAACTGATCTGACCTGACTGAATTGTTCGCTCGTGTGCCCCGCACCTAGAATACAAAAGCAGCAGGGCTGGTGGTGTCGACAGCTATATAGTTATCAATATCATCATCATGCAGAGAGTATAGCTCTTTACTTTCGAACCCAGGACCCGAATAGGTTAACATTGTGCCTTCGCGGTTGTTTGCCAGTCTCAAACCCTCACCCAGTTTCTTACTCTTTGCAGTTCGTTGCATTATTCTTCCTTCGTAATGACACGGTCTACCCTGTATTTCAGATGCACCTGTTCACGACCTTGGACATCGTGGTGTTCTCCTTCATCCGGCTGCTCTGTTCGGAGTACGACAAGCGTCCACCTTTCTGCTCAGCCTTCTTTTTTGAGGTCTTCATGGAGAACGATGATCCCAGAGTGCACGTCATGTACTACACCAACACAGCACACTCGTCCATAGTGCTGGACAATCTCCCCAATCCGTGTACTGTCCATGCACTCACGCAGGAGCTTCGCAGTATATTGAGGAAGATCAAGAAACGATAGCACTTCTGGAATGGCGACAGCCAGACATAGAAAATAAATACGTAAATATTCCATTATGTAAGTTGTAGGGGCTACTATCTTCGGGTTGCCGATGTGTTGCACGTGACCACTATATATATTTATAGATGTCTGGAGTATCCATGGCACATATGGCGAACAGTCTTGTAGCCTTGACTACAAACTCCTCGGCATGCCTGAAGCCAGTATAACGGAGTAAAGGGGACGGGTGGTCGGAATTTATTATTCGCAGAGATCCCGCGAACTCTAGTGTACTGAAAGCCTCGGCCAATCTCCTTTTGTGGAGCAAGGTGAGTGTCTGCGAGGAAGAAGGTGAGGAAGAATTATTGGTGTCATTCTACAAGGGGCAGAAGAAGAAGAAGAGGTTTCTGGACAGTCAGCAGTACTATAGCAGTACTGACTAAATAAATAAAACCTTTGAAATAAATCAGTCGTCCAGAAGATTATCCGAGGCCCATTGCCATTGGAGTTAACGCCACCACATTGATGGACTTGCGTTGTGAGTGCTTCCTGTACTGTTGGTGGAGGACACGACGAAAAAAGTTTGCTGTATACGAAATAAATACTCCGTGGTGTTTGCTTTCTGTTGAGCGTGTATCACATGATCTTGGCCGAACTTTTGGCAGACCTTGGTAGCGTGCGGAGCGCGTGCTATGAACCGGCGAAACTAAACGATACGGACGAATGAACCATATGGCGGGCTAGACCGGGCCGCCATATGGACCATTTCTATGTACGCGTATACGCATGCCCAGCCGCTTCTGGCGGCGGGCGCCATGTTTGTTGACATGGAAACATTCTGTAGGCTGTGAGGCGTGTTGGCAAAGCTTTTTCTCGCAATGCCTGTATAGTCGAACTGCACGAGCGTCGCCATGATAGTTGGCATGAAAACATAGCGTGTTATGAATATGCCGTAACAAGTTCTCGTGTGGTTTCTTGTGGTGCATCACGTGTTGTGTGCTTCCACAGGAGCAGGCTATACCATTTCAAACAAATGTTATCTTGCTATATCCTCAAAAAATGCCTGATACGCCCACGTTGCGTTAATTTGTCTTCATTGCTCCATCGTCTTCTCATCATGTCGTCGCTCGCGCCAGGAGCGACGCGTACATAGAAATGGTCCTTTGCAAGCACATGCCCGTTCACCTTGCCTCGTAGTTGCGTCTCTTCGAAAAGCATGAAAAATGCCCTCAGGGCCGTGAAGACACGTCAGTTGCTGCGCCAATAGTAAGATAATTCTGGAAGACCCTGCGGAAAAAATCATGGTCGATACATTGGTGGATCCGACGGAAATGCGTTAGCATTAAAACTTGATAAACTTTGGCAACTCCCCTTCAAAACGCTACACAACCGTTCACGCGGCCCTAAACAGCGCTAACGCAAGACAGCATCCGCAACCAAACGAGCCCTCCGTGCTTCCTGCGATTCAGCTTGGCGGCGCCGTCTCGCAGCCTCAGCTTTCTTTCGCCGCCGTTCCTTTGCACAGCTTTCATAAATCATGACGCGCCCACGCAGACACCTCTGAACGTATCGACCACCACAGCTGCACTGCCGACGCGCCGGCGCCGCATCGCGCTCTTCACGCACCCACTTCTTCCGTTTCTACTCACCGCGCATGCGCGGCGCCGTGGCTACAGACAGACCGCGCCGCGATTCTTTCGGGTGAGGACCGACTTCCTGTGGATGAAAGGTACATGCCGACAGCTACAGAACAAACTGCCTGCATGCAAAACTTTTTTGTGGTTGCAGAAGTGAACCGATACGCAGTGACGTTTGTCATTGTTGCCGATGTACTTTGTTTCATATCGCGAAAATACATTTTGACTTCTTGCGAATGGATGCTGCATACACTCTACTTGCATACCAAAGTAGATGCAACACCACGAAGTACGTGAGGAAACGGGAACCACCAGAAACGGGTAGCAGGAAAACCTGGGACGGATACGTATGCGAAACAGCATCCTGCGCAAGCTTCAACGAGATACGCATCGCTCCTTCCACGTGCAGGAAACAGCGAGAGTGCGCATGCCTATTAGAAGTTCATCGTCCGGAAGAGGAGCTGTATCTCAGCAAATACTGGCTTCGATTGCGGCTATTGTAAGTGTCACACGCCTGGTACATCCGCCTTCGAGCACGTGCCATAATTCTACATTTTGCAGGGACTTCCTGGCGTTTGGCAACGGGATCTTCGTTAAAATTAGCGAATTCCACCAGAAAGACATCTGCCGTGACGATGGCGCGCCATGTTCGTTTCCGAACACCTCCAGAAAGTGCCAAAGCCCACGTCGATGTAACTTCGAGGGTAGAGTACGTGTTCGTTCTTAGCAGGCACGGCGAACGAACACCGCTCACTCAATGTTCGAAGCTCGTCAAGACCAGTCCTGAGGGCTACGGTCAACTGACGAAAACGGGCCGGAAACAGTGCAAGAACTTGGGCAAGATGCTCAGGGAACGGTACCCAAATCTTCTCAAGGGTCAGCCTGGTGAAGTACGAGCCACTTGCGACAAACTGCCTCGAACCTTTCAGGGTCTCCGCCGCACTTTAAAGGCAAGCCGTATGGGTGGCCCTACAAGCCCATGCAGAAATCCCACCATTTGTCTGCAACCTATTTGCGTTTTCAGGGTCTAGGCTTCAAGGATGTAATACCCGCCGAAGATGCGACGGATTATGACAGCATTGAGGTGTCGGCCTTGGCGAAGAACTATTCTTCGATGATGAAGGAGCAGTGTATCGGTCAGTTCAAAACCATGAGAGATATATTGGACTACACGGTCAAGAACACCGGATCCCCGACGAAGCCAGAAAAGGCAGTGCTACAGTCTCTGGACAACGTCATAACACACGTCCGCAACGGACATCGGATACCCCAGTGGGCTAGTGGTCACAGCCGTAACAGTTCGTCGTTACTTTTTCTATTACATGTATGCATGAAAATTCGCAAATATTTCAGTCATTGCTAGAACATTCTTCAAAATACATGCATAAGCAGCTGTTTCATTACTCTTATAGACATATCACATTTGACAATTTTTTTTCACTTAGCATCTTCCAACGATATCGGCACCATTCTGGATCACGTAGCGCACGCCATTGCAATAAGTTTTCAATGGAAGAACACGAGGATTTCAGGCCTGGTGTACTAAATGGAGGCATAGGTGCAAAAGCATTCGTGCTGATGGCTTTCAGATTGCACTAACGGGTACACAAATCGTCAGCTTGGCAGAGAATGTCCTGCTGCCTAGCGATTCCTTCCTCTTGTATCACTTCTCTTCCGTAATACGGTGTGCAAGTGCGTCTCTGCGCATGAGAGGAGACAGTGAGAGGGAAGAGGGAGGGCGCCGACGTAGCCAATGGGGCTTCCCGAGTGGAGTAACCGGGAGAGGAGATATGCGCAGAACGCTCGGTTACTTGCAGAGCGTATATACTTGTCTTTGTGTAGTGATACCGTTTCGCCATGATAAAAGAACGTCCTCTAAATCCTACCCCTTCAATGTCCTTCAGATGCACCTGTTCATGACGTCGGATGTCGTCGTATTCTCCTTCGTGCGGCTGCTCTGTTCAACTTACGATAAGAGGCCCCCATTCTGCGCGTCCTTCTTTTTCGAAGTGTTCCTGGAGAAGAACGAGCCCAGGCTGCACCTTATGCACTACAGTGAAGCCGTGCACGCGTCCGTGGCAATGGACAATCTCCCCAACCCGTGCAGCGTGCACGAATTTACGCAGGAACTGGGTCGCATATTAAAAATCAATAAGTGATAGCGCCTCTGGGAAGGAGAACAGTAAGAAATAAAATAATAAGCAATGTTCCAATACGTATGTTGTCTAGCATATGGCGTCACTACATAAGCTTCGAAACCATGCGACTCTATAGTCTAGTACAGAACTGACGTCCTGCTGCAATGGATGCCCTGGGGGCGTATTTTGAGACACGAATATGTCAACACTGACGCAAGACCTGCGTGGAGTGAAAACACCTATGCGCTGCGTGCAGGTGTGAGAGGCTTAGGAAACAGACCACAAGAAGTATGGAGCAAATGTTTCCGATGTCCTCGAACTCGAGGTTTCGCAAAGTGGTGGACTAAAATCTGAGGCACATATACGGAACAGTCCTAATCGGAACGAACTGTCTACGATCTTCTGTCTCCCTTTATTTTTAATGCGCAATGTGTTGGCCTTAGGTGCCACGAGACACCGGTAGAAGAGCCACATTCAGTATATGAGGCATACAGAGAGATGATATGAAGGTGCCGTCCTGTGGGTTTCCAGATTATCTTTTCTAACACCTTAAAATCCAATTTCGCCGCACATTCGGCGATCTTTCCAACTAGAAGGATTTTCACAGTGAAGATCCGTTCCTGCTGTTTTTCCCCGGTGAAGACGGCATCTAACTATCGGGGAGGCAGACAAAAATCTAGCAGAGCTCACGATAGCTCGTCACACGCATTTTCATCTCTTCATAGGTGCCATAATCTCGAAACAGTATCACCGTAATCTCGAAAATCTCGAAACAGTATCGAAACGATAGGCAAGACGACGAAGGGCAGCCTAGTTGATTGCTTGCAGCACCGTGTGCCGGAGATTTCCGGCGCACGTCAAAAGGACCCCAGGTGGTCGAAATTATCCGCAGTCCTACCCTGGGGCACGTGCAACATGTCGCCACACTGCACTGTAAACTGCAAAAAAAAAAAAACAAACAAACAAAAAAAAACACCCTTATGGTTGTAAATGGCTTGTCTATACCTCACACCACTTTTTACACCGTGTGGTCTGAAACACCCTTTTTAGAGGGCGTATTCCGTGTAAAACACCGTTTGAAAGGGTTCTTTTCCTTGAAAATGCCTTCTTTTGCACACTTTATACACGCTTTTAGGAGGGTGTTTAACAATCTTATACCCGCCTCAAAGGGTGCAAAAGAAGGCATTTTCAAGGAAAAACATCCTTTCAAAGGGTGTTTTACACGGAATGCACCCTTTAAAAAGGGTGTTCCAGACCAAACGGCGTAAAAAGTTGTGTGAGTTATAGGACAAGCCATTTACACCCGTAAGGGTGTTTCTGAGTTTACAGTGTGTGCAGACAAGCCTTACGTGTAACTAGTGTAACATCACGGTACCATTACCATTATTAGCCTAGTAGCTTTCGGTCATCTACACCACGGCCAGTATCTGTGAGGAACAAGAAGAAGAAGACGACGACGACGTAGCGGCTCATGCGCTTTTCGTATACTTTTCCATTCCGCGTTCCGCAGCAACGGAATCAAGCAAGCCATTCCAAATGTCCGATTTATTTGAAACGAGGCGCAGGTCATACGAGTACGTGTTCGTGGTGTGCTGCCACGGTCTGAGGACTCCTCTCGTGGAGTGCAGCAACCTCCCGAAAGAAGAGCCCGAAGACTACGGTCAGCTAACAGCTGCCGGAAGAGAACAAGCAGTGCAACTGGGAAGTCGCATCAGGAACCGTTACAGGTCCATCCTCACCGCTCAAGAGGGCTCCGTCATAACGACGCACAACGAGAACGAGTGTGCGCAGGAGACCGCCCGTCTTATATTAAATGTAAGACGGAATTTATGATGTATTTGACAAATATGACCTCCAAGATGCTCTAGGTGCTTCCCAAAGGCTCCCAATATGCGGTCGTAATGATTATACTGACGCTATATACCGGGTGTTTCAGCTAAATCCGCGGGTTAAATAATTCGCGAACGGGTGCACCAATCGACGAACTTTATCTGGTACAAGTATCTGTCTGGTACAAGTACCTACAAGCTGCGCACCCTGTGATCGAGTGAGAGGCGCTCAATATTTAAATAAGAATTCAAATGAGTTTCGTAAAAAAAAAAAAAACAAAAAAAAACTCCTAAAGCAGGGCGCTGTCGGCATTAAAATGGGTCCTACCCCCTTTTGGGACCTTCAGTGGACACCTTTTAAGAGAAAAATCTGGCACCGAAGCGGGTCATTGCAGTAATTAATTGGTTTCGGTTTACATATTTTTGTCGCGGCTGGTCGCAGTGAAGCGCAAATGGACGCTGTTACACTCCCTTATCCAACAATGAATTGCGCCCTTTTGCGCTACAAATGACCTGCCTCGGTGGCAGATTTTCCTCTAAAAGGTGTCCAATGAAGGTCACAAAAGGGGTAGTACCCATTTTAATGCCGACAGCGCGCCCCGCTTTAGCAGCCCTGCTTTAGGGGGTCAGAAAAGCTCCTCCCATAGCGTGTCAGTTTGCAACGTCATCTGGTGCGCCCAATAGTATGACGTACGCTTCCTTTCTCTTGGGGTTTTATTTTGCGCCTCGAAGGTTGCCGTCAGTCGACAGGTCGCCTTTCCACCGACCAATAAAAGTGCTCGCATCAACTGCCCGCCACACACGCATTCCCGGAGCGTGGCGATTCGTTCTCATGACCTGCGTGTCCCCCCTCCCCAGACTTGTACGTATTTAGAGTATTGTATTTAAAATACTGTATTTTCAATACAATTTGCGTTATTTTGCAATACTTTTTGTTTTGTGTATTTGTACTATATTTAAAATACATTTTCCGGCATTTTTTACTCAATACTGGAATTACATATTTTGGATCTCCCTCTCAAACTCGTCTCGTCTCGTCTTTCCATTATCTTGCTTGTTCTGTGGAAATTTCCTGAGTCCCTCGGACTTGACCCGGACATTGGCCCTTCTTGGAAGTCTCCATTTAGAGATCTTGCCCCGTGTGTACCAATACTTGGCGAGTGACGGTTGACGCCGAATTCTGACCTCGCCGAGCAGGGACCTGCTAGAAGTTTGCTTGTTCTGGGTCACATATACTTAGTGGAGTTATGTGGTATCTCTTTGTCATGTTTTTGGGACTTGTGTTTAGATGACTCCTATCACACAGGGACGGCTTGCGTAGTACGCGGGGTTTAGGTGATTCGTGTCACATAGCGGCCACTTGCCGCATTGACCAGTGACTTTTTGCGTTCAAGGATAAATAGTATCTTTTGTATTTCAAATACTTTTTGAAGTATTTCGTACTCTATCTTAATTACTTTAATTTTCATGTATTTATACTCTATCGTAATTACATTCTAACGTCAGTATTTATTATCTTATCTTAAATACATTTTTGAGTATCTTGTATTGTCTGCCCCTCCCCTACCCCCAAGAGGAAATATTCATACCACGCGGTAAAAAATACGTGCTTCACGCGCCTTCCATGGTCATTTACGCGTGGGAACGATGTGGAATGCTCGCGAGGTGTAAAACAGTAACTGTTGTCCGGCTGCCAAATCCAGCGCTTTGATTGGTAGCCGAGATCGTGTGCCCTCTAGCGTAGCAGACGCTCCCGAGTCGTACGTCTCTGTAAACTTTTCTCGAAGCTTGCAGGAAGCACACCGATGACTTATCGCACCTTGACGTGCCCTCTCGTAGGGAATGCACCTACCACCGACCACACCCTTCAGAGACAACACAGACTACCGGGACCTGTACGAGAGGACGCTGGCCCAGCGGTACGCTACCATCATGGCTTCCTTGTGCCGGGGTCGCTTCCGAACCATCCAGCATATGGTAGATTTTGTCCGGGAAGGTATCGGTTCTCCCAGCACCAGCCAGAGCACAACCCTGCTCTGTCTGGACAGCCTTCGCACCCACGTGATGAACGGGCACGCGGTCCCAGAGTGGGCCGTGGCGGACTGGGAAGACATCCTCTGGGCAGACCACAAAGTCTTTCAGATGTCTCTGGAGGGAATCGAGAAACCGCTGGCACAGTATATCCTTGGAGAGATCCTGGAAACGCTGGTGGTCATGTACGAAAGAGGACATTTTAGGGAGGATAAGGTACGTGTAGAGTACGTGAACTGAAATACCGGTAGTACAGTGAAATATGATGGAAATTGACGTTCTGACGGTGGGACGCAGGAGAAAGGATAACGCAACACAAAAGCCTCAACTGCCTAAGAACAAGGACAGCAGGAAGTCACTGACAAGGTCAGTCAGCCGTAGGACACGAACCCACCTCTTTTGGACTGTCGGTTCAGGGCTCTACCAACTGAGCTGAAAACACCTCACCAACCAACGACTTCCAAGGGTGCATCATTTGAAGGGACAAACACATCCACTCACTCACTCATTCCACTTTTACTCTTAGATGTTTTCTCACTCACGCACACATTCATACGACGGGGCGTCGCAAGCGGCATCTGTTGAACACGATGGAAATTCAATTCAATTAAACTTTTTCGATTCAATGTATTAACACACAGAAATCCTCGTAGCGTTACATGGGTGGAGTGGGGTATAACAGGCTTAAGAATACACGCAATACACAGCTACTAGCTAACTAAGAGCAGCATAAACAAGATGGAAAAACACAATTAAGATATACGTGTGATGGTAGTTGATATTGTGAGTCCCTCTTGAATGAGTCATGTAGTCATGGTGACTATGAAATCACGGAAGCTGGAAGGGTCGATAATAGTGGCAACATTAGGTAGAAGGTTATTCCATTCAATGAGTGTTTTGAGAAAAAATGAATTTGCCAAGGAAGACGTCTTGCACTTATATATGAGGAGCTACCTTGAATTCGTGATCAATGCGTAATTGATGTGGAATGGAACGAATTGAATGTGGAAATTGGATGTTCCTACGGCTAGATAACCTTTTCGGTGACTTCCTCCTTTCACAGTCAAATATATTTGTTTAGCTCTTGCTTCTCACCATGTAATGCACATTGGTATTGTTAGTAGAACAGGATCTCCTTTTCGTGCTGCGCTGTGTATATAGTATCCCAATGTGGGTTCAGTCTAGAAACGAATGAAGAGCAAATGGAACGACCAATGAAACTCGACATGCCTTGCACATTCAAGTCAGCGTAGGCTTTTTCGCACTACAAGGACCAGTTGAATTCGCCATATAATAGCGAGGCACGCAGTGGAGATAGATATGAAGTATGTCCTAGTATGCAACAGAACTTGCAGGCTGTCCTTCAGATCATGTGAACCAGTGATTTATCCAGATCCTATACGCCCCATAATAAACAATACCTGCATGCATTCTTTTCGCAAGTTCTGCATTTGCTGCGCAGGTTGCTCAGGCACATGCACGCAAGGTGTTCCTCCTAATTCACATACCGTTGACGGTCTGTATCGTAGGTGCACGTCTTCTCCGTGTCTGACATGAACTTGCTCGCGGTGCTGAAGCTGCTCAACAGATTCTACGACGCCCGGCCCACCTTCAGCGCCGCACTCTTCATCGAGGTCTTTCGAGACGCCGCCGGACTTCGGGTGAAAGTTGTGTTTGCCGGCGATGCGACGGCTACCCCGCTGCGTCTGGACAGAATTTCCAACCCATGTCCTCTCGCCAATTTCCTCACGGAGCTCAGATACCTTCTTGGACGACGTTGAACTTCATTGATCTGATAACGACGTGCCAAGAGCGGACTGTCTTCACGCTTGCTTCCCGAATCATGTTAGTCGATTACCGCCTTCAAGGTGCGGACATGCTTATCGGGGTTCTGATAAGACCGTGCGGTGGCTAGCTGGCAAAAATTGTCTGAGGATAACGAATAGATTCTTGAGCACGTGTGCTCAATAACGGTTTGTGACCGTTATTTAATGCAATTGTAAATGATTTAGTCTCTTGTTGCTTTAGTATACGCTGTCAAATAGCGTTGCTGCATTGCACATGCGCGGTGCGGCGTACGCTGTAAGCTCCAGGAGTCGCGACCATATGTTTATTTTAACGGGACTGCGAAAAACCATGAGAAAAACAAACAGGCTTATGGTAAATAAACGCGACAACGTAAGTCCCTTTTCGCTGCAGAACGGTGACCACGAGACAAGACAACACAACTGTGAAGGGCATGGCCTCTGGACGTCATCCGCCCACCAGCACTCGTTGCTGAATGAGTAGCGTGTTGGCTATGTCACGTCGGGACTGAGGTACACGGGTTAGAATCCTAGTGCCGGCTGTGCTGTCTTGTCTGGGGTTTTCCCCCCTGCCCAGGACATTCCCCCAAGAATTTACTTTGCACACCCCTGTGCGGCAGGCAGGGGCGAGCTCTTTCGCAGGCACCACCACGGCTGCGTTCGAAATATTGGCGCGATATTTTGAGCACAGACTTAAGCGTTACAAAAGTTATGAGTTCGCGTGCCGCCACGTCAAAACGTGTCGCCTTGTGCACGATCTTTCAGGTGGAAAAATTACTCCTTAAATTGATTTGCCTCCCGACGTAAAGTCACGAATTACGCATCAAAATGTCCCTTCACAAAACTAAGGGCTGCATAAATGTGGGTATTGCTTAGGAATAAATTGGGTGGGCAATGCTTAGAAGGCAGTGGCTGCCGGAAAGGACAAACAACAAAACCTTTAAGCCAATTTAAAGTCCAATAAACAGTCTATATTAGAACATTATTAGATAGACCGCCCTCCTCCATTCCATATCAGCCTCACTTCAAACCTCGTCGACCCTTTCGGCGTCACAAGGCACATCACATGTTCGTAGGGGTCAAGAAGAAGCCCCACCTGTCGCTTGGAACTATGTGAGGAGCATGGCCACTCAGCGGCCAAGGAACAGTGAGAGTACCTGTTCAGCAACATCAGGTGCAGTTAGTGAATTGCAGACTAGGGAAGCCCTCTGAATGGGGGGAGGGCAGATGTGCAAAAACTACTTGTAATCGCAGTACACACACATATCACACATACACATGAAGTACCAGGCGTCGAGAATGTCGCATATTTCCTTTATGGCAGTACTTCCCACCCTGTTTTATTTTCGTACTAGTATTGGTATAAGCGCGTGCTGTTCACCATGTCACCCCCATCGAGGGAGGGAGAAAATGACTTCACTGCCGGCCCAAAAGGTGAGAGATCTCGGCGACGAAATTCGCTAGAGGACACGGGTTAGAAAGTCGGTCAAGACGCAGTGGTAAGGGCACCACGTCTCCGCCGAACAGAATTCGCACTCGAAGTCCTTCGGCGTCCCGGAAGACCTCGATGAAGAGTGCGGCACCGAAGTTTGGCCGCGAGTCGTAGAGCCTGTTCAGCAGCTTCAGGACGGCAAACAGGTTCATGTCCGACACAGTGAAGATGTGCATCTGCGGAGACACGTTAGTAAGTTCGCGTTACCACCAGCCCGTACCAAGGCTGCCAACGGCTCGGGTTGGTTTCCTTACTCTATGTAATTGGTAGTGAGGATCGTCCATACCAAAAACGCGTACTCAACGAAGGAACGTAGGTCTTAAGGATGAGAAATCGACAGATTGCGTTCAGGTACCACAGACTACAGGCCGACATTCAATTAATTGCATAAAGCTGTGTCAGGCAACCGCGCGCAGAGCCTCTAGCGATATTCAGTGTGTCGGTCCACTTCCAGTTTAGGAAACGTGCTTCTCATTGCAGTTGCAGCGGCTATGACCATAACTCAAGTTTGCGCAACATTCGCTTTCGACCTTCATTTAAAGTTATACGACACGACGAGAGCTCGGAAGAGTTGTAGTCGAATAAAGCTTTCAAACTTGTCAGCTGTGCCTACTCCGTTGTGTCTTCCCTCTACTGATTCCTTCAGCTATTATAGGCTTACCTTATCCTGCCTGAAGTGTCCCCTTTCGTACATAACCACCAGCGTGTCGAGGATCTCTCCTAGAATGTACTCTGCCAGTGGCTTCTCGATCCCCTCCAGGGCCATCTCAAAGACCTTGCGATCCGCGGAGAGGATATCGTCCCAGTCCGCGACAGCCCAGTCCGGCATCGGGTGTCCGTTCACCACGTGAGTCCGAAGGCTGTCCAGGCAAAGCAGCGTAGCATTTTGGCTGGTGCTGGGCGAACCGATGCGATCGCGAACGAAGTCCACCATGTTTTGGATGGTTCGGAAGCGACCGTGGCCTGCGGATGCCATGATTGTGTCGTAATGTTGCGCCAGAGATTTCTCGTAAATGGCCATGTAGTCCGTGTTGTCTTTAAAGGGCGTCGTGGGTGGAATATCCAAGCCCTAGAGGAAAGGAAGTTGCATATGTTGAGCGCTTTTTCAAGGTTTCTTCGTGAGATGATTGAAAACGAAACCACTGTCACACGAACTATTTTAGTGTCACTTTCACCGAGTAAAGCTGCCACACGGCATCTTTTACTGACCCTAGGCAAAAAGTGTCACTAACGATTTAGTGAGCTCCCCAAACTCACTTCACTTCACATGGGTGGACCGAGTGCGTAGCCTCGAGAGCAGGCTCAGCGGTGCAGGCGCGAGGTATATAGGTAAAAATATTGAGGAAAAGCAAGAGGCCCTGCGGCAACTGCAATATTAAAAAAAAATTATTCTCAACAATGTGCTTACCTGATTTAAGTGCCGCAAGAACGTGTAATTGCTCTCATTAACAGCGCGCCTGTGAGATCTTCGCAGTCTGGCGATCTGGCCGCTGCCATATTTGTTGCGGACGTATGAAGTACCAGATTTTGAACCTGCTTCTTACTCGCCCTGACTTGTAGCGTCTCGCACAGTCACATATTTGAGGCCAATTCGTTAAATGTTGGGAGTATAGACTTATGGGCAGCGTTTCTAACCTGCATAAGCTGGCCTAACCTAACCTGATCTAAACGGACTAGAACCGACAAGAGTCAGAGTACCGCAACCGTTCCCTTGGGAGGTTCAATGCGGACGAAGCACGGGACGCTGCGGCAGCGATGAACCTTCCAAGGGAGCGGCGGCAAGGGGAAAATGATTGCGGTACTCGGGGTTTCTCCAGTGACTCAAAAATGGACGCTACATGAGCGCCCCCTGGAGCAGATTCATCGTTGTAGTGCGGCCGAAATTCGTTTTATGGTACGTCGCGTCTATTGGCGGAACCAAGCCTCGGATTTATGCCCCAAACATTTCGCAAAAGAAAAACGAAGAAAAAAGAAAAATATCCTATCATCTTATCATCCTAGTCGAACTAATTACGAGAGAATATATTTTTCCCAGCGAGCGTTGCATACCTGCAATATCTTATAGAACGAAGAAAACACACTGGCTTGCATAACAATCACAAAACAAAGGTGTGAAGGTTTCCACACTTATACGGGCGTCATCATCAGCACGGGGAATAAAGCACAATCTAAAATGGGAATCCTTTTTGAACCTTCGTAACAATCTGGTAAGGGCCCCTTGTGACTGTTACACACATTTATGCCATCATAAATAAGCTTCGATCCCGGCGGCATGGTTCCGAAACGTTCACACCTTCGTTTTGCGATTGTTATGCAAGCCTAGTCTGTTTTCTTCGTTCAGTTCTCTGTTCAGTAACACGTCACCTGACTTCTGGTCTATTTTCATACCTCCAATATTAGGCGAACGCTGTCCTCAGTGCACGGATTCTGGTTGTGCGTAGCGATGACGTCTCCCGGTTGTCCCGTAAGGATGGACAAGTAACGGCTCCTGAGACGACGCCCCATCTCCACCGTCTGCTCCCTGCCAGCGGCCGTCATGCGTCCGTAGTCTTCGGATTCCTCTTTCGGAAGGTTGGTGCACTCCGTAAGGGGAGTCCTCTGGCCGTGGCAGCATACCACGAACACGTACTCGTACGACGTCTCTCTCTTATCAAACAGAGCCGACATTTCGAAGGAAGGAACGACAAGTATATCCTCTCGCTTTGACACTTTGGAAAACCACTTGCCCATGGACGAGGTCGCTTCTGTTATAGTTGCGCGTGCTGGATGTCACGGGCTGGGCAACGCCGGCCCTAATTTTCTTTCACTTCACTTCCCGACTTCGCGACATGTTTGAACCAGGGAGGGATAACGGACGTATTTTGGTTACCGTCTCTATTTTCGTTACTGCTATAGTTTCGTTACTGCTATAGTTTCGTTTCCGTTACTGTTTCCGGTAATGAAACCTGTCAGCACCCTGTTTTGCCCAAGTGCCTTCTGTGTCACGCGTACACACTAGACAACTAATATTTTACATCGTTGGGATGCGCATATTTTGCAAGCTTAAAAAAAAAAAATGTAGGAACATGTCTTCAGTCTTGTGTCACTCGGAGTCCAGTAACTCAAGATGGGCGTAACCTTCATTCAACGTCGTATTTATAAGCACACGCTCTCAGTAGTAAATAATACCGTCATGGCCACGGTGAAATTAAAAAAAAAAAAATGAACAAAGTACAAAATAAGTAACTAAATAGTAGGCTGTCATCCTCGTGCTATGGTGGAGTATAGGCATGTGTTGATGTCATGGAAGTATGAGGACTGGGATGATGTAAGCGACGGATGCACCCTCGAGATCCAATATTGCGTTTTCCTTCCATGCTTTCGTGTAGTATTTAGAGTATTACAGGGAATGGAGTCATCAAACCAAAAACAAAAAAATGAAGAGTCACTCAAATGTCATCACACAACAGGAATAGTCATTACCCGAATTCCATACCAGACGATATATTCGTTTCCGTTTCCGTTTCCATTATCGTTACCACTTCCAATTTCGTTAATATACCGTTTCTGTTTCTGTTACCATTACCGTTACCCTTTCCTGGTTTGAACAACAACAACAACTTTATTTGAGACGGACGACTAGTGACTACTAAGTGACTACTAAAAATGCGGTGCCCATTCGGAGTCCCGTTATTGAAGTGGTTAAGATGATCGCCTTTCACGACGAGACTGGGAGGTAAGTCGGCTTCGAATCCCGGCATCGGCTGCGTACCGGCGCGTACCGACGCGTACCGGCACCCGGCAACGGTCATAACGCCTTTAAACGGGACAGTTGTTTGCATCGTACGCGAACGTGCGTTCTAAGTTTGACGATAAAGAAGGTAATAGACACGTGGAAAAGCGGCACTGCGAATGACATTGCTGGAGGTGCCTCGACCAGTGAGGCAACGCGGAAGAGGTCACGTGCTTACGGGAACCAATGGGTATGGCCGTAACTCTGATGTCACAGATAGACGTGGCGTATGTTCACAGCTGCTCTCACTACGCTCACTATAAGTTCACTATAGGCGCATGTTCTGGGGTTCATTTCTTGCATGTTCTAGGGTCTGTATGTCACTAGCTCTTTGTTCCTCAGTGCTCTGACGTGCCGCACAATGCGTGCACGATGAAATGAACCACGTGTAGAAAAAAATGTGCGAACCCCTTTAAGGGTACCGTACTGCGTAGTTTAACAGATTAAAAATAACTCAGCAATACAGGACAAGTTTTTGCTGCTCTGGAACTTTGTAAGTGTCACGTTTCCCCGAGGAAAGAAAACGAGACGGCTTTGCACACGTCACTTTCTTTGCTTCTCTCCGTCCACGAATTCTGGAACACAGTAAATACATTTTACGGTTTTCGGGTGTAATCTTTGTTATTCTCTCTGTCTCGTACCACACAGGACAACAGCGAATGGTGCTTCGTCCCTGTCTCTGTTTTGCTGGGTTACTTTTAAGTAACGATTTCCCAACTACCCCGTTTTTCTCCCTTATGATACTTTAACAACTTGTTGCTTGTAAACACAGCACAAGTTTTTCATTTGACGGAGCACGCTAAACATTTTTAATTTGCTCGTAAAACTGCGGTAACAGGGTTCGGGTGCGACGCCTGGTGGCAAATAATCCTCAGTTCGTCGAGCAACATTGACCTATATGTTCCCGGACTGACTTGCCGCTCCTGAATGGCTACGTAGCCGGTACGTAGCGGACTGTTTTCGTTTTACACCCACAGTTATGCACAGATACTAAGTAGGTTTGTTCCCATACTGGAGGAGTAATGCGCAGTTGGTGGCTACTTCGACACAGTGTTGCCCGTGATTTTCATTTTAATTTTCAACAAAGAAGAAAAAAAAGACGAAGAGTGCAATTGGAGCGAAAAAAAAAATTGTGACATAAGAGACTACTGCGGGCTCGTGCTATCGAATGCATAAATTATCTGAGATTCCACCTCTACTTCATTTTTTTTTTTTTTGCGGTACCGTTTTTTTAAGTAATTTATTCTCCTCGGGGCCACTAAATTTTCAGCACTTTCGCGCTTTCCGCACCGCCGCGACCTCTTATGCTGGCAACTTGGCGTCGCTAAACTATGTATATACGTACTTCTCCCGCACGCACCTTCCATTTATCAGAACGATGCCGAGGTACAGTATACGCGCGTGTTGTATAAATAAAAGCGCGAAGCCGCCATCTTGGCTCTATAGAAAATATATAAGTAACGCTGGATGGGTTTTCGGATTATGAACAGCGGAGACACTGCACCGCGCGGGACTCCATAAATTATGCAAGGCGCATTATGTAAGGAAGATTGTTTACGGTTTATGTTTTTGCGCGAGTTGAGTAATGAAAACCTTATCGATATCGGAACGACGCTGTCTCGCGTACCGATAAATAAGAGGTAGTGTGATAAATTGCCCGTAAACGTAGAGAAGACGATACAATAATGGAAGCAGCATCACGGAGACCATTTTCTCTCGCGTTGTCTGTGAACAGCACCTGAGCGATGGCTGGCTGGGTTGCGGCAAAACTTACGCGGCGGAAATGAGGAAGAGAATGATCTGTTGATAACGAATGGCGGTCGTGGAGTGAACGATGATATATATATATATGGAAGTGACAAATGGATTGCTAGAGTTCAGTGGGAGAGTCATTGTTCATTTCTGTGCGGGGGTTGCATTGAATGCGGTTCCTTCGTCTCAATTCGGACATCGGAGAAAGAGAGCTATACGGCTTTTTCGATACGAAGCGACACTGTACATTGTGGCCGTATAATACCACAATTTTTAAGAGTAGTGGAAAAACTAAAGGACTCGATGCTTTATTGACATTGATCTAGTGTAGCTAGAAACCCGTGAGGATCAAACTGCTTGGGAGTTCGTTGATAGGTTGCTCGATGCCACGCTATTAGATTGCCGCAGTTTCCTCCAAAATCGACCTCTGGAGGGGGTGGTACCGAGCTTCGAAGGGGGGGAGGGGATACGTTTATGGACATCGTATGTTTATGGGTGTACGCAACGGTAGCCGAGCTGTATTGGGTTATCTTCTAAATTTCAGGAGGGTGTTACAGATAACTAGGAGGAGTGTACACCCCCACTGGACTGGGGGTTGTAGAGAAATCGCTGTTAAATTGTACATGACGAAAAAAAAAAGAAATAAGCGAACGACAACAGCAACTTTATTTTAATCACAATATGATTGTTGAGCCCCACCGCCAGGGGCAGTACCCTTCCCCATTGGTGGCGGTAATGTCGCGAAATGGAATTACGAGTCACTTCACACTTAGGACCGAAGTCCAACGGTGTCCCAAAAAAGCTTAGCAGTGCCTTTAGGGCAGAGCGTTGCTGGGATGGATTTGGCCATGTACCAAATAATTTTGAAGCAGGAAGAGTTCTCCTAATGTCTAATATCTGTCTAATGTTAATGCCTAACTGTCTTTCCGATTCCCGAATGAACAGCCCCCAGCCCTTTAGATAAAATGGCATGGATGCCAGGCCAGCTGGTAGGGTCAACTCCGCCATGGAGAAAGCCCAGGATTCTGGGCGGCGCAGAAAGACACATAAACAAACAGGCGCGTGCTTGTCTCTGCGTTGCCCAGACTCGGACCACGTCACAATAGACCATTTTAGAAAAGCAAGCGCCACCTGTGGTACGCAAGGGCTCATGGGAACTTAGAGCGCCTTCAAGCATTACGATACCGCCAGAGGCGGAGGCAGAAGAAGAACAACAACATTCCCGGTGTGCGCAGCCACAGCGTCAGCCGATATGAACCATATCCGAAGCAGACGACGGAGCAGTGTCCCTCAAAGTTCCCATGCTGCCTTGCGCCACGCGCTTGATGGCGCGGGCATCTTTTTAAAATCGTCCATTAGCTATATCCCCATTCTGCTTCGTCATCATCACTTCGTCGCCAGGCGGGACAATGCGAGGTGTGAGGTGTCGCTTTTAGCCCAATTACACCAAAGAAAGAAAGAAAGAAAAAAAAGAAACAGGAAAAGGGTCTGACACGTCGCTAATGGCTAAGCCAATTATAGACGGTCCAGACGGTCGGTCGACGAGCGCCGCCAAGCGTCGTCCTTTCTAGATTTGTTCTAATTAAGGATGAAAGGCACTCCTCGAAGTGAGTTCCACGACGGCTTCATCAAATTCTGCAAATGAATGATGCAGACATCCTGTTTCTTTCTTTCTTTTCTTTTTTCGTTTCACCGAGCACCGAATATGAGAGGAATGCCTCACGTTACGAGATTACAACCGTAGTCATAAGCCAGATGACAAGATTACAACTTGGTCGTAAGAAGGGGCTGATGAATGGAGCAGGTGTGAGGACTGCAAACGGACGTGAGGAAAGCAATGGATGGAGCTGAAGAACGCGTAATAGTATATAGTGTGAGAGTGCTTTTGAAGCCTCTTGTAATCGAACGTTTTCCCCTTTACTCGAGGTGTTACCCTTCCTCGTATAGCATGCATGGATAAATTATAGATGCAGGGAGGGAGGGAAGGAGGAAGGAAGGGGAGGAGGCGTAGGGTTTTCGAGAGGGGGGGGGAGGGCGTTCCACGGATAGGGGTCAAGTTTTTGCTCCTTTGGAGCTTTCTATGTGTCACGTATCCTGAGGAGCAAAAAAAAAAGAAAACGAGACGGTTTTGCCCACGTCACTTTCGCGACCATTTTGACACGCTGCTACTGCATCCACGAATACTGGAACGGAGTAAATACTTTTTACGCATTTTGGGTGTAATTTTTTTGTCATCCCGTGTTAGTGGGGGGTTAGTGTGCATCCTGGGGCGACTTCAGGGGGGGGGGGAGAGCAAATCGTTGGACTTGTTGGTCTAACTTTAGCACATTAAAGAGCAACAGGAAGACAAGGACAAGACAGACGTGAGAGCGCGTGTGTTCGTCTGTCCCTGTCTTCCTGTTGCGCCTTGACTTTCAGGGGTGAGTACTGTGCCGACATTCTTCCGGTAAGCCTACCGGGAAACCCCAGGAAAACCTCAGACAGCACAGCCGGTTGTAGGAGTCGAACCCAGCACCTCCTAGTCTTCTGTACGACCTTGGAGTATATACGGACCAACGAGTGGATGTTTTTGCCCACCCGGATGAATGAATAGAGCTCTCCATGTTTGTAAGCAAATGGCGTCATAGCGTTCGACAGCGCCACCAATTTGGTAGAGTTGAACTACATTCGAAGCTAAGGGGGCGAAAAAGGTCGCGCCCGAAAGCCACGGTCTTGACGGGATTACGATGGTCCCTGAAAGGGACGCGACCTTTGGTCCTACTGTTCTTTTAATAGGAGGCAGCGAAAGGGCCCATTCGTGGAACCCAGCCCTCTGCTTCGTTTCGGTTTCAGTCTGTCTACCAACGTCGTGATGACGTTCCTCGGGTAGAGGTCTATTGGGCTCATCATATAAACCGTATCACCACCGAAGCAATCCGTACACTAGACTACCTAAAACGCAGTGTTCGTCTTTCTTCTCCGAATGTCCGCCATAGCGAACGAGAGTATGCATCTGCCATGGTGGTGGGCGTGATGGTGAAGGGACTCGCCCTGTTCGGCCTCACAGATGTGGGTAACATCACGACTGACGCCCTGGGGGAATGTGCGTCCTGGGCCGACTTGTAAAGGAACCTGTGCCGACATATGTCTGAAAGCGCCTGAGGAAAACCCGGGAAAAACCCTAGAGAGCACAGCCGACACCGGGATTCGAACCCGGGTGCCTCCCAGTCTCGAAGTGCCGAAGTGCCCAGACTCGAAGGCCAGCACGCTAACCATTGGGCCGTGTAAACTACAAAAAAAAAATAATAATAAAAAATAAAGAAAGAAGAAAAGAAGAAGAAGAATGACATGACGGTGACCAACGGTGATATAAAAAGGCTGCACATGTATTCTACTGCAATTCCCACTGATAAATTTTTTATTGCTGAAGTTCGTTGCTACAGGTTGCTACGTTCTTGCTTGAGTGGCACGCCAAGCGCGCCACTGCGACGCAAGAGTATAAGTAAGGTAAGCAAGGTAAGTCTCGATCAACTGCCCTCTCACCCGTCTTCACCCCGGAAGAGCACTTTATCTGAAGTAGAAAAACGGGGGTGGGTACGCTTCAGCTTTATCGTGCCCCAAGCGGACTTTGACATCGCGACGGCTCTGCAGAAGACTGAAAAACAAACAAACAAACAAACAAACAAACAAACAAACAAACAAAAAATCTAGTTGCGCCATTCCATGCCCGATTTCAGCTATACACTTTTCGGTGTAACGCGCAGTGGCGTAGTCAGACCTCCAATGTAGGGGGGGGGGGGGGGGCTCGATACGAAAACTCGCCCCCCCCCCCCGCTGATCCTGTGTCGACAACACACACATACTTGTGCACACTGCAAACTGAGGATTAAAAAAGGAACGAAAATAGTTGATTTAGCCGTTCACAGTACGATTACATGTATAGGCTGTCATGACCAATGAGGCGGTGTCACGAGATTGGAAGTATTTTGAAAAGCTCATACTTTGAAAACCATTCAAGAGTGCTTCTTAGATAGACGCCATCAACTGCAAGATCTTTCGCGATCGTCACACTGGTCCCCCCCCCCCCCCCGCACACACATATATTATGCTCTCGGATTTGCACGATTTGTGTGGGTCGGTCCGTGGCAGGTAGGGGGGGGGGCTCGAGCCCCCCCTAGCCCCCCCATGGCTACGCCACTGGTTAACGCCGCCACGAGAATTCCCTCATTCCATATTCCTCCATACTAGCCTCCATCCTTGCTGAGTGACAGCGACGAGGAGCTCCACTGTCAACTTCCTCATCGCAACTTTCAGTAACTACCTCCACCGGAATAACGAGATCAATATGCGTTTCACAACTTGGCAGGCAACTCCTCGCCTCGCTGAATGCGACGTCGCGTACATGATTTACGAAAGCGTTTGCTCGAAATCCCCCCCCCCCCCCCCAAAGAATGGCGCACGCTTCTCCGCCTGCCTTGCCCATAGAGCGCGTGTTTTTCCACACACAGGGCGAAGGCACACGCTCTGTTGCGCCCTTATTTTCTGCTTGGCGCTCCGCACAACACAGAAGAACGCGTCCAAGATTCGTAAGAAAGATGGCGGACGCTCCCATGGAAACAGGCCAAGCGCGAAATTAAGCTCACAGTGTTGTTGTGCTTTCGGTACGTTCCGCCCTCGAATTTCAAATGCATGGAACATCGCGCGGCATGAAGGGTACTTTAACGAGTCTTTGTCTGTGGCACCTTCGATGAGATGGATGAATGGGGAAAACAAACCGGAAGTGAAGGAAGAAGATTAGGTTTCCCGAATCTTCCGGGAATGCGCTCGCGTTAAGAAAGAATGAGTTGTGTTCCAGAATTCAGGGTCCATCCTGTATTGCTGTATCCTACGTGTATTCTGTTCGCGAACTGTATTGCTTCTGCACTCTAAGAAAAAAAGGAGTAAATAAAATGGGGAGTAATTGCAGCTTCTAGTCCCCTAGACTACAATTACTCCCCATTTTGGTTCCCTAACCCCGACATTTACTCCTCAGGACTGCAAATTGTCACTGAACTTCACAAATGGTCTTCCGAATGCAACAGTCTATGGAAATATGTGCCCTTGTCAATTTGACGACATAAGGCTGTATTACTCAGCCAAGTTAGCAATTTTCAACACCTACAGGGTAAGAAACAGTTAGGGGTTCTTTCTTCGCAAATTGTGCCCTATGTAAGTCGTAAGATTTTATATCACTCGACATATCACTGTTGGCTGTTTGATTCGAAGTATTTTCATACATGCACACGAATTTTGTTCCTGAGACTCTTAGAACAGAACGTGAAATGCAGTCTCCACTCTGTGACATTCATTTACTCCCGTGCATTTACTCCCGAAAGGGACTATTTTTTGTGGCAATGCATTTACTCCCCACAAGGAGTAAAATTACTCCTTTCTTTTTTCTTAGAGTGTGAAACTACTGAACGAAGTATTAGTTGGAAACTAGAAAGGGATGAAGTCGTTTCATGTTGTATACAGCTTGGAACAAAAGTTCACGGTAGATGGCGTTGGTGTATTTGTTAATCTGAACAGCCCCCTGGTAACTATAAGGGGAAAAAATGCAATAAGAAACAGCTGACCGGCTATTATATCCATCTCTCAGTATATGTATGTCCACTCCTGTTTGCTGTCATACGGTGTCGCTGCAGTTGAGAAGCGCGACATCCCGGCGTTCCGTAAACTTTTGACCAGAACTGTACACCGTGGGGATTTGTTCACAATGACTGAGAGTATGGCTGAGCCTTAACAGTGCACGTGGAGCTTACTTCTCCTGGAAACTTACAAACAGATGAGCTTCCCAATGCAATGTCTTTGTCTAACGACTGTCGGTGTGAACTTGTACAAACAGATATATTTTTGCATCTTGGCAAGTTGACTGAGACAGGCCCAAAGTCTGTGTATCTGGGAGTGCTTCCCAAGTGTTCTTATCCGCGAGATATTCGGCATTTTCAATAAGATACATTTTGTTTTCACTTCCCCCCTTTCCCATATCTTACATAAAAATATTGCTCCGGACAAACTCAACATGAACAAGAATTCCTAGAGAAAGAAACACGATTAAGGCGTCCGCAGACGATTGCATATATTCCCGTCATTAATACATTGATATACTTTTCCGGCATTCTTAATGCTTAAGTCCTAGGGCTTACATGGTATTCGCAGTACTCGCACGCGATACGCCTAATGCTCGGGACATCATCATAGGAAAGCCTTAAGAAAATATTATTAAAAATTCATCGAGACCTACAGCCTTTAGAATACATTATGACGAACTCCGCCAGAGTGTATTATGTAAGCCCGCAGCACATCTGGATCCTCAGTTCTTACATTATGCAAGCGAAGTGCGTTCTATACAAGCGATCAGCGGGACATACTTAGCGCAGGCGCTTCTGCAACCTCAAAAATAAGACGCCGAAAAGAAGAAGAAGGAGAAATAAAAAACGTAAAAGCGAAACAACAAACGCGGTACACATAGTACACATTAACAACAAAATGTAAAGAAATGGAGGAATAAACATTCGGACAAAGCTGTAAAGCTCGAACCGCATCGGGCGTATTTCCGCGTGTAAAGCGCGCCGTATACGCTCGGAGCGAAATTTCGCGCGGCTTCTAGAGCGTGCTCGATCGCGTCACGCGGGACTCTTGATATTTCACGCGGATGGCAGCGTGGCAATAGTGACTTTTAGTACATCGTACGCTATCGCCTTTGTGTACGTAAGGGATAGCGCTGGTGGTTCTGCGCATGCGCAAGACATAAACAACAGAGCTTTGCGCATTGCGCAGAATATGCAAAGGCGCCAGCGTACGATATACTAATACCCCTGTCACACGGGCAGTCTTCAGTTATCATTGAAACCAATGGCAATTGAAAATGCGCTTGGCGCCACCAAGTGGGTCAGGCACCTGTCAAGCAGCATTGGATGCAACGCTGTTTGAGACGTTGACAAGTTACCCGCCGGGTCGCGCTAAGCGCATGTTCAATTGCAATTGGTTTCAATGATAATTGAAGACTGCCTGTGTGACAGGGGTATTAAACTCACTATTAAAACTCACTAATCACAGCGTCTGTACCTGGCTGAACCAGTTCAACGTTTAGCTAATTATAAATCTAATCTAATCTTAATCTTCTTAATCTAACTATAATCTAATAATAAAATTGAATTCAATTAACTTTATCCTTCTTGCTTCCTAATCACCTCCTTCTGTCGCTGAAAATAACTTGTTTTTCTTACTCTGTGTTTTATATTACGTTTTCCTTAGTGTATACTGCTAACCTGCCAACGCTAGCTGCGTGATATATATATATTTTTTCTTCAGTGAGTTCCCCGTTTCACGCCATGCACTTCATCCATGCGGTTTGGCCCACGTATTTTCGCCGATGCGTTTTACGCGGTGGCGGTTTTACACGTTTTACGGTTACGGTACGCCCCGTGCGGTTCCAGCTTAACACGAAAAACCGCGACACAACGTATATTTTACGGGTTTTTCCAGATTTGCGCTTTTCACACCCCAAAGAAAACCGTCGCAAACGGTCACGTCCCCATAACACTAAAAAGAGAGCAAGGAAATAGACGGGGCTATTGTGAAAAACGTGCTCCGATAGCCAATGCCAACATCTTCGGCGAGGCGCTAATCCCTACGTGCAACGCTTACCTCAGTGTAATGCGCAAGAAAGGTTCGCTTGAAAACATCTCGAAAACGCAAGTTGGGTCGTCGTCGTCAAATTCCGCTGCGGTATGCTAGAGTAGAATTCCATGGTGAAAAAGGAGTAGAATATATACTGACATACGGGGTACTGCATACAGATACTGCAAAGGAACTGACGTACATAGACCGAGAAGTAAAATGTTCAGAACTGAAAGGGTAATGCATTATATATGACACACTAACCATGTTCAAAGATGTGTGTGCGTGTTAGGTGACGTTGTGTTACTTGTATTCTATTTCACTCGTTCTATGACGTCGGCGTACTTATAGGTTACAGGTTCGAACTCAGCTCTGGACGCCAGGAATCGATAAGTAAGCAAGTAAGTATTATCTGGAAAAAAAGAAAAGAAAAAAAGAAGCATGGGGGCATGGTACAGGTATACAGGGTGTCTGTGTTTTTCGATACAACTTTTTCATTAAAAACTATATGGGCTATAAACATCCTGTTTTCACTTCTACCATTTCTCTGCAGGCGGACGTTCTTTGGCCATCTATTGCTCAACCGTCGAATGACTAATTACCTAAGAATCGTTAATTACATTTTTAATTATAAAAGCTACGAAGTTGTCTCAATGAGAACATCTGTTGCTTTCGGTCACCTGATATCGTAGCCGTTTTCAGAACAAAAATCCGTTCGGTTGGTCGTCCGCAATTAATTCGTGAAGAAACACCATTTTTTCTTTACTTTTTTCATTGCGCATCTTCGGAGACGCATCTTTCCTTCACCCCTAATGTGAGAGGGTGAAGGAGCACAGTGCCGCCTCAAGCGTCGAAGATGAGCTTTAAATTGTGGAAACAAAACAAAAACACACGTATCGGGTGACGCTATCGGAACTGTCCTTATCTTGGGTTGCATTTTCTGTTTTCTTTTAATCTTTTTCCAGGACGCAAGAGGCGACAGTGTGCTCCTTCACCGTCTCACGTTGAGCGTGAAGGAAAGACAAGTCACCGAAGATGCGCAATGAACAAAATAAAGAAAAAATGGTGTTCCTTCACGATTTTTTTGACTATCTACCGAACGGATTTTTGTTCTGAAAACGGCTGCGCTATCAGGTGACCGAAAGGAACAGATATTTTCATTGGGACAACTTCGTAGCTATTATAATTAAAAAAGTTAATTAACGATTTTTTAAGCAATTAGTCATTCGACGGTTGAGCAACAGATGGCCAAGAATGTCCGCCGGCCCAGAGATGATAGTGGTGATGAAAGTGAAAACAGGATGGCTATAGCCCTTATAGTTTTTTATGAAAAATCTGTATCGAAGGAAAAAAAGACACCCTGTATATACTTTAGGAAAGTAGAGTAGAGTGCCAAGTGCTGAAATTTCAGTGAACATTAAAAAATCTAAAGGTAGGAGAAGTTAATCGTGTTGGTGACGGCACAGTTGACGTGATTTGATCCATGATGATACATCACGTTTAAGAAAAAAGGTGCTGCCTTTTGGCAGAATTGTTTTTGTAATGCATATTGTTGTCATCCACTAACGAAGCGTGAGACTTAAAGTGCTCCAGTATAAAAAAGGGACCGCGGTATAAAGATTGCGACTCGTACATAAATCTCAGTGTAGGGACACAGCAGCTTGGCTACGCATGTACGTTATATTATAAGTTAATGGAAATGGAAAATACAAAAATTTCCGTCGAGCCGGATTCGAACCAGCGACCTATGGATGTCCACAGGGGAAACCTCTACAGTCCACCGCTCTACCAACTGAGCTATCGACGGGACGCTGGCAAGTCTCCCATCAAGAAAGATTCCGCAAAGGCACCTCCTTTCCTCCTCTCACCTAGTTCTATTTTTCACTCGACATTAAAACAAGGTTACAGGGTAACAGCGCTCTCTCAATCTGTGAAAGGCGCAAAGTGCAAAACCTGTATAGAGAGTGACCCACCCAGAAGGCGAGAACCGAGAAGGCATGTCTCTTGCTTGTCCGTACTTGATAATACAAAAGTAGCAAATCTTACCTGCAAAGTTACAGTTCAGTGCAGTGCTTTTTGGAGTAACTATAGTTATTTTAGTACAAAATTAACTTATAACTGTAATAGTTACCGCTTTTGGCGAAAGTAACCGTAAAATGTACTGTAAGTGCGTTACTCAGATATTGCCATATTTTCCACGCGCCGGTTTTCCAGCGAAATTTGGTCTCGGTTCTAAATGCCCTGCCGTTTTTTTCTCCCAAGCATGAATTCCACGAATTCTGTCATCCCATACGCAGCCAGGATGACCTCCCATGACTATTTTCCCATAGCTTTACACAGCCGTATAGGAAATCCCCTGTTTATAACACGCTTGACGCGTGCCATCGCTACGACAACTTTTAGTAATAATTATACGACTTTTTAGAGATATAACTCTATAAAGTAACTAAGTTACTTCAACGTAATATGTGTATTTGTAACTGTAATTACCTACATTTCAAAAACAGTACCTGTAACTTAATGTACTTTAGTTAGTAACTTCGCAACTTACCCCTATGGCTGAGTGTAATACCCCTGTCAGACGTACTAATTTAGTGTCACTTTCAGCGAGTACACTTGCAGTAAGTGTCATTCTTTCGGAGTCACACGGCATCTTTTAGTGACACTAAATGCAAAGTACACTTACGATGAAGTGAGTTCGCCAAACTCACTTCACTTACTCACTACTCACTCACTACTACTCACTACTCTTACCACCTAACTCACTCACTACTCTTACCACCTAAGAAGAAGAGAAGAAGAGTAGCGAAATGTCTTCACCCAATATTAACTTATTAAAAAAGTAAATGAGTAAAAAAAAATAGTAGAAAATCGGTAAAGAAAGTACACAAGAAAGGCCCACGTAGCTTACCACGAGCTGTGGTGACAGCAACATCGCATACGTCACGCTGAATATTTCAGCTGATGAGGCTGGACGAAAGAAAAGACAGAGACCCAAGCTCTGAATTATTTTGTGCTGACAGAAGCAGACGAACTGCAAAAAAAAAAAAAAAAAGAAAACGTGGAAATCAGTGGTTGCAACGTTTTGCGTCTCTGTTTGAAGTTTTGAACAACAAGATGGTGGACTGTTTCCTGAAAGTTCTCGGCAGACTCCGGAGGACGAGGTACAGTGGCTAGCCACTGTAGACGAGGCGCACAAATTGCATTCGGAGTGACTAGCGCATGACGTTTCCCATTATTTCTCTGGAGTGGTGTCCCTTAGCCTCGACACCCGTCGCCTGGTATCTGGGCACAGTGCTCAAAATTTCACGATAACGATATATACTTCGGACTGAGATTATGACAGCCATATTTATGTAATGGAAGTAAAATTTCTGTTTACTTTCAGAACCGATGAGCTTGTGCAAGACCTTCAATTCGAGTTTTTCCTCTTCGCGCGAATTCCAGTAAGAGGGGGAAATTTTGCCCCATACGGCGGGCGTGAGTCAAGTGCCCGCCCCCAGCAGTGTCGTACGGGTTTGCATCCCCAGTGAAATGTCGTTCGTGAACCACGTGAACTTAGAGACCGGACTGCTAGAGAGATCATATAGAAGCGGCCATTATAGAATGATGCACCCGCCAACCGTCAATGACGCTTGTTTCTCAGGAACTTCAATACCTCCGAAGTTAACCGATAGAACTTCAGACAACAGACACATGCAGATACTATACGCTTTGTAAGCCTGCGGGGGATCTGACGTTCGCCTGATGCAATGGAACATTCTACGTCTGAACATGAGAGAACTAATGTTCTGATGCTGGAACAACATAGAAAGGACAAATACAACAAAAGCCTCAAATTGCCTATGAAATTAACGACGCGGAAGTCGCTGGGGAGGTGTGTTAGCTTAGCTTACTACTCTGGGTCACGTACGACTCAATAACTCACTGAAAAATAAAGGTGGAAAAGAAAAAGTGTGTTAGCTTAGCTCAATTGGTAGAGCCCTGGACCGGCAATCCAGAAGACGTGGGTTCGAGTACTACAGCTGGCTAACCTTTTCAGTGACTGTCATATTTCATCATTCTACGTCTGTCTTCGTTTTTCGACTGGAACAATCTTTACACCCTTCCAGTGCAAAAACTTTAATGATGATTATCCAGCAGTATCGGGTCATGCAGGCGCGGTTTCCGATCTTGGCGCGTTCAGGTTGCGTGACCTTCGTGGCTAAATTTCTGATAAGCCTAGCTGCAATGACGATAACAGGTGTGGCGGAGCGGCTTTCAGGGTGTTCGTCAACGAGGGATAACAGCGAATTTTGGAGAAGGAAGAAGGCTAACGTTTCCGAAAACACGACAAGCCAATCGCCTGATTCTTTTGGAGTGGCTGACGTCACGTCGCTGATTTCTGATTGACTGACAGCGACACTGAGTTGGAATCGGTGTGGGCTTGCGATAGGGAGTTTTAGGGAAATCGTAAGCGGCCTCCGATTCCTTATCGCTGTCGGTCAATAGACTTCTCCCTGTTTGTAAAGAAATGACGTCACAGTGTTCGACAGCGCCCCCAATTTGGTAGAGTTGAACTACGTTCAAAGCTAGTGGCGAACAAGGTCGCGCCCGAAAGCCACGGTCTTGAGGGGATTACGATGGTCCCAGAAAGGGACGTAACCTTCGGTCCTACTTTTCTTTCAATAGGAGGCAGTGAACAAGTGCCCATTGGTGAAACCCAGCTCTCCCCTTCCGATTTGTTTCGGTTTCAGTCTGTCTACCAACGTCATGATGACGTTCCTCGGGTAGGAGTCTATAGGGAGCTTTAGAGCGCCCAACAAATCGTGTTCCCGCCCATAGCAGCTCCGAAAAAGGGAAACCACTTATGATTCGGGAAGCCTTTCTGTGACTCCCCATTTCCGTGGTTTAGCTGCAAAATTTTCCCATAAAGCGCACACGACCCAGACCACCATAGCGTAGAGCGCCATCTGTCATTACATTTTTGACGTTTCATGCGACTGGGGTGAACGTTGGTGATGGGAAAGGTCACAGGTGAAGCGCGACGACTACTGCAGCAGATACCACCCAGGATAGCACGTTTCGACTTTGCCTTCACTGGCGCTGATAAGATTGTGCATTGTGTGTGCCGCTATGGCGTCCGTCTTGGACGGCGCAGGAGATACTGTAGAAGTGGTTTTTTTTCGCGCGTAATTATTTTTCGCGTTTTTCGCGCACACCTCCAAAATCGCGAATTTAAGTTCCCGCGAATAACTCTGGCCATATGAGGGCGAAAATCGTTCGGCGTTCGACGCTATACCGCGACTACCTGATACGTTCTACTCCATGTAGCATAGGCAGTTTAAGCAAGCGCAGAAGATTGTTTTATCCCATCAGGCAAGATGACAAGAAATGAAAATTCATCATGCTTTTGTTACTCCTCTAAACGCTTTGCACTATACATGCAATATACCACTATACCACGAAGTCAAAACATGCCTTTCCCCGCATTCTCAAAACCAGCTTGAATGATAGTACCACTTCTCAACCGAACTGGTCAGTGTCCCGAGTGATAATTAATAAGAACTGCTAAAATAAACTGGCTAACTTGCACACGGCCAGTACTATGGCCTCCTACAGGGTCCCTAAAGGCCATTTGACAGGACCTTTCCTCCTATGTCTGTGAGGAGAAGAAAGGAATAGACCTAGAATGCCGCAATCCACGTGAACAACGGATGTCTTAGTACGTGCCGAAAATATGCTCGAGTATTGACGGCGGCACGATATGCAAGAGCAAAGCACTCCCGGAAACCTGTCTCGCGAATTTAAGTTCTCGCGAATCAATCCTCAAAGCAGCTCTGCTCGAAAACGCGAAAATATTTTCCACGCGGAAAAAACCACTTCTACAGTATTCGTCATAGGAAAACCGTTTTCGCTAACCTTTTTTTCCGGCCACAACAGCACCGGGCACGCTGTCCGCCATCATGGTTTCAATCTTTTCGGGTTACGGAGATGTACACGAAAGACATAAATCCTGAATGAGTGGGAGCGCGATAGCTCTTCGTACACGAAAGCATCTCCACTCAGCAGGAGCATGCGCAGACGTGACGACGCTGAGTCGGAGACTTATCGAACTGCCAAAAGGGGCAACTAAAACTCCCTGATTACATATCAGCAACGTGGCCTCAGCCACTCGAAATGAATCGGACGTTTTGCTTATCATGTTTCCAGAAACATTATGAAGAAATTTCTACAGTTTCCTTAAAACTCTGTCGGGCATTCCTGGGACCGATATCGCTTGTGCGGCACATGCTCGAACTGGCTAATAAAGTGCCCGTTAAGTTGTGCCCATGCTTTAGCGGTGACTTTGGCTACAACCTTCCGTGCGTTCATCGAATGCAGGACGTTTTTTTAAAAAATATGATCATTTAAGATTCATATATGTTCAGGCTTTTTTAGCTGATGTAGTTACCACTGATCTGGTTCAACTAGTTAAATTTAGTGACTCTTACATTATTTTAAAGTTTATTTCAGTTCGGTAGCGGATTGCGTGCGGGTTGCAACCTGTCCACCGACAATATCTTCTCCGATCTAATGCGATGCTTTCTAGGTGTGCACTCAGGGAACTTTTTTCTTGTGCCACACTGTGTGAAATACTGTAATCGGTACTATATCTGATTATAGCCTCCTGTGCAAGTAAACTGCGAAAGATGCCGGCCCCATGCTGCGCGTTATGCATCGCTTCTTTCTTTTTCTTTTCGTAGCACGGCAGTAACCCCTAACACACGAAGAATTTATGCTGAGGTTTCACGTCAAAGAACACACACACCACGTGACGGGGGGAACTATGGTGTCTCAAGATATGAACCCCAACAACACATTGCACTCCTATGAACGTCCGGGAAATATCCGAAAACGGACATTCGGACGTCCCATGTACACCCGTTTTTGGTCCATTTTATGTGTGAGAGAAGGGCTGAATGAGACAGAAAAACAGAGCCATTGTAGCGCCCAGGGATGTCCCGTGTGGACATTAATGGATCAAAATGGGCAGTGTAGAGGACGTATGTCTTGTGCATGATAGATCCTGTCTGGACGTTCCCCAGCGCGCCATATCGCGCACTGGGCAGTGCTTAGCGATTTGGGCGGACCCGGCGCCCAAAAGAACGTCCGCCGGATGTACGCTAGGGACTGTGGACATTCGGATCTATCATGTACATCCGACGGACGTACGGTGTTGTTGGGGAAGCGAATAATCAGTGCTTCAACGATCCAAGTCACCCCACCTGAGATGAGTTCCGCCGAGCATTAGAGTCTTTGAGACGTCGCAGCAATGACCACCACGCATTTAAAATGCGCGCCACGAACAGGACCACTGAAAGAAAGCGCGTAAGGAGGACCCTAGATGGCGCCACAAGTAGTGTGCTCCAAAAATCTTCGACCAGACAGTCCATGCCCCCCTATGCATGTTCGTGCAGGCGCGTGATTTCATTACTCCTTCGCTCTCGAAAGCAAGTCAGGCAAATGGTCACGTGATATCTCGGGAGAGGCATTTATATCAATCAAGCCAGAATGTGGCAGCTGAGCGCCACGGAGCTACTTGGACGTTCAATCCGTCTGAAAGTGGACGAATACGACTACGAAGGCAGAGAACGTATTAGGGGATACGGACAACGCAATAAACTACGTGCAGCGAACATAGCGGCAAAGTAGAACTGCTGTTGTAGTACGTCTTATGCCGATTGCCTACGGCCGCCGAGATACCAAGGACAATCAACAGTGTACAATAAGTGCTATTTGTTTATGGAGGCAGGCAAATTGAATGGAGGAGCTCGTATCTCTCTCTTCCCATTGCTTCTGTCGTTCGTAATAGTGTTGTTTTCGCGAATAACATGGCCGAGCTCCTTTATGCGGATAGCTGGGTGAACTCTGCCGCCTGCGTTTCGAATTCAACTGGTGAGATGCATATGCGTGCCAAGGTAATGAAAACGGATGGAGATATATGTATATAGTTGTCAAGCGCTCAACAGCTTCTTGGACACACACCATTCAGGCTTAGATGTCGGTTACCCTTAAAACAGGGTGTAGTTACGTGAAATTACGTCAGTGATTACGTCAGCGAATGATATCTATAGAAAACCGGCACCGTGAATACCGAAACTTGCGTGGTGGTGGTGGTGGTGGTGATGGCGATAGGGCTTGCCGTTGTCGGCCTCACGTATGTGGGCAACGTCACGACTCACGCCCTGGGGGAATGTGCGTCCTGGGCCGACTTCTAAGGGAACTGTGCCGACATATGTCTGAAAGCGTCTGAGGAAAACCCAGGAAAACCCCAGACAGCACAGCCGGCACCGGGAATCGAACCCGGGTACCTCCCAGTCTCGACGAAACTTGTGTGGCTCTGCGACGTCACGGCAGGTGTCTCCGCCAGTGAGGAAGCGCGAGAGAGATCACGTGCTTACGACTACCAATGGGAATTGCCGGAGCTTCTGATATATCAGAGCTCGACGAGTACGTGTGCTCATGAATTTGTATCTCGGGAAGTACGACACCATAGAAAAATTTTTTTTCCCTCTTCAGTACTCCCATGTACGATGCAAATTGTGCAACAACAACAAATGTGAAATGTGAAACAAATTGTGCATGTTGCAATGAACCACGTCTATTAAAGTGTTGCAACGCCCTGATTACGCTTCAAATGGCGAATGTAAAGTGTGCTTCAGAACGTGGATTAAACCACGACATACTACAATACTACAGACCTCAACATCCGCAAAGCTCCCAGCACCGGGGTAGTAGTTCTGGCAACCGCCGCTTGGCTATAGGATTAGGCGCTATAGCTAGCACTATCCGTTACCACGTGATTTGCCGAAACCGCGGCAATGTGTGGTGGGCTGTGTTGATAAAGACTAAGCGGTACGAGAGAGAGGGTAGCGCGTGGTTAGGAACAGCCCTGTGTAGCAGACGAACGGCGGTGGCAAGGATGATGGTGTCATTCCTTCTCCCCCAATAATGCTAGGTGGCGTTTGCAGCGGCCACTAGCGTAACTAACCCATGACCCAGCCATGACCGAGCACAGGCGATTTGCCAGTCGTCCAGGTCTCTAGTATACGCTCTGCAAGTAACCGAGCGTTCTGCGCATATCTCCTCTCCCGGTTACTCCACTCGGAAAGCCCCATTGGCTAAGGCGGCGCCCTCCCTCTTCCTTCTAACTGCCTCCTCTCATGCGCAGAGACGCACTTGCACAGAGTATAGAGTAGGTCGTGGATATTAAACATATGTATACCAGCGGCACGGCCGAGCGGGTTACGGCGTCCTACTCGTTGGTGGTAGCCAAAATCGTGCTGTAGACTGGGAGGTGGTGGGTTCGAATCCTGCCACCGGCATGTGCTGTCTCAGGTATTCCCTGGGGTTTTCCGAAGACTTTCCAGACGAATGTCGGCGCAGTTCCCCCTGAAGTCGGCCCCGGACGCATACTAACCCCCCTTGTCTCCCACTCCTTCCTGCCGTCCTTTCTCCGTCTATCCACCGCTCGTAGCCACAGTTGCTTCGCGGCGCTAACACGGAATAGTAAAAAAAAAAAGAACTATATTCCCCAATTATCAAAAGCCCGGATGGAAGGACTGATGAATGCACGAAGAAAAATATGGTCATAGTTGCACAGAAAGTGGATCAGTCTACAGCAAGACACTTGAAGCTGAGTGATCAGAGACCCCTGGAGGGAGATAAAGAAGAACAAAATAATTATTTTATCTTACCTGCTCACAAGGAAAGCCTGGCTCTGGATATGTAAGAATAGCTACAGTGGACTATACGACCAGAGCCAGTAAAATATGGAGTCCTATATCAACGTATATTCCTATGCCCGGCCGCATCAGCGAATTACAGACGTCTTCAGATTTGTGAACGACGTAATCTTGCCTGATACTACAGAAACCGTGCTCGCACAGGATGCAACACGAACAGTCGCGGTATGTTTCTGATGCCGTTCACCTCAAGAAGGAATCGTATGCCCACAGGGTTAAAGGGACTGTCGCATCCGGAACCGTGGTTACGAATCCAATACCAATGTGTTCGGTACACTACCACGAGCTATTTGCCAAATTTCCTCCTTCCAAAACGGACCGGGTGATGAGGAATCGAATTTAAAAGATCCGGTTTCGTTTTGATCCTCGAAAGCGCCAGCGCCAGCAACATCGCGTGACGCAAGGTCGAATCTGGCTAATCCGCTGTGAAGGACGCTGTCGTCTGCCGCCAAGTCTGGGGCTGCTTTGTTTTTTTCCGGCGCGTCGCCCGTATTCACATGTGACACTTTCTAGTGACTCGGATACTATCGCTACGCTTGCATCCTTCGCGTGGGATGTCGTTTGGAAACCGACGCAGCGTTCCCGACTCCAGGAAAACTTCCTTCGAAAACCTCGATGTTTGATTTCGCACGCCAAGGATACAGCTACAGCCAGACCACAGACGAAGCGAAAGTTGGAAGCAGCTACATCACTAGCGGGTATCCAGATGAAGCAAGGAGTGGTCATGCTGTCCGTGTATGCTCCTCGCATTTCACCGATAATGTGTACCTGGATGAGAACATCATGGAAGTGCAACTTGGATTGACACAAAAAAGGAACGAATTGAAACTTGACGCCGTTCCGACAGTGTTCCACGAAGAAAGCGAGCCAGCAACTTCGACAGTAAGTCACAATGTCTATGTAGTTTCCCAATCGGGTCTGTCACTCTTGCGCGTGAGTAGCACTTAGCAGCAAAAGACGAAATCGGTACAGCGTAAGGTATCCCCTAACCTATGATTAATAACTAGATAAATAAAATACAATAAACAAGTTCAAGTGATGTCATTCATATGAACGTGATTGACTTTTCTCGTTGTCGGACGCGTTATCATGAAACTTTCACTGTTACTGAACCTGTGACTTTTGTGGAATGTGGTAGACATGATTGGTTTTCATGTGTATTACAGCTGCAGGCAGTTCGACAGGGTCAAGCGCAAGTGGTACGTATATTACTTAAATACATATAATGTGTTTACAATTTTTGGACACAGAACAATTCGCAAACTATGAACCCCGATCACTAAAAGGAAGAACTGACGCTGTTTGTGTGCTGGTGTTAGAAACAGGCACTATACAAACAGTACCTCTGTCCGTAACATAAGCGCCATAACCCACTTCCCAGTTACCTTTTATCTCTCTGTTTGTGAACTGTTTGTGTGCTGTAGGGCGGCGGTTTTTGCGGTTGTCGTAGCCAACTTGAGCTGCACTTTTGACGTTCTGTGTTATAGAAGGACCAGGTGCTGCTGATCAAGTCCCATCCATCCATGAAACGGCATCAAACAATGTACGTGTGTGCACGGCAATTTTGCCGAGAGACCTGGTTTTTACACGAATGCCTTTACGACGCCTCTGACAAATTAGGATCTTCCAGAACAGTGCTTTCTTCATCCAAGTTCAAGAAGTAAAGAGAATGACTTCATGGCTTCTACTGACATCTCACAGCTACATGCCAAGACAAAATAACTTGACAGCAGGAAATGAAAAGAAAAAAAAAAGGTCCGTTTCAGGTCCACCCAAATCTTTGTGCAGAGGCTGACAACAACAACGCTATTGTGAGATGATGAATGATGCTGATGCAGCGTTGAGATTAAGCCCTTGTTTCCTCTTTTGCAGTGCTGTACATTACTGCTGGTTAAATGTAAAATGATGCACCTACCTCCAGACATTAAAGGGGCTACCAGAGATGTAGTGTCAATTCAACAGAAAACCTGCATGTTCTACGGGGCACTGTCACATAAGCATTGGCCAAATTTGCTGTCCTGTGAGCTTTGATAGGACATGCCGTAGATAGTAAGAGGCCTCTTATTGTAAAAGGGAGGTGCATTAATTGAGTAGTGGGGTCTGAGGCATGAGGGCCATTTCAGGATGTACTAACCCTTCTAAAATTTTACACTTGGTTATGCCCAGAGATCGATCCAGATCCCCCCCAACACCCAGAGTTTTTTTTTCCTGTGTACCACTGTTATAATGAAACCGTCCAATTTACTGTCCAATCGCCCCGTTTTCATTGCAATTGAAGTACTTACAAAACTGTTTATTTTATTTTTTATTTTTGTGAGTCCCCGCTTCAGATCCCAAGGGACATTGCCAGTGTGGTGCACGCTGATAACTGTCTGTGCATAGCAAATAATAAATACCTGTGCGTGAAGAGTTGGATGTGGACTTGTGCAATGGCTCTTGAATGGACAACACTCAGTCAACACAAAGATTTATTCACATTTGCGTAACTTATTGCCTGTCATTATAATAATTATTATAATACATAGACAAGAGGTAATGCTCTGCAAAGGATCTCTGAAGTTACACTCTTGAAAGCTGTTTTCAAGACAGTGGTGCTAAAAAATTGGATCAATGTCAGGTATCGAAATTTGTTTTTCTGTATCAAGGCAGAACAATCTTCCGTGGGAATGACAAATTTTGGACATTCCCAGACAGATGTATCACTTACTATGATAATGAGGTGTAACTGTACCATTAGTGAGTTATGAAACGTTACCTGAAATTATTTGACGTGTTATATCCCTCACATGCTATAATACTGCCAACGATAAGAAGCATTACACTATCATTAAAAGTATAACTGTCACTTATGACCAGGTAGTTTATTGCTCCTGCCTATTCCTTTGCACTTCTCGGGATTACTGTGGTAACACAGATTCTGTTTCACACTTCTCAATTGGAAACTACGCAAGTCTATTATGGTGTAGGTGTGAACAGGAAATGAGGCACACTAAAGATGATAGTCCTGATAGGACCAGGATGGAAAAACGTTGGCGAATCATGCGGACGACACACCCAGGTATCTGTCGTCTGTTTTTTGGTCCAAGGAATCTCCAAACTCAGCTTGTAAACACACAATAAGCAGTGAACCTGACGTAGCTGTAAAAAGAAAGGACACTTTCCTAAACACGTAGCATAGTTAATTTCCTGACAATCATTCTAATTCTAACCCGGCCCTTGAGTTGCACAGTTGGTTAGAGCCTTCGTAACTTTCGTGGGGCATTCGTCGTGTGTGCAAACAACGACGACAACTACGAAAATAAGGATTGCTCGACGTGCCTATCTATCGTGGGCACAGTAGGCGAAGACTGTGATCGTCGCTGCAATACTGCGGTAGATACACCACTAGAAGTTCTGGCCGATGACAGGCAGCTGGGAACAAAGTGCGATGCGTGCGTGTGGTGCGTGCCGTCATTGCACAACTCTACCACTTCACCAGCACTGCAGCATATAGGTACTCATCCAGTTCCTGAGAAACACAGACGCCGCACAAACACTTGGATTGTTTCCTGCGTCGTAGTGTGAATGTCACGGGATTAAGTATTGAGCACTCCGATCATGAACGTACCTAAAGCAGTGGTCCTGAGGCTCGTTCTGTTGCGCTAACGCAGCTGCGGCACGTACATCACCAGCGACTTGCAGAATAAGCGGATCCGTCGAATATGGGCCGTCATCAAACATGTATATTCGTCACGGGAGCTATTACTAAAGGCATTTGAACAGCACGATTCGCCACTTCCGCGTTCCGAGTCCGCCATCTCCGTATGTGCCTTCGCCTTCGTCTCCCTGACCTTGCTCATGCAAGCTGCAAGCCGCGGGGACTCCTCTGGCTCGCCGCGTTCTTATTGGTCAGATTCCATGTGACGTTGCTAAAGATTCTCAGCAGGGAGTTCCGCTTGACGCCCGCTTCCGTCGTCTGCTGTAGCGCCGCTTACACACGAATTATGCAAAAAGTATTCCGTCGATCGGAACGGGACTTTCGGAGTCATGGTCAGTGAAGGACGGGGAATCTCATTTCACTGTGGTTTCGGAATCGATCTGTGGTCGATGCGACTGTCCCTTTAATGGAATTCCTTGAGTTTTCTGGCATACTTTGCAGATAGGTGTTGCCACAGTTCCAGCGCGAAGTTCCACCTGAAGCCCAGGACATGTAATAAACACTCTCTCTCACGATCTTTCTTGCTGTCCCCTCTTCATCTCTCCCCCGCTTATAGCCATGGCTGCTTCACGGTGTTTACGCAAAATGAAGAAACAAGAAATAGACGACTTTCCTCTTATCAAGGCAATCATATCACAGAAGCACCAGTTCGACCACTCAACCAACGATCCAGACAGAAAGCATAATCGGAGAGATATAATGGAGGAAAGGAAAAGTGGAAGCTAAAAAAAAAAAAAAGGAAACCCAGTCGCTTCGCGATATTCGACAAAGCGATACATCAAGTTTCCGATAAAGAAGCAGGACTCTTACATACACACACGTCGAGAAGAAACAAAAAATCCCTCTCATCCGACCCGCTCGCTCGCTTCTTTGCACTCCATTAGGTTCTCCCGCAGATTTTCGGGAGCCCATCTCTCCCTGCCTTCCTCTTTCCCTGATACGGAGGTACCCCCTTTATAGCCCAGATAAAGCGCAACGCTTTAAAAGTCGGAAGCTCAGAAATCTTTGCTGCTCGAACCACGCAACGTGAAGACCTCGTTTCTATTTTCCTTTTTTCCCCATTTAGGGAAAGGTTTCGTCTTCATACGTCTCATATGCGCGTCTGTCTACGTGGCTAAGGGATTCGCGAAGAGGGGTTTTGTCCTGGTCATATTTCATGCGCTGGGAAGGAGGGAAGAAAAGTTGCTGTTTCCGTTTGGAGGTTGGGGATTTTCTTGGGGATAGAGGAAAAGATGTTAGGTACGCAATGGGAAGCACGGGTGGCTCTTACTTCTAAGCGAGGAAGTCACATTAAAAATTGCGTTGTTTCATATTTTGTGTTATACCTTTGCAACGCGGGCAGAACAAATGACATTATCGTCTTATGTGATTAGGGTCTGGAATGGCATTATCCACGAAGATCTTGCCACACGTCAGTTTTGTAACATTAAACGCCATTATGTACGATTCTTTAGATACTGTACACGCTGTAGCCGTAACTTTGTCGTGCAAACTAAAAAGGCAGAGTGTATCTTTGGTCACTTCAGTGGCCTTGTGTTTTTTCCAGCTTCTAGTCACACTATCGGTACGAAAAGTTTTGGATCATGACTCACCTTGAATGTTGTACGAGAAGCAGACAGGCTTAGTATAGGTAGTATAGATCGTCTCTGGTACCGAAGCATTATGGTTGAAGGAATCCGGGAAACCATTGTTTTCATGACGTCCAGTCAGAAACAACTTGGGTAAGACTCTTTGCAATAATTCGTGGGCTTGCGTTATAGTTTGAAATGACTGTTTCTCCCGTATAATAGTCACTAGCCAAACAACCCACTTGTGGACAATCGAGGAACTTTCCGCCGTCGCGCCTAGTGGGCACTTGTTTCAAACCCTCAGGGCTAATGGATATTCTATGGAAAGCAGACGGAATGCATAGCTTCAATGGAGTGCAGCGAGTTCGCAGGTTAACCCAACTGTAGGAGTAGGTGCCCCGCAATTCTGGGAATGGAGGGAGTACACGCAATCCTGTTATGTGTTTTGAACCACCTTCTGGCACATGTGCCTCATTTAGGTAGGAAAAAAATAAATAAGAAATTGTAAGGGACACTTAGGTCTTGGTGGTTCTAACTTCTCGTAGATGCAGAATGCCGCCTCTGGCGATCGCTGTTCAGTGACGTACTGTACACCGCCATCATACGTTACACATGTCATTACGTTCACATTAAATGTAGTCTTTATTGAAATAGATGGTGTCATCGTCAGTCTTGAACTGTTCCGTATCCATCGCGGTGTCCTCTAGTGGCGGATAACAGAAGTACGTGACATGGAGTCTGTACTGCAGTGGCGGACGTCATCCCTCGTGACCTTCAGGTGCTGCTCCTCCCATAGTGCTCAAATCCACCAAATCAAGTGCTCAGATCCACTTTGCTCAAAGTAAGACAGCCTTTGCGTCGGTGTGTGGTAAGCATTTACTTGAAAGCGAAGAGAACCTCGTTCAAGCTCCGTTGCGTAACGAAGATCCGTGATGCAGAATTGAGAAAATTCCGGGCATGTCGCGTCCAAAAAATTTCGAGTTCAGGCATAAGCGCATTTTCGAGCACACTAAAGAGCCTCAGGTCGGGCGTTGTCGATATTTCTAGCAGAAGGCTCTTCATCAAGTGGGCATCATTCTCGCCACTGGCTTCGTTATATATACCGGACGCTGCCAGATCGCTAAGCCGCATTCAACCTTGTCACTGATAAAGCAAATACTGGCTGTAGTTTGTTACCGGCACGACTCGTTTTTAAAAATTTGTGAAAGCGTTAGGAAGGTAAATATTGCGTAGAAGTGTAAGAAGGTCATATACTGAATCTAAAAATGTAATAATTATAAAATTCTGTTCACTAGAAGTTTTTTTATATGCATTTCAACAACCCCATCTGATCCACTTTTAGCGCAGGAGAAACACGGGAATGCTAAGCGTAACGGACTCGAAACTTACCATCTTGCAAGAGGTAGGGTCGTTGAATTGGGCTAAATCACCTCACTGTAGTGAGGTTAGTCTAGGTTAGGTTCTACAGATTGGGGGACTGAGGGGGACGCCCCCCCAGGCACGCGCTAGCGGGTGCAGGCGTCGAGACTGTGCATCGGGTTAGGTCCTCAGTAAAGATGGCGGATCGCCTTCAAGGAACGGGCGATAAAATTTAATTTTTATACGTTTCACGCAATATACCAGGGTCATTCCTGTTATTTGCTCCAGCTGCAGGTAAAAACATATCATTTACCTGGTTATTTTCTTTGGTTACAAAAACGCAGTGGTCCCGGCAACGAACTACATCCCAAATACTTGCCAAAGGGCTTCGTTGGCATTCCGAATAATACATTACACAACACGGAGGAACCTCATGATCTGGCGGGATCGAGATCTTGGGACATCTCGAAGACAACATCGGGATCACGAAACAACAACAACAACAACAACAACAACTTTATTTTGACGATAACGATTGGGATGTTTCATTCTTCACAGGCGGTACTCTACCTGAATGCCTGCGGTATAGTCCGGCGAAAACACAGTCATGAACCTCACAGTGAGGACCGAAGCGCCCTTACATGGGCCAAAGAGTTTCGGGCTGGATTTTGCCGTGGGATCACGTAATTTTCGCCACAGTGAGACGGCGGCACTCTACCTGATTGAGAGGCACTGTGATGTGTGTGCTCCTGTAAGGTTAGAACTGCGGGAAATAGTGAAGGATGTGTGGAAAACTGATGGAGTCACCACAGTGAAGACATCTAGGCTAGTGCATTTGTCGCAAACTGTAACTCCACACTCTTAAAAAAAGTGGTGTACTTTAACTCCTTTCCTTGCCACACATATAACACCCTTTTGGAGTGTACAATTACGTTCAAAAGGGTGTCTCCTCACCCCCTCAAGGGAGTAGCATAACACGTTCTCCCTGCCGGGGAGTAATATTACTCTCCAGTAGGGAGAAAGGTGTTATGCTACTCCCTTGAGGGAGTGAGGAGTTGAACATAATTGTACTCTCCAAAAGGGTGTTATATGTGTGGCAAGGAAAGGAGTTAAAGTACACCCCTTTTTTTAAGAGTGTGGAGTTACAGTTTGCGACAAATGCACTAGCCAAGATGTCTTCACTGTGGTGACTCCAGCAGTTATTACTCTCCAGTAGGGAGAAAGGTGTTATGCTACTCCCTTGAGGGAGTGAGGAGACACCCTTTTGAACGTAATTGTATACTCTCCAAAAGGGTGTTATATATGTGGCAAAAAAGGAGTTAAAGTACACCACTTTTTTTTAAGAGTGCACTAGCGGCATTGGGAGGTAACCGATGAAATCAAATGCAGCATCCTAACCATAGAAGAACAAGATGAAGCTTGTGCTGAACAGAAGTGTTCTTTGTCTGCTCCTCCGCATTTACTGTAATCTTTCGAAGACACCTGAAGCCTTTTACGAAAGGGACCACCCATGGAAGTGGGCGGGGGGAGGTGCTGGCCACAGGGGTGCGCGGCGACGACACGGGCACTTTATAAACATATACCCCCCCTCCCCCCCACTCCCCTTACTCTAGGTATTTCGTGGCATCCGCACAGCGAGCATCAACTCTTGGATCAACTCTTGCAAGCATAGATGTGAAGGGAATGCCATCGTGATTCCCACTGCGACAGGCCGCTATCTATAAAGTCAAAGCGTACTCCACAAAACACACACTTTTTTTAATCGGAGCTCTTCCCAGCTAAGGAGGACATGCCTGTGTAAATCGTCGCGCACGGAACTCAATGATGTCTGACAGTGGAGACGAGAGAGGCAGCTGCATAATGGATCATCTAATGCGCTCCAATGAATTAAGCGAGACGTCCAAAGCGCCGATGGTCAAAGACGAAACCTGAGCGTCGTCCCCGGAGGGAGAGAGCGCAGGCCCGCAAGATCGATATCGTTAACGGTCCCTCTGATGACCGGCTTCCTGGCGACACTTCGATATCCGCGGATGATGTTCGGCGGGGGAGATTCGATGGACCCAAATATTCTGTGCAACAAATGAAGCGCCACATCCTAGTTTGAGGAGGCACATCAGGAATCGTGGTTCGGTTGTCACTGTTACAAAACGAATACATATATATATACTCTCCAAAAGGGTGTTATGTATGTGTGGGTGTTATATATATATATATATGGATGCAAGGACGATGACCCCACTCCTGGACCTGACACAAAAACGCTCTGGAATTTCCCTAATTGACAACCGCCAGGTGGCGGGAATTTCCCCCAACCGACCACGTCATTCTCAAGCCCATTATCAGCCTCGTGGCCACATTTAGCTCTTTTGTCCCGAAGAAGGCGGAGCTTCCGCCGTAACGTAGACATCCTCCCTAACTTTTATGATTTGTAAGTTTTAATAAACCCCTTTTTTGTTACTTCCCCTACTTTCGTCTTCTGTCTCCCATTTATTTCAACTATATATATATAATGAAAAAAAAAATAGCCGGAGCCCTTTGGCTGCACGTATAGCATATGTTTGTAACTCAAGCGTCGCCATGCCAGTCCTGGACAGCTGTTTCGGCCTTGTTGGGCCTCATCAACAGGACGCAGGCGGGCAACGTTTGAGTGGATGGCGTCATATATATATATATATATATATATATATATATATACTGGCTTGCGCTGTGGCATTGAGGAGTGCTCAGTCACCCTCCCAAGTGTATATCGCTCGCCGAGCGACCCCTGGTTTGCCGATTCCGAAGGATGCGCAGCTACCCAGAGCTGACGAGCCGCAAACACGGCGAAACACGTGTCCTCTGGTGCTGTCGCATCGTTCCATGAGTATCTGTTTCCCTGCGTGCAGCCATAGAAGCCATCTTAATCTGTAATTTTGAATTTCAAACACGTCTAGTGTCATTTACTTGTTTCTTTAATGACTTTTTTTTTCTCTCATTATATATAAATACGTATATATAATGCTATAGTTATTCTTCTGTCATCGTAACGAAACGGTGGCGCCTGACATTATTTATTTATTCATTCAAAGAAATAATTGTGCATTGGAACTGAAAGAAAAATACGGAGATGTTAGTCCCGACCCAGTCAGGACTGGCTACTCCAAAACGCGTTTGTGGGTGAAACAATACAGTCAGAAAAAAAAAAACGAGAAAAAAAAAACCAAACAAACAAGAAAGAGGTAGAGTGGGACAAGCAGAAGAAAACAAAAGAAAGGGGAGGGAGGAAAGGGGGCACCTAGAAACACTCACTGGTTCATAATGTCAGAGACTGCGCGAACACAGTGTCACAGAAGTTGTCACGTGACATTACTTACTTCTTTGGACTCTGTTATGACTCTTTATAGAGACTCTGGCGTTATTAATTAAATGAATAAATAATCTCAGAGGCGTCTCACAGGCCTCTCACCGTTTAGTTATTATTATAAAACAATAAGTATTCTCTTTATTCAAGAGCTTTAGTGTCTGCATTCTGCAAGGACGCCATCGAATCGAAAAATTTACGGGTGCGCGGTTCAGGTTCAGACATTTTGGTTCGGATCCGGTTCAGTTCCGCAGCGCAGAAATAACTGTTCGAACCGGTTTAGTCGGGTTCATAACGGGAATGTACGGAACAGCATGCAATCTTTCCCACGAACACATTAAGTGAACAGCGTTTGGCATCAAGCATAGGTTTATTTAAATATATGCATAATGAGTCGATGAGAACGCAAGCAGAAGTAAGAAAATGTTAGTAAAGAGTACATCTTTGTTTACTACAGTACTTACCTTTTGTGGTTCCCAAATCGCCACAGGACCACAGTAGGCCAATCAAGGTTGCAAAAAACGAAAATAAGTTTTGTACCACAAACGTAAAAAAAAAGGAAAAAAAAAAACACGGCTCACAGCTGTAGCCTGACCTCAACACAAAGCGCACGACGTCGTGCACCATATTCAAGTGTAGGTGGAATTTTAAATAACTTTTAAAGTATACGAAGCAGCTAGCCCTCGACTAGGCTGTCCTTCACACCTTTTATATCATCCTTGTCCAAGCGGCTTACTAAAAATAAATCAGTAAACGCTGATCTGTTTGCCGAACCAGTTCGGCAAACAGTACTTTTCAATAGTTCACGTTTAGCTCCAAGACGGGGAAAAGTAGTGGTTCGGTCCGGTTCGACACCTTGCCTGCAAGTATGTTTCTGTTGTTCCACCGGACAAATTATACTGCAGCCCCAGCAGATGGCGCCTCTGTATGGCTTCCATAGTTTCGACATTACCGCACTGCTTGTTGCGACATATAGAATGACGCGGCTAGCTATTCCAACCAATAGGAAGAATCGTATAGGGCGGGGTTTATACTTGCTGTTCCTTAGATCGAACACGATCGTAGTTTTCAAGGCTGTGTGGCACACGACGTCAGACGCAAGCAAACGACGCACCTGCACCGGCGCTTGACTTCCCATGCCGACGACACATTTGCATGCACGTTCAGACGGGATAGTTGACAAAGTCGCAGCTCAGAACGAAAACCTTATGCGAAAGGTCACAACATGTTGCGTAATCGCCCATTCGACAATGCGTCATCTGCAAGCGAAAGCAATGGCTTCATAATCCGATGCAGAAGTGTCGTCTGCTATCATGGCTCACAGCCATACGACAGAAAAGAAGGCTTTTCTAGCTTACATGATACGACACTGGCATTACAGAATGCAGTAGACATATACAAAAAAGAAACACGGAAGGCACAAAGCCGAGCTAAGTCAGCGAGCAAGCCAATGAAAGCCAGTACTCACTCTGCTCAGTGACGCATCGCATTAAAACTCCACCTCATTTACCTGAAGAGCTGCAGCAAATAAGCTCCACATGTTAGCTTCCCGACAATCACACTTCGCATCGGATAATCCTGCTCAGCATTACAGCCGCGCGGCCCGATCACATGTACGGTGCCCAGAAGGGCGCAGCAAAACAAGGGCTTACACTAATCCCCTTCGTAGCATCCTATGACCGTGGCTGCCCTATTTCCTTAATTCCCCCAGAGACGCAATCCCCATTTCGCTATCTCCATTCCCCACATAATGCTCCGACACATCCATCGATTTATCTCTATATGGGTCGTCCTGTATTAATTCAATCACATCTCGCAGTCACATCCAGGCTTCCCTCTCTTGATGGAGCCATAATGGAGCAGAGGCATCGCGATGGCGGTGATGAAAGGAATTAGCAACAATGTGCAACGTTACCACAACGTAGTACATTTCGAGGGGTTGGTTGTATATAAAGAGGTTGTTAACATCGTTATTACTGATGTTTTACCGTGGACTATGAAATGAAATCGATATGTGTTTCGACGAGTGGGGCGAAATATATTTTGTCGATGCTGGAAAACACAGCGCAGTGGTGTTTTAAATAGTGTTAATAATTGTTATATATGTTTTGGAGAATGGAAAAAAAATGTAGCAGCAGGGTGTGCAAGACGTTATGCAACACACGTTCACTATGCAACAATTTTATTGAAACATGTTCAATAATACAGCATTCGATTGACATTAGAGTGAGCAATGGCATACAAGAGGTTCTTAAATCCTTCGTCTTTCCAGTTTTTTTTTTTTGATTTTATGACAGACACCGAGGGGAACATTGAGATGATGATGATCATGATTGAGTATGACGATGAAACTGATGACGATGAGGATGCAGTTTTGTGTATGTACGCGCGGTACGCGTTGCCGTGACACAACAGTGCAGATCACGATGGTTTGTGTTGAAATTGCTAACCCGGCAGAACCGACTAATTAAGCAGCCAGACAGACAAGGCTGGAACTCCAGTGGGCATCGACTGACTATGTAGCCAAGTAGGTAGCCAATGCATGGTTACATATGAGGGAAGTGAGGATAATGTTTTATTTTCGTTTTTTTTTTTCTCGCCAGTTTCAATATTGTAAAACTGATCGTGAAGAGTGACATATAGTCTTAGCTGAAGTGTCGAGTCGGCACAGAAGAATTTTTAATTGTTCCTGAGATTTGAGGTTGCGACTTCGACTGACTTTCTCTGCATGTGGCATTCTCGCGCTTAATCTCTGCTGGAGCCAACATGAAAATACATACTCCCACACGTACAGAAATAGCAACGGAAGCCTTGAAGGAAGAAAGGAATGTGGGAAGAAACATACATACAAGTTCCGCGGAAGGAGGGCAAACCCTCTAGCATAAAAGTGCGAAAAACTGGGACGCGGCACGATACATCGAAATATCCATTACAACCTCAAAAGCACCGTTACTTTTAACTACTAAACAAATACAATTAAAGGTCACTCTCACTAAAGTTGACGTACCACGAGCAGGTTTCTTGCCCAACATTTGCAGCGATAGTGGTAAAGCCTATCCTGGACTCTATGATTGTTCTAAAGAAGGCCAACCGAAAGAACACAAAGAAACCAATGCGTTTCAAAGTTACCTTCCATCAACGTACTTCAAAAGAGCGTGCCAAAATGGTGCCACTTCTTCTGGCGGATTCGCGCGCGTATCTTTGTACCCTTAGCAGGTGCCTTTTAAAGTTTGTATATTATAGGTAGAGTAGTCTCGAAGGTGATGAAGAAAACGTGGAAACCCAGTTTGTAAACTCAGAAATTAAAGATACACTACTTCGAGCTATAGGGCTTCAGCTGGCTGTGAACTGCTATCGAGCTCAGTGCGATATACCTAGCAAGCCCTGCATATCGAACCCAGTTCGATGTACTCGCACTAATAAATCGAATAAGTTCTATCGCCCATATCGAATTGTGTTCGATATATTCGAAAATATATCCTCTTGCACAATATTGATATATATATATATATATATATCGGTACTTAGTGCTCTCATTTTCGTCCTTATGTTCACCGTTCAGCGTGTTCTGTATTGTACGAAACAATGCCTGTTCTACCTTGACGCTAGTGAGCTTTTCGATTTCCGATAAAATTACAAGTGAAGTAACAAGCACAGTAACCGTATTTTTTGTATACTAACATTCTGCTAATCCAAGATAGCCTAAAATTCGTCCACTTAGTAATTCGCCCACGCTAGGGTTCCTCAATACTAGCTCCCTGTGCATAGGGTGAAGACAACCGCGTCGTCTGCTACGAACTTCCGCCATCTTGACGCCCACGCACAGCTCGCGATGCGCTCACAGAAGTGGTATTATACGCTCAGCTATACACTGCATTTTGAAGTTGAGTAAATGCATAGCAGAGGAGGTTTGAAAAAGTAGGTGAAATCGGTACACAGCATTTATGCATGGCAAGCGTGGGTGTCGGCATGGCGGCTTTGCGACATTCGCTACTAGAAAGGGTGACTCCACCTTACACAGAGGGAGCTACTATTCAGGCAGCCTAGTCAAAGCTTATAGGCAACGCCATCTGTCGGCAGTACCATGCGGCAACGCATGGCGTGTGCACGAAACTTTTCCGGGACCAATCAATGACAGTTGAAGCATCAGAGCTCTGTAAGCTTCACAGCTTCCTGCGTAACAATGGCAACCGTTTGTACAGACGATGATTTTAAGCTACCTTTGGCAGAATTCTAGTATCATTTGTATTGAAATTTACGAATTTGACAGTATATTGGCGCCCTCCCACCGTCACGTGGCGCTTGCTGTCAGTATCACAAAGTTTATTTCGTTTAGTACAGAAAAAAAAAGAAACAGAATTGTCATATATTGATGTCACTGTTATGTTATGAAAGCGCTATGCAGGTATTGTTACTTCGGATAGTACCCAGAAATATTTTGACACCTATAGAAGTCAGGAACCAGGAGCAAATCCAAGGAAATTTTTACCCCGTGCGTAGCTCGTGCAAAATGTTACTTTATGCTAAAAATATGTGCGTATAGTGAACACCAGTTACTGCATCACCGCTTGTGTACCGCCTTATAAAACTACAATCGCGCGCGACTATATTTCGCTTTTCGAATAGACCTAACCCCCGGCGCGCTCGTCGTTTTCTAAGTTCAACTCGAGTAACGGTTTTCGAACCATTTTCTTGACGATTCTCCACTCAAGGAAGTAATGGCCTGGCCTCTCCTAATGGGAGGGACGTGCCTTCTATGAGGACATCGGCTGCTTCTGCTTCGTACGTGAAACCCGACGCTCGACTAAAGTCTACTGGGAAGCGAGAGATTGCTCCTAAATAAACGGTTCTCGGAGGAGTGAATTACGAAAGAAAGTTTACTCGAGTGGTGTTCCTTTAAATTACAGCTCATTATTTTAGAGCGAGTTTGTTCCGTATACGAGAAGAGGAAGTATGGCTCTACTATGGTAACTCTGTGGTTGACAAAAAAAAAAAAATAAAAACTCCGCGTGTCTAAAAAAGAAAAGAAAAAACACTGTGTAGCAGTGGAAAGATACTCAAAAAGTACACTCTAAGAAAAAAGGGAGTAATATTAGTCCCTTGGGGGACTAAATGCGTTGCCACAAAAATTAGTCCCTTTATGGAGTACTAAATGAATGTCACAGAGTGGAGACTGCATTTCGCTCTGCGTTCTAAGAGTACCATACCATAAACACCTTATCTTTGAATTAAACCATAAACCTTGACACGTCGAGTGATATAAAATCTTGCGACATGCATAGAGTTCAATTTGTCAAGAAAGAACCGCTAACTATTTCTTACGCTGCGTCGTTGGAAAATCCCTGAGTTAGCTAAGTTATTTCAAATAATAAGTTGGCAAATTCACGAAGAGCACGTGTTTACCTAGATTGTTGCATTCAGGAGACCATTTGAGAAGTTCACTGAATATTTGCAGTTCTGGGGGGTAAATTTCGGGGTCAGGGAATTAAAATGGAGGGGGGGGGGTAATTGCAATCTAGGAGACTAGAAGCTGCAATTACTCCATATTTTACTCCTTTCTTTCTTAGAGTGTATCGGCCTTCTCTCTCGCTATACCTCACGTGCTTCTAAATGTTGTATACAGGTTCTCAGACAGGCTCCTTACTTTTGCTCAGCATACTTTTGGTGACGTAGTATTATAATATGGTAATAACAATTATGATTCGCGACTCTGCGTCGAAGCCAACAGTACTGCGTAGTTCAGCGAAGTTTGCCACTGAATTTTTCTCGTCTGGCCCATTATTCCATTAGAAAATTGCCAACGCCACGGATAAGTTAACTTCCTCGAAGGCAATTGGACACTAGCCTGCATAACGATCTCCAGTGCTGCTAACGTCACTTCCGGAATATAATATCGCGATCCACAGGCGGTACAATCATAATCAAGTACGATAAAAGAACTACGCGTTATTGAACGGCAAGAATCGTGCCGAAAGATTTCAGATACTTTCGGATTCGTAAATCAGGTATGGCGACCCCAAAGCTTGTCTGGCAACCGTGGGATTAAAAAGAAAGAAGGTAAAGGAAGTAAGCAAAGAGGAAAGGTTGGGTCAGAATCTACTCCCAACACTAAACCAACTTATGGCTTGCAGCTCGTAAGAGCTGCGCAATTCCTTTTTGCAATATTCTCTTTTTTTTTTTTCATCGTATTTCGTATTGGTCTTTCCGTCTAAAGAAACCAAGCGCAACGACAGACAGACAGACAAAGAGAACAACGGCGGTACTACACGCGCCTTATAGTCAGCACGCACACATTTCTACACTGTGGACCGCACACTAGAACACGCGCAGGAACAAGCAAGAAAAAAAGAAAAGTCGATGAAGCCATAATATCACTTAGCTCTTTTTCTTACACGTATCCTTACACCTTATTTATAATGCACAATCTTTCGAAAGCTTAAAGTGATATCATGTAAATCGAATAACCCATCACACGCAATGAAAATGTGAAAAGACATTTTTAATGGCACACGTTGCCGAGACATTACAGCGTTATGGTGTGAGGCAAAGAAGGCTTTTTATAACGTTCCCGAACTGACATGCGACGGACCAAAAAAAATAAAAATAAAAATAAAAAGCTACCGACCGACAGCGGCATGTAATTAAGAACGCCTTCTACATACCCTCGCATCATAGCTATAACGAACTGAGAAACACGAACATGCATGATACGGGCTTAACGAGTGCGTCGGTGTCCGCGCACTATGTGTACTTAGAATTATGCGGGGAAAAAAGAAAAAAAAAAAAAACGCGTAGGAAGTGTGTTAACCATTCTAGCACGATCTTTTTTTTTTCTCCGGCGTGACGATGCATAAGCTACGCAATAAGCTCTTAGTCATAATATTTTTTTTCCTCCGTTGTTGCCTAGACACGTTCGCCATATAGGAAATAATGTTCTCCTGGGATATGGGTGTGAATTTTAATGAGCTATTTTTTGTTTGTTGGTTTGTTTGTTTCTGCTCCGACCGTATAAGATGGCGTGCACTGGGAAAGTAGAACCTAGGCGGGTGGAAATGTGCGAGGAATAATTAGAATAGTTAAGAAGGTGCGTGACGGTGTTGCGGTGATTAAAAAGAGATGAGGCTTTCTGTCTCTCGAGAATGAGTATTGCGATATTCAGCGTGTTTTTTTGGGGGGCGGGTAGCGTTCGGAAGTTTTGCGAGTGCTTTCTATTTGTCTGCATTGTTTAACTGCGCTGGAAAGCAGCAAAATCTCGTAAGATGGTTTAAACATTGATATAGTTTCACGTGAATAAGCACGATTAACGCCCTTAGTCGCGGTCATTTATTTCCAATGCAACACAAACCAATAAAAGTGACTTCTTTTCTAACGTATACAGTCAAACTCCTTTATAGCGAACACCTTTTTAACGAAAATACCACTACAGCAAATTTTTTTTGCGGTCCCGCTGGAGCCTATAGGTCCAATAATAGACATCCTTTTTAACGAAAATACCCTTACTGCGAATTTTTTTTTGCTGTCCCCTGGGTTTTGTTGTAAAGGAGTTTGACTGTAAAAGGTACCTAATGACATGCAGATCCCCGTCGTGAAAGCTTGTACGGTAAGAAACACCAGTTTCACTGTTTTCATCTTTTTTTATCACTTCTATAAAAGATTACGTTTTTAATAAAAATTGGGGGTTTACGTCGCGAGAAAATTGAGATCAAAAAGATAAACTGAAAATTAAAACAGTCGATCTTATTTGGGTTAGAAACGTTCTCAATAACACGAATTTGTTGTAACACGGCAGCCTACCATTTCGAGACTTAAAGGCAAACAAACACTTGCTTATACATGAAAAAAGAAAAAGAAAAAGAAATGGCTGTAAATTTCCCGCTAAAAAGAAAGAAAAAGGCATCGTTATCCGCGGATATAACCGCACGTTATCGGTGAGATCACCGTCGCTTTTGAGTGAGAGCGAGTGTATTATATACCATGCATGGATGTTCCAAATGTGATCAATATCTAACAATGCGATATGATAACGTTGATGATGATCAACGGTGAATGATCATATCGCGCGTTGGGCTGCGGGTCGCCAGTGACGACAGGTGGCGTTCGTTGGAACTAATGTGTCATTTATTGGTTGAAACAGCACGAAGACAGCGACGATGTTATGCACAATGAGATCAACACGGCATGACATGAAAGTTATGTACATCAATGTCGACATGAGTGGGATTTCTCAGAGTGAGGTTTTCTCAAGAACTCTTTAAGCAAAAAAAAAAAAAAAGAACGAAAACAGAGAGAAACCAAAAGTCGGATGACATAGCAATTCATCATCATCATCATCGTCATGATCTTGTTCCTCCCCGCATGACATCCGGCGTGTGAACATGGGGTTGCGTTGGAGAGGAGATGGCATTGATATCTGTTTAACAGTTCTTTATCATAGTGATGCGAAAGTGCGTCAGTTAGGTTTGGTTCGGGCTTACGTCTTTATTTATTTATTTATTTTTGGCAATGGCCCACGAAACAACTTCTGACAGTTTAAGAAGACGATAAACGGAACTGAATAAACTACAGGCCGTCTTAATTGGAAGTACAGCGTTCATCGAGGAAGCAACGGAACTGTCATGTTAGGCACATATTAAAAAAGAAAAAAAAAAAGGGAAAAGAAAGAAAAGGAATTAAGGGGCTGTCATGCGTTGTATCTTGAAGGTGGCGATGTTTAATACAATTGACAGCAGTGATATTATGCCAAGGTTGTAAAAGGTATGCCCCTCATACGCTTAGCTATATAATTCGTAATACTTAGCACATCCCGTGTTGGTCAATGAAACATCAATATTACGATCCCGTATAATACGACTGCCAGCGTGAAAAAAACGTTCTTTCATGCCTCGTCAGTAGCGTCCTCTTTGTAGCATTTTCTCGTGTCGTACGCTTTCCCGTATAGTAGACTTTTCTCCTGATAATAAACTATAGTTCGGTTAATGCGACTTTTTTGTCCGTATAAGGCGACTCGGGTAATCTGACTTTTTCTCAGCTAATGCGACTCGCTGGATCAACACAACTTTTTCCGCGTTTCCGTCCAAATTGTTTCGTAGGGATTTCGTTGCACCACATTGCTGATAAATACATACATGCGCATGCTTATCTTATCTGTAAATCTCTTTGGTGATACGACGAGCAAGTGAAATTGTGAAAGTAAATGCCGTATTGTTTCATCTACCTAAAAAGCCGAAACAAGTTAGGCAACGTTTCGCACCATTACCACTGGAGTTCCAGACTTTGCAAAATCAGAACACTACAGCGTAATAAATAGGGGGGAATGTCGACAAACGCAAGAAACATGAATAGGACATTTAAAATGAAACCGAGAAAAAGTCCAGCACAGTGATACAAAGTCAAAGATCACAACCTATCTCGTAGGTACCATAACAAATTTGTAACGGAAACAGTTTGGGACACAGTTTGCTGGGTATACACCATCTTAGCAGCGTTTTTCAGCACTTACAAATAACGATTCTCCCAAAGCAGCAATTTACTACTCCTTATCCAACACTAACGCGATGATGTCAGTGAAAATGGAAACCCTCTATAACGATTAGACGCACCATCGTTATAGACCTCCCCAAAAGTGTAAACCTTTCATTTCCTATAACAGACTTTAAACAGCTTTGGCACATCATCGAAACACGCACTACAGTCAGTGACAACTTAAGTCCAACAATTGGGACCGCCCACTCATTCGTGGAAGGCTCCTGCGATTGGCTACCAGCGTTAGCACGACGCCTCCGCGTCGCGATGTAGTGCCGGATCTTTCTCTCTCCCCCCCTCCCCCCCAGTCCCCAATTGGCCGCGCCGCACATCATTTGCGCTAGCGGAGCGATTCTTCCGTGGGGGCGGGGTCAAGTGTATGTCTTATGTTGTCACTGACTATAGATATTTACAACAACTGCTGTCGTGAGAAACAAAGGTGTGAACACAACACGAGCACTTTCGTTTTGTGCATGAGTCTCTCGTTAAATGCTGTCACACATTGCAAATGCAGACAATGCTCCCATTATTGACTTTTTCTCGGATGATGGTCTATGTACAAGGTGGTTTAAATATTGCAGTACACAAGATGCACGACGGTAGTTTGTGGAACGAAAATAGAGGGCAGCACTGCGCAGGATGAACGCGCACTGTACAATACCACGTGACGTAGAAAATCTGATCACGTTTTGTGACAGGTTATTTTTTGAGAAGCGACACGCCGAGACAAGACAAGCGCGCCTATGAACAGCGAGAAGACATCCCCTTTTTGTAACCGTGCACCAATGAGTAAGCCAGCACAGTGCTACGCTATTTGTTTTGGGCCAACTGCAAGCCGTGGCTGGATCACCAAGCTGCTTCTGTATAAACACAAGCTAAAATATGCTTTTCTTCGGAAGAAAAGACCGTTTAAGGTTGCATACAAGCCAACAATCACCTGCATATCTCGGCTAACAGCCTCTGTAGTATAGAAAGTGCAGCCGCCATTTTTGTTCCATGAGGCCGAGTCAAGTTAGCACTGCTCTATCGCATGTAATGACACACTGCGGTCCTTTTGACACTACAGCAGAGTGAAAACACAAAATTTTGCGAGACAAAACCGGCAAAAACATGATCATAGAACTCCACGAGACACAAGACGAGACGCATTTCACAACATACGTTTTTTTGGCATACAATATGTTCATTTTTTGAGACGTGATCTCACAAGCCCTATGAGACATGGTGAGTATTCTTTGGCGACACAGACTAGAAAAGTTCGTAGCCTCTTTGTTCGGTAAATGATGCATGGAAGGTGTAATGCCGTTGAGCACCCAAAGTGGTGAATAGAGACCCACCGAAGCTTCATTAACACACACGCACAATCTCTCGTGGTTCCCAGCGGTTCAAACCCGTGATAGAACCACAGACCGCATACTATGAAACTAGAGAGGACGATCAACTTTCCAAGCGGGACCGACAACGGTGCCCAGGTACGAGACGAAATTCTTCATCTTTGGCTCATTGACCTCATTATCGATTATCAATTTTTCCTCCACCCATCAATTAATGAGATTAAACGTGACATTAAAGGAAACTGGCTTATTATTTACCATTGAACTTTTTAATGACTTGGTCTCAACCCTGGCTGAACCTTTAGTCACTAAATTTATCTCACTTAGAGAGTGATGTCGCTGAGGTACCCGAGAGAGAGCGATGGACGCCATTTCGCTTCCGCGCCAACTTCCCCGCTTGCAGCGCCACTTGTAGAGGCGAGGTGAGGCAGGGCTGAGACAACGCACGCTTATGCTGACACGCCTTGCTTTCCCTCTCGGACACATGACTTTGCAAGTGCACAAGCAAGTGTGGGAACGACGTGTGTACCACAATGACCGTATACTCTAGAGCGTAGCTCATTTAGTGGCCCTAGCGGCAACTATATGAGTCGGGTAGAGACGCAACGTGTTTCCCCTCTAGGCTTATGGTAGCGCTCTATGGTGTGAACAGTATATACTCTTTGGCTTTAGGAAGACAGGGCAACAAACACCTTAATATAATGGGAATCGTTACGGGAATGTCTTTCATTTGCATGAGCCTATCCCGTACTGTACATAAAAATATGGTTGTACTCTTGTCGTTCCTTCCGAAGCATTGCACAGGACTGGGTCTAAAAAGAATCCACGTTACTGTGACCGCGGCCGTGCTCGCCGTCACCACGCAAAAGAAACGGTGAAAGAATTGCGCTGAGCGTGTCGAATTGAAACTATGTGATTCGAGAAACTTATAGCCTGCACAAAACGCCGCACATGAAATGAAGCCTGGACGTCTAAAATTCCTGTGCTGATATCAGTGCGACCTTGAAATGTGAAAGCAGACAGCGGCAAGGGTTCCCTGTGGCATCTGTGGTCTCTATTATAAGGCATGATCCCCTAAGCCAGAAATTTACACAAGACGGTGTCTAGTCAAACGGAGAGTGAACCCGGAGGATTTTCGCACACAAGATCCAGTTAGTTAAAAAAAAAAAGAGGAATTTCACAACCGCAATCACCCATATTTCCTTTTGTGTGTGTTCGATCTATCAGCGCAGTGAAAGCAAAAAGCGCAAAAAAAAAAGAAAGAAAGAAAGAAAACCACAGAAGCCTAGCGCTGTGAAGAAACGTTTTAAGCGCCGAAAAAGGGAAACATTCGAGATCCTTCTAAAAGACGTACCTAAAAAAAAAAAAGAAAACATGCCGTGGACGTACCCGCAGCTGGCTTAACAAAAAACCTGAGCGTGGGCCAAGAAATGATGGACAACACAGAAACAGCATTCGTCGCACAAGCTCAGGCTTTTTCATCCACTAGCCTGCCTTCGTCTATGCCATTTTATCTGTCCACAACAGCTGCCTATGTTTATGTCATTATAATAGATAAGACAGAAAAAAAACAGCGCTCGATTTCCCATCCTGGTTGTGCTCGGATTCCACACGACCTATACACGACCACGACTCACTAGATGAAGCCTACCAGATTGTTTTCTATGTACAGTTCTTGTGCATGGAGGCAAGGGTCTTTGCCGTAGCAAAAGGATTTCACCGATATTCACAAACCAGACACACCACCACGACAGGTACGAGATATAACGGAATGCTATATGGTTCGGACACGCACGAGTTGCACACACCAGGATTTAAAGAGTACATTTTCCTAGAATAACTTTGGCAAAAGTTTCCGGACCGTTCCCTATAAAAACAACCCTCGTGACCAATGTCCCGTCACGATTGACGACACAACCGCAAACGTGAATTGGTTATAGAATGCGGCTCGTTCTTCCTAAACTCACAGATATGCCTCGTAGCCATGACTACAACAAAGTGGCTACTCACCGACCCGTCAGGATAAAAACCCTATTTCATCAAAGGCTCTTGAACACCCTGTTCTTCGGAGTAACTCTCCCGCCATAACTGTCTTTCGGCCGAGCTTTGAGCATTGTCTTGGTACGACCTGAGGAGGACTTGAGCTGACACCTCCGCCCAGTCCGACCTGGCTGGCGACGCGGGCGTCTGGCGCACGCGAACCGTAGGTTCTGGGACGCCGGGACTTCCGAGGCTGATGATGATGTTCTTGTAGACGGCACCGTTCGCGGCGTCCTCACTTCCACTACTCGCACTCTCTTCAATGATGGAAGACGTGCCTTCCAACAGGGACTCGTCGCTCTTGTACGCCGACTTGTCAGAACCTGTCCTTCGGATGCGGTTCCTGTAACGGGACGAACCCCCACCGCCGCGGAACACCACGTCGTCGTCGTCGTCGTCCAGAGACCCAGAGACACCGCCGTGGGGAAGGTGGCGGCATAGCTTACGGTGGCGAAGGCCCTCCGGTACTTCCTCCTCTTCCGGAGTGAGCGTCGACACGAGAGTCTCAGAGCGAACGATGCGACGCCGGAGACAAGGGAGCCACATCTCAATAAGATCGTCGGTGGTCTGGCAGGCGACTTCCTGACCAGGAATGGTTGATGCGATGATGCGTGGTCCCGTGTCCGTGCCGTAAGCCGTCTGAGAGAGGAAGGAGGAACAGATCTGTAGATCATGCACCCGCACAAAACCGACGGTATAGGAACAAAAGGCATGTCACGAATGGAACGCTGGAGCTACATAAGAAGGACAGACTACATGAACGGAGGTGAATGTACGTACATGGTGTAGCACAAGTGGCGTCATGGTATGGACGGCTACCGCTAGGGTTATAGACGTAACTGAACGAAATGCGAATCAAATAATCAAGTTTCCGTAACACCACTGCCTATTGAATACCTACGATTTTTTTTTTTACACTGAAGTTTCTGTACAGTGTGTAGGAAGGAAGGTAACATTAACCGACGAGGAACAGAAACGCCCGTCACAACAGCCTGTGTCTTCCTCATACCATGACGCACAGCCCATTTCACGGAGTATCCATACTGTAAAAAACCCCGAGACGAGGTACACGGAAAAAAGGGGACAAACACAACGAAGCTATGTGTAATAAACTTTCAGCTGTGTTTGAGACTTCGTTGTGTTTGCCCCCCCCCCCCTTTTTTTTTGTGTGTCCCTCCTCTGGGAGTTTTTCGGTATGGATCTATATCATCAGCCCGCGCGCTTCCTAACTATTATATCAGTCACGGAGCATGTCCAAAGCTATTTGTCGCTACAGTTGACTACACAAAACAAACGTTGTGGGCGTCTGCTGCTAGCATTCAGTATGGTACCTGTCACATGAGTCAGCATGTTGAAGCACGGCCGTCTAGCTCTCAGCCATTGTCCCGTTCACTCAGAATAAGCGTCTAACACATGGTAACAACAGAATTACCTGTCCGAGTACTCCGACCAGTCTCCGACGTTCGTGCGAGGGCGAGTCACCGCTGGAAGAACTGCGTTGCGCAGGCAGCTTCCCTGGGCCGGTACCAGGGCGGGGTCCGCCCGCAGAATAGAGCGGCTCGCCCGAGTGCCGTCCCAGCCTTGTCCGCCGGTCCAGGTCTTCAGCAGCTCGTACGGCCCTGATGTGCTGCGCCACGCTGGCTGCGATGCGATCCTGCTTGCTCACTCGGAACCGGGCTACCAGGTTCAGGCTCTTGGACTTCGACGCCGATTTGGGCAACACCTCGCCAGAGTGGTTCCTGTCACACAGAGTTCGAGGTAACTCGTTACAAGTAACTCGTTACTGCAACTAAGTTCCTTTTTTTTGGTAACTTGTAGCTTAACTCGTGACTTTTGCGCCATGGTAACTTTCAGAAGAACTCGTTTCTTTTTCAACACACCTCGCCAGAGTGGTTCCTGTCACACAGAGTTCGAGGTAACTCGTTACTGCAACTAAGTTCCTTTTTTTGGTAACTTGTAGCTTAACTCGTAACTTTTGCGCCATGGTAACTTTCAGAGGAACTCGTTTCTTTTTCAACACACCTCGCCAGAGTGGTTCCTGTCACACAGAGTTCGAGGTAACTCGTTACTGCAACTAAGTTCCTTTTTTTCGTAACTTGTAGCTTAACTCGTAAGTTTTGCGCCATGGTAACTTTCAGAGGAACTCGTTTCTGTTTCAACACACCTCGCCAGAGTGGTTCCTGTCACACAGAGTTCGATGTAACTCGTTACAAGTAACTCATTACTGCAACTAAGTTCCTTTTTTATTGGTAACTTGTAGCTTAACTCGTAACTTTGGCGCCATGGTAACTTTCAGAGGAACTCGTTTCTTTTTCAACACACCTCGCCACAGTGGTTCCTGTCACAGACAGTTCGAGGTAACTCGTTACAAGCAACTCGTTACTGCAACTAAGTTCCTTTTTTTTGTAACTTAACTTAGTTACAGTTTTCACACGGTAATTTAACTCGTAACGAGTTCTTTTTGACGGGTAACTTCTCTATCTATGCTGTCACATTTCGTGAACATGTAATTGTGGTTAATGAATTTTGTTGTACGCGATATTTGAAGAATAACACATGGGGGTCAAAAGGAAGGGTCAACCTGACCACGAACAAGGACAATACCGTATCTTAATGATTATGATTAGGACTCTTTTTTTTTCGTTGCTAAAACCAATACTCTCCATTGTTGCTAGATGTAATGTGGTGGAAAATGTATTGACGAGCCTCACAGGGAGAACCGGCGTTGTCCATAAGTATGGCTTAATATTAGTTCATGCATACATAGGCAAAGCCACAGTGTCAGTGTTCCATAACCGAGACCCCAGCAACGTAAGATGCACACTAATTATTTCGCACTTTTCAGCGTGCAAAAGCGGGTTATTGCGATTATGCACTTCATTTTTTCTTTATTTAGCAGTCCCAAATAAAAGACTGCGTAAAGAAAGTATTGGAAATAAAGGTGTTGTGTGAAACCTAATCTGAAACGGTGTTTCAATGCAATACACACCCCTCAAATTGCATCTTGTGTAGAACGTGCCGTTCGGCATGCAGCTTTATGTAGAATTCGCAGTTTTATTATTTATATATTGTTTCTTTTCACCATAGCAATTTAGAAGCACGCTTCAGAAACTCCCTTCTGTATGCTGCGAAAGATACACTATACGACACGTCATATACACACATCAAATGTTTTAAAGTCTTTATATTTTAATCCCGTATTAGCGCCGCGAAGCAACTGTGGCGATGAGCGGCGCACAAACGTGGACAGATGGAGAGAGGACAGCAAGGAGGAGTGGGCTGACAGTATGCGTCCTGGGCCGACTTCAAGGGGAACTGTGTTAACATTCGTCTGGGAAAACCAAGGGAAAACTCCAGCCAGTGCGGAAATTCGAATCCGGGACACCTCGTAGTCTGAGCGAGGAAAGCGGTCATCCTAACCACTATGCCACGAGAGGTGGTATATAGGTTGTAAACCAATTTACTGCGTATTACAATACTGCGTGCGGACCACGTTGCAGTATTATCAGCTCGCGTGGCTCGGTGGTTAGCGTACTGGCCATGTCACGTCGACACTGTGAGGCACCAGGGTTCGAATCCCGGTGCCGACTGTGGTGTCTGGGGTTTCTCTCTGCTGTTTCCTCAGACACTGTCAGACATATGTCGGCACAGTTTGCCTTAGAAGTCGGCCCAGGGCGCACATTACACCAGGGCCGTTAGTCGGGACGTTGCCCACCTCTGTGCGAGGACGACAACGGCGAGCCCCTCCACCGCCACGTCACCAGTACACTGTGCCAAAAGTATACCGACCCTGGTGGAATAAAGTGGTACTGAGAGTCTTGAACGTGATCAGTTTGCTACAGCGGCCAGAGAAACACGTTTTAGCAGCTTCTGGGTATAAGACTGAATTTGCGGTGGACTTGCGCTCTTCTTCTGTTACTACCGGTGGTACATACCTGCGATATTTCTATTGATCCGCAGCTAGTGTGATGAACATCATGATCATAATCGGGTGCGCCCAGCAACGGCAAGCATTACCCCCATCCACATCATAATTCAATTGGTGTTGTTTGGCGAAGGAGACGTACTCAAAACGGCGGACTTCGAGCCCAGCCGAGGAAGCCAGTAACTATGGGTGGCATAGTTGCCGTGCGGACGAGACCTCGTTTATCGCTAACGACTCCGGGAAGGAGGATGAGGGGGGTGGGGGTGGCAAAAGGTGTTCACGGAAGGTCAACTATGGTGTCGCTCATGCTTATAATTGTCTTACGAGGTAAACTACTTAGTTGTATTTGTTACCATCAATCTATACTACTATTAAGTTACGGGAAACATGCCTCGCGGAGGAACATGTTTTCAAGGAACAGTAAAATGCTGCTTCAGTTTTTCTTTCTTTCCTTTTTTTTAAAGGCTACGGTGCGTTGTGCAACGACTAACGTGAGTTCTTACGAAGAATTGACGTTGGCGGTCTGCTTATTGGCTTGCATATTGCTTCATGAACGAAACAGGATATGTGTCCTTTCAATCAGTACTGATACACCGAAGTTCACCACACTGTAATAGAATCCTCGAGAATAAGGAATAATAGTAAGAGGTCGGTCACAATACACTTCCGACTTCCGAGGCAGATAACTGTGTGCATCGGAAAATCACTCTAGCCTTACAAAAACCGCCTCGCGCCATATCTTCCATTTAAACCCGACTTACCAAAGACGAACAATACACGTAGGGGAAAAACGGAAGAAAAAAAAAACGAAAAGAACTTCAATGGAACCACTGCCAGTGAATACCGCGGCCAGTCAGACCACATTTTAATCCCGGCGACCTGTTCGAATCTCACTTTAAAAAGAAAACCTTTGAATACGCAGAGCCGAAATCGATCTCTGATGTCAACGCCAGATGTTCTCATCATCAAGTGAGGCATAAGCCCAAGCGTTCGCCTCTTCAAGATTCAAAAGAGAACAGAATTTAAAAAAAAATGAACTGGTTAGAAGAAAATAATGATATATTGCATCGCTCTCAGAAATGACTTATTCTAGGCCGACCTCTCGCTGTGGGCGGCGTTGTATCTAGTTATGTATAGATTTCGTTATACAAAAAAAAAAAAAACCCTGCCTTTGAGGTCCTTTCGAAAAAGGCGAACAGGATGAAACGCCGAAAGGCCTATATCATTAAGTAACGCCCTTCTCAGAGATCCTCTGAAATGAGTTTCAAAGCGAAACTTTTCCCTATACGATGACTTTGCGTTAAAGATTTTACGCCGCCACACGCGCTTTACCATTTACCGTGGGGCGTTTTATTATAACGAATGCCTTGGCGACGCGGAGAAAACTTGGGTTAGTTTTTAATTAGTAGGATACACGTTTGGCGTGAACGGTGGAGTGTTGGATACGAAGGGGGGATGGCGTAAAAGGTGTTGGGGTGGAAAGGAGCCCGCGTTATATTGAGGGAAGGTATATAGCGAACTTTTTTTGCGGAATTTGCGCGTGGTGACAAGTTTTGAAAGGCCGGTGAACGCTGTTCCACGTGACTTCGCTCGAGGAGTGTGGAGAAGGAATGTATAAGAGGAAGGGAGACAAAAAGGAAAGCGTCGAGGGAAAAGTGGTGAAAATAAACAACAGATGGCGCTGAAGAACCTTGGTGTCCCCTCCGAGTCTGAGAACTTACGAGATTCTGTACATAGGATCACGTGACATTTTGCACGTATCACCCGTATTTCCATCGTTTTAGTTGCACCGACGAGTGCCATATTTCGGTCTTTCGTGTTCTTATAGGCACCTCGAAGCTTGTGTTCTGTTCGCCCGTTTGAACCTCAAAAGAGTTGATATTCCATCATTTTCGAAATACACACGTCCAGCTTCTTGTACTTACATTACACTCACAACACACAAAAAAAGAAAAGAAAAAGAAAGCGAGAAAACTTTATTTGGATCATGATGATGAGTAGGGAGCATTATTGCGATGGGCGATGTTCTACCCTCGTTGATCGCAGTAATGTGGTGAAAAGCCTCACTGTGACGACCGAAGTCCTGCATAGTTCAGAAGGGTGAGGTGTGCCCTTACGGCATGACGGGGGTTAGTTACCGTGTACGAAGCAATTTCGTCACAGTGAGAGGGCCTACGTCATTGAAAGACACTGCAAGTGTTGCCAGTGCGGACAATGGTGGAATATGTTGATCTCAAATTACACTCATAATGCTGCCATCCCATCATCAACTCAACCAACCACCGGCGTTACGTGTGATTAACTGAATTATGGCTGTACACGTGCACTGGAGTAGCCGATTCCATTGGTGGAGCTACAATCGCCATATTCCTTCCTTCAAAAATCCTATCCAATCCAATCCAAAAAACATTCGCGTATCACATTTTCATCATCCTGCTTGCGATGCAGAAACGACGAGGGCGAAAGCAATTTTTCGATACTATACTCCCTTTCATGTGCAAGGCTAGGCCTCGTCCCTGAGTTTTCGGCGGGCTGGAGACGCTCAATGTTGCTAGACGGTTACCTCGTCTCTTCGCCAGCTCTCTCGGGAGGATCCTGCCAACGCTTATAAGGGCGGAAAACATCCTACGCCAATAACGTCTTACCCCCTGAACGTACCTTCTTTTATGCTAACTTCTTATTCCTCTCTTTTGTCTCTTGTCTGCTTTGATCCGACATTCTGATCTTCCTTCTTAGAGCAGGGAACGCGAGGCAGACGCACACTATTCCCCCAGGGGGTTCCTTTTTTTTGTTTTTCTTTTTTTTTTTCTTCTTCTTCTTCTTCTCCTCACTCTTATCACCTCCTGATATTGAAGCAAATCATCCTCCTCCCGTAGCAGAAGTTCATTCTTACATTCCTTCCGTTGCATTCTCAGCGCGTTTCTGCTATGCCTATGTCTCCCCTATTGCGGAGTAGCAGACGATCTGGAAGAGCAGAAGTTCGTCTGCGAAAGTTACAAGCTGTTACCGTCGCGTTCGAAATTAAAACTCTGACTTCGAACCCGACTGTAAGATTGTGAGAGTATTTCTTTTTGTTTTGTTTTCGTGAGCGTTTCAAATTATAGATTTTGCTTCGCTTAGAAGCTAGAAAATGCGAGAACAGATTCGAAGTACTAGACGCCAAGGTTTAACACAACGCACGTCCGAGATGCAGAAGGCTTTTCCGTTCAGTGCATTACTTAGGCTGTTGATTCTTTTACAGGTTATCAGAAACTTTAGGTGCAGTGTCCTATATGGCAGACGTGCGTATACAAAGGTGAGAAGTGAGTCAAATCTGAGGTGGCTGTAAAAAGCCCAGAAAGCTTCAATGTGCAGTGTCGCAGTACACTCTAAGGAAAAAAAAAAGGAGTACTTTTACTCCTTTTGGGGACTAAATGCCTTGCCACAAAAAATAGTCCCTTTCGGGAGTAAATGCACGGGAGTAAATGAATGTCACAGAGTGTAAACTGTATTTCCCGCGCAGTTATAAGAGTCCTAAGTAGTACATAATTCGTGTGCGTGCATGAAAATACTTTGAAGCAAACCGTCAACCGTGATATATCGCGTGATATAAAATCTTGCGTCATACATACACAATTTGCGAAGAAAGATGCGCTAACTGTTTCTTACTCTGTGTGGCTGGAAAATTGCTACGTTGGCTGAGTTACAGAGCCTTATGCCGTTCAAATTGACCAAGGGCACATATTGACGTAGACTGTTGCATTCAGGAGACCATTCGCGAAGTTCAGTGACAATTTGCAGTCCTGGGGAGTAAATGTCGGGACCAAATGTCGGGTTAGGGGAATAAAATGGGGAGTAATTGCAGAGTAGGGGAGTAGAAGCTGCAATTACTCCCCGTTTTACTCCTTTTTTTCTTAAAGTGTACGCTCTGTACAGCTCTATGCTGAAGACGTTGTATACGACCATGTTCTCCGTAAGATATCACTTCTGTGTCTTTCCGAGTCGTGGATGAAGATGAGGAGACCGATACAAGTGGACGGCTTCAAGTGCTGTTGCGGGACGCGTTGCAGCGGCAAGGGCAACCGAGCCGCCGGAGTACTGGCCACACCACGTGAAGTCACGCTTACTGGAGACGATGTCGGAACGCATCCGCGACTTTATCGTATATGTACTCGCGCCATATACTGCGCGCACAAGCTTCTCGTCGTCGGAGACTTCAATGTGGACGTTTCACTGGCCAAGAACACCAATTTCCTAAGTGATATGTACGAACAACTGGACCTTCCTCTGTGCACAGATATCCGCCAACCCACAACTAGACAGGACTCTTCTTTTTTTTTTTTTTTTTTGTGGACACCGAAAGAAAACCCAGTGACAGCTGCAACTTCCCCCGTGGTGCAAGGAGGTTAGGCCAAAGGCTTAATGAGAAAAAGAATAAAGGCTTGCGGCTCGCGAAAGGTTATCCATCTTTAACATTATACGGACGTATTCCCTTAATTCCTATGCGCATGCGCCGAGTAGCACCAATGACCAGATGGGCGTCTCGTGTCTCGCTGTGATGGCATGATGCCGCCATGCTGGGCTGCTCAACCTGCAATGTTTCTCGCGGGCGTCGTCGTCGGAACTGGTCACGTGCTTCCAAAAACCAACAGGAATTAATGAGGTGGTGTGCCCGAATTTGGTGCCCTTCCCCAGAAATGCGACATGTTGGAGAGGGGATATCATTGCGAAGGGTATTCCAACCTTAAAAAATTGGCTCCATATTTGGGCATTCAGCCAAATGCGTTTACATGCTGTGACCTTATGAGGCCATCCCTGGTGGGGAATTTTTAGCGAAACTCTTTTTGAAATTTTATAAAATTTTTATATAAATATTTTGTGAAGGGTCGTTGGCATGTGCTCCCTTCTTGATCGCAACGCACTTCCCGTGGTTGTCGGGTGTCCGCACCCGTTTCGGTGGCAGGGTAGCTGATGCCCGCGAAGAGACCAACTACACTCTAAGAAAAAGACGAGTAAAATAGGGAGTAGTTGCAGCTTCTAGTCCCCTAGATTGCAATTACTCCCTATTTTAGTCCCCTAACCCGGACATTTACTCCCCAGGACACCAAATTGTCAATGAACTTCGCAGATGGTCTTCCGAATGCAACAGACTACGTAAATATGTGCTCTTGGTCAATTTAATGGCATAACGCTGTATAACTCAGCCAACTTAGAAATTTTCCACCCACACAGAGTAAGAAACAGTTAGGGCTTCTTTCTTAGCAAATTGTGCCCAATGTATGGTGCAAGATTTTATATCACTCGACATATCACTGCTGACGGTTTGATTCGAAGTATTTTCATGCATGCATACGAATTATGTACCTGGGACTCTTAGAACAGAGCGTGAAATGCAGTATCCAATCTGTGACATTCATTTACTCCCGTGCATTTACTCCCGAAAGGGACCGTATTTTTTGTGGCAATGCATTTAGTCCCCAAAAGGTGTAAAATTACTCCTTTTTTTTTTCTTACAGTGTTTTGATGTGCTTTTCCACGCAAAAATATGACGTCGTACACCTCCACCGACACATTAACACTTGCTGGCGGCGCATCTGCTCCTCCGTTCTAGCCGTTCCGCGTGGGCTTTACTAGAGATGGAAAATTTCCGGAAATTTTGACTCGCTGGGAAAAAACCGGTTCTTTTCGGGTTTTTTTTTCCGAAAAATTGGAAAGAATGGAAACAAACGCGTTAACTGCTGAGTCGAAGCATTGCCGGCAAAGCCACAGCATACAATGAGCTAGAAACTTTAGTAGTGTTCAGCCTCTAGGCATAAATGCAGAGGAGAGCATCCCATGAGACTGCTGTCTACTCAGCGATAGGTAATTGGAACAACCCGTCCACTGCGACCAGAACTCCGACATTATGTGAACGCGATGACGATCGCTTGGAGTAGCAGGACGGAGCTCTAAGTTGGTCGTTGTTGGCGGATTAGAGGCACCTAGGCACTCTTGGCGAGTTGGAACGCATCGAAGGCACGAAAATTTACATTTTTGAATTTTGTCGCCTGGAAATTTTGGGCAATTTTTCCAAAGACGAGGAAAAAAAAAACGAAGAAGAAACGGTTTTTTTCCCCAAAAATTTGGGTCTTTTTCCAGGTCTTCGCATCTCTAGGCTTTACACGCCTTCTCTTCTCCTCCCACTAACTCTCTCTCTCTCTGTCTCTCTCTCTCTCTGCCATGGACGGACCTACAAGGCCACCGACGGTCGTTGGCCCCGTAAAGCTGCCATTTAATAATTCGTCACGTGATTTAGTGGCACTTCGGGTGTATCTCGCACGCGGAGCTCCCAAGAGGTATCCTATGTTCCGTATATAAGGACCTCTTTGCATCGCCCATGCACATCGCCTAGAATACTAACAAGTCTGCACATCAAGCAAGAGACACGAGAACGAATAGTTACACACGTGGAGAGACATCGTAAGCGGATGACTCTAATGGAAACCGAGCGACCAATCGGAACAAAGGAAGAGAGAATGCCCCGGAGCATTCCTCAAAGAATGACACCAGCCTCTCACAACAGACACATAAAAAGGAGAGGAGGAGAAACGGCCGAAATAGTTGACATGATGTGAAAAATTGCTTCGGGGGACAGAGTTTCGAGACAATAAAGTTCGTGCTTTGAATCTTTTTTTCCTCCTTCCTCTCTTTCTCTCTCTCTCTTCTGAAACGGTCTCTTTTGCTTTCAGGCTGAGCTGTTCGGTTGACATCTGGTTGAATTCTTTCGCTGTCGCTTTGCTTTGTTCGGAGGAGAAGGCCTTAAAGAACAAGAGGTCGTGAAATCTCTTCGAAGACAGGGCTCTTTGATGCAATCGAATGGATAATACGGTCTCTGCGTTGATGTCTTTCTCATGTTTGCATCTCGCTGAATTCGTTTCGCTGTGTCTGCTCTTGCTTAACGCGTCACTTTTTTGTTTGTTTTTATCGCTAGGGTGCGCTGTTCAAATTTTTTTTTTTCGTTTCGACATAGTTCGAGGTCGTTGGACGCTTGCAGCCCGTGACTGGATGATTGGACGCACCTTTAAAATACAGTCGTTGGAAATCGTAAAAGGAAATTCGAGTTCGATTATGGTGAAGTATAACGATTTCGCACAATAAATAGGAACGCCACACGTGTACGGATCGCGTCAGAGTTAAATTGAACATCGTTCCAGCCTGCGAAGCTGGGAGAGAACAACGTCTTCATAAAGAGGGCCACACCTCTAACGGTAAATAGACGACCAAAACACCCTCTGCCATTATTTCTACTAAGCACCACCAGGGTCCGCCCCGGCCGGAATGGCGTTCAAGTTAACTCTGATGCAGGCTGTACAGAGCGGAGAGCAGACGCGCGCAGCGCACCTTCCTGGAACCTACGTCACAAGTCACGTGTGTTAACGTCACAAGGAATGTGAACAGGGCAGAAGGCGCAGGGCATCGTACGTCACAGGAGTGAGAGGAAAGTCACCCGCGCGCCAAACCCCTGTTGTGCTTTGTCACCATTGTATTTTGTTATCAGATAACCGTTGTTTACAACATTTTGTTATCAGGTTATATGTTAATGATCTGCGTTTCAGGGAGAATATTTCGGGTTGATATGGCTGCGGGAGCATTACGTGCTTGGGGAGAGCTGGTTGTGACAGATCCTTAAAGTCGCAATCGGAAACCTGTCTATGAAGCCGATATCATTATGTTCGGCATCGACCGACAATCTACTTGGCTAAGTTTTCCTCCGGAAAGTGCTTAGATATTAAGCGAACGAATTTTGGAGCTCCGCAGCTGCTGGTGCTCCGGCCGCGTGACGTCACTACCAAAGCGGAGGAGTGAGAGGGCGGTGCTCACAGGAGAAAGGTTCCGTCCCATAACTCTGTGAGGCGCGCGCACCGCGCGGGCATTCCTTTCTCATTCTCACGGTCGCGCCCTCATTGGTCTTTAGGGAGTGACGTTTTCGCCTTTCTCCAGAGAGGGAATACCGGCATACTCTCAACATCCGTCGCCTGTTCTTGTCATGTATTCCATAGAATAGCAGGCAAACTACGCCACTCTTTCGCGTGGGATTTTCGCAGACTTGTGCCAGTTACTCGAAAAAACTAATTGATTACCGTTACTTCTACGGAAAAAGTAATTTATTACCGTTACCAATTACTCGACTCCAATATGTAATTGAGTAACGAGTAGAAAAGTAACGCGTTGCTCCGGTCGTCACTCTGCATTCACGCATATTATACCAGTCTTTGTGTGCCTCAAAGAAGAGAAAGGAAAAGAGAAGAAGAAAGGTTCAACAGCGGAACAGCTGAAATAACACGAAAAACAAAAACGCGTAGAACAAGTAGATCTGTACGTCTGCTATATTTATCGCCGAGACCCTGAAATTCCAGAGCGTTATTACAATGACCTCCGCTTGCTATGGCAGAACGGCCCAACAAGGGCTGACGGCACGAGGGACTTGACTTGGGACAGAACATCTGAAAGATGAGTTAACCTCTGAGGGAAAAGTAATCCATTATTCAGAAAAGTAACTGATTACTCGAAAAATTATTTTGACAGTAAAGTAACTGATTACTCGAAAAATTATTTTGACAGTAAAGTAACTGATTACTCGAAAAATTATTTTGACAGTAAAGGAACTGATTACTCGAAAAATTATTTTGACAGTAAAGTAACTGATTACTCAAAAAGTAATTGATTACAAGTAACGCAATTACTAGCAACGTGTTACGCAGAAGTCTGGTCATTTTACATACCGTGGTCAGTTTTTGTTATTTTTTTGTTTCGTATTAGCGCCGCGAAGCAACTGTGGCTATGTGCGGCGTACAGACGCGGACAGATGGAGAGAGGACAGCAGGAAGGAGTGGGAGGCATGGCGGTTAGCATGCGTGCTGGGCCGACTTCAGGGGGAACTGCGCCGATATTCGTCGGGAATGTCTTCAGAAAACTCGGGGAAAACCTGAAACAGCACAGCCTGTGATAGGATTCGAACCCACTACCTCCCAGTCCTCCCTGTTGCGATCGGGGACAAGAAAGCCAGACGCAGACCCAACTGCTGTCGTCGATCCATCGCTGACAATAGCTGTCCTGCTGTCGTGGTTATTTTCCATCATGGACAGACAGTTATGTCTAAGCGCAGCAGATGGCAGATCTGACCTTCGGTCACACCGGCCATATAGTTACACGTGGTTAAGGTGCCATAAATATCTAAGGGGCATGCTGGATCGACCGAGGAGGGACTTTTTTTGGCAAGGCTCGATGATGTGGAGCAACGGCTGCGAGGAATCGAGAGTTTCGATGCACAACATTGCGTGCCAGTAGATGTCTGTGGTGCCGCGCGCAGAGACGGATGTAGTGTCGCACTGTTTCTCGCAGTCGCAAAATGCCTATTGGAAGTTTTCTGGCCTCGCACTAACTAGTACATTGGGGGTGGTACGAGGCAGACTTGTGCGTAACGCGTTACTAGTAATTGCGTTACTTGTAATCAATTACCTTTTTGAGTAATTTTTCGAGTAATCAGTTACTTTACTGTCAAAGTAATTTTTTCCAGTAATCAATTACTTTTCTGAGGAATCGATTACTCAGTAATTGATTACTTTACTGGCAGAGATTAGCTGATCTTTCAGATGTTCGGCCCCAAGTCAAGCCCCTGGTGCCTTCAGCATTTGTTGGGCTGTTCTACTATAGCAAGCGGAGGCCATTGTAATAACGCTCTGGAATTTCAGAGTCTCTCTCCCTAATCTCTTCCTACACCAGTGTGATGGTACCTAAAGTTTTGGAGGTTTAGTGAGTCATGGGGAAATTCCACGCAATGCTCTTCCACAATCGGGTCAACGTCTTCCCGGGCTTACAGTCAGATCTCCTTGTCATACGTGTTTTTGTTTGTCTTTTTATTTCAGCTGTTCCGCTGTTGAACCTTTTTTTTTTTTTTTTTCTGAGGCACACAAAGACGGTTATAATTTGCGTGAATGCAGAGTAACGACCGAAGTAACGCGTTACTTTTCTACTCGTTACTCAATTACATTTGAAGTCGAGTAATTGGTAATGGTAATCAATTACTTTTTCCACAGAAGTAACGGTAACGGTAATCAATTACTTTTTTCGAGTAACGGACTCAAGTCTGGTACGAGGTACACCCAAGGATACTTTGAGGCATACTTTTGGCTAAGATGGTTTGCAGCGTCTTCTCAGGTGAGTCGCATATACTGTACCATGAAAGAAGGGCAGATGGTAGGCCAACATCTACCGTATCAGTGTACTATGTACGGAGAGTATAGGGACTCCGTCGACATTCCCCAGCATTCGACAGATACGACGTGTAATGTTGACTAGTTCGTCGGTTTTGCCCTTAATATGATTGATGTTAGCAGCCCATGAAAGCTGCGCATCAATAACTAATCCCAAGAACCCGTGGTGGGACACCCACTTTATCAGTTGAAAGTGTGTACTTTTTTTACGAGCAAAGGGAAAGAAAACTGTCTTCTCTGCGGATGCATCCATGCCCCTTTCCTGTTGTGCGATGACATTTGAGTGACTTTTCATGTTATCCTGGTATTCTGATGGCTCCATTCCCTGTAATGCTCTAAATATTACACGAGAGCATGACGAAAAAAAGCGCAATATTGGATCTCGATGGTGCGTCCCTCGCTTATCTACTTGTCCCAGTCCTCATAACTCCATGACGTCAATACATTACACAACACACATACTTACACAATGTAGGCACCACGCACTCTTCTCTGCCATAGCACGAGGATGACAGCCTACATTTCTTTATTGATTTATTTTTCACTCTTTTCATTTCGCCGTGGCTATGGCAGTATTGTTCACTGCTGAGAGCGTCTGCCTATGAATGCGGCATTGGATGAACGTTAGCCCATCTTTGGGTTGCTGGACTCAGAATGACTGAAGACATGTTCCTACATTTCTTTAAAAAATCTTTCATCACGTGCGCATCCCTACGACGTAAGATTGCCTGTGTAGTGTGTACGCGTGACACCGAGGCAGTACTTGGGCAAAACTGGGTGCTGACAGAGCCGAACGGGCTGTCCTCCCGCAGCTCTGTAACAGCCGTTCCCTTACCGGAAACAGTAACGGAAACAGTAACGGAAACGAAATTGAAAAGCTCGTATCAGAAACGGGTAACGGAAACCAAAATACAGCAGTAACGAAAATACGGCCGTTACCCATTCCCTGGCGGTAAACAGCCAGAAGTCTGAACCGGTGTGAATGCGTCGTGTCGGTTGATCCAAGGGCTCTAATTATCTGCCACGGGCGTGTCGTGCACTGTAAACTGGAAAACACCCTTATGGGTGTGAATGGCTTGTCCTATAACTGACACCTCTTTTTGCACCGTACATGGTCTGGAACACCCTTTTTAGAGGGTGTATTCCGTGTAAATCACCCCTGGAAAGGGCGCTTTCTTTTGAAAATGCCCTCTTTTGCACCCTTTAGACACCCTTTTAAGAGCATGTAAGATCATTAAACACCCTCCTAAAAAGGTGTATAAAGGGTGCAAAAGACTGCATTTTCAAGGAAAAGCACCCTTTCAAAGGGCGTTTTACACGGGATACACCCTCTAAAAAGGGTGTTCCAGACCATGTACGGTGTAAAAAGAGGAGTCAATTATAGGACAAGCGATTTACACCCATAAGGGTGTTTTTCAGTTTACAGTGTGGGTGTATAAGGAGAGAAGGTGGTGCAAAAAGAGCGCCGCTGTTGACGAGACGATTTTTGTAAATGACGCTGAATTACGCGCTGCAAGCGGCATGCTTCGCGGTAGTCGGTCCATGTCTAGTTTATTGACAGCTTACGCACACCTCGCACTCTTCCCAGCATGCCTTTCGCCTGTTCGTTGCTAAGACGCACAGAGACTCCGCTGTCATAGGTAAACAATGGGCGCATGGAGATGACATGGTCGCCGCTGCTGAAACTTTCCGTGCATCACGGGTCTCTAGAGGAATTTGTGGAACCGAGCGCCGCATATTAATTACAGATTACGATGCACCTTGCATAATTACATCCAGGTATGTAGATTCGAAGGTTCAAATCGAGTGGCGGACCTAAACTAGACATGCACCCGGTAGTCATCCTGATGGGCGAAATTTCCTTTCAGCTCTGCGATGAATAGCTCGTAACCACTCCGCGTCAACTCGTGAGTAGGTGGCAGGGACTGACCTTGGTCGCTGTCTCAGCGGACTTTTTCACGACAACAGCGGAATCCTACACAGTAGCTGCACCCTGCTGCGTCTCGGGTTGATTTGCACTGTGTAGTCCTTCCAATCTATTATACACGTACACGTGGTCGCCTATGTTTCAAAGCGGAGGGACGCTGGCTGATTAGAAGAGGTACGTGATCGCTCCTCAGCAAATCTACGTGCGTAGCACATCTTCATCTTTACCACATGCAAGGTTATTTGGGTGACCTTCATTGGCCGTTGCTGGGTCACATAAGCAGTAGCTAGATGTCACGTCGAGACTGGGAGGTACCCGGGTTCGAATCCCGGTGCCGGCTGTGCTGTCTGCGGTTTTTCCTGGGTTTTCCTCAGACGCTTTCAGACATATGTCGGCACAGTTCCCTTAGAAGTCGGCCCAGGACGCATATTCCCCCAGGGCGTCAGTCGTGACGTTGCCCACCTACGTGAGGCCGACAACGGCAAGCCCCATCACCACCACCACCACCACCACCGCTAGATAGCGCAACAAATTTTAGTACCGTGCCCACTTTCCTATTCGAACAACATCCCGTAGGCCACGTGGTCCAATGTACAACAATAATACATCCCAAGCAGCTAGCACAATGTACTGAAAGTCGAGTGCAATAGGGGGTGGACGGGGAGGTGGAAGACCTTGAACAGACTCGTGAAACTAAAGAACACTAACTAAGACACATACCCGTCCACCCCTATAGCGCTCGACTTCCAGTACATTGAACTGCTTGGGATACCGCACGAGTAAGCAAATACGCGCGACATATCGCCCACGCTATTTGTAACCTCGATCACTAATACGACATCCCATTCTCCCTCATCTGGCAACATTCCTTCATCGTCTCATATCTGCCCGCTTCCTTATTGAATGAGAGTGCACACGTCTTTGTATGGATGCGCCTATATCAATCCACGCAACAAAGAAGCGAAACTCCAACCCCCCACACCAATATACTTGGAATGCCTTATGCATGGCAGACGCTATGTGAAATGCCTATTGAGTCGTAGTCTATTTGGCTACATTCCGATCGCACAATGTGCGTGGGAGAAACACGTGATGCGAAAAAGGCCGCTCCGACATGAATTATGCATCAGCGGCGCCATTAGTGGCCTTTCGTCGAGGCGGGCGGACTGGCTCCGGGGTTTCCGACTGAGTTTTCGGGGTATGTATCGAGAGTGTAAATTGTGGGTATATGGAAGGAGAGCTGCGTGGGTTTTGTGAGGAGGTGGCTCGCGAAGGAGATGTTGCCCATCTTTAGGGGAGAGGGGGGGGGGGGGTGAGGGTGGTAGAGGTATGTGTGTGTGTGTGAAGGGGGGGGGGGAGACAGAGAAAGAGCGCAGCTTTGTGAAGGAAAGGGGAAAATTGAGGGTTTTGTAACGAGAAGGAAAAGCAGCACTGTCAGAGAGAAGGAAAGTTTTTTTTTTTTGTTAGCGCGCAAAAGCAAATGTGGCTGCGAGCGGCGTACAGACGGTGATAGATGGAGAGAGGACAGCAGGAAGGAGTGGGAGACATGGGGAGGGGGCTAGTGCTCGTGCTCAGGTGTTACTTATGACACTTCATACTTTGTGGCCGAGTATATCGTAATTTTCAACATCATCCCGCTACGAAAGTAGATGGTCATATTTCGAGGTGGCGTACAAGGCGCTGAGCAGCGGTCCTTGAACTCTTACCGATTTGATGTTTTACAAGGAATGACTTGACCTGATTATTTTGTTCGACGTCAACTTTGATAATACGGGGTCCAAGAGGCATCTGGGTACTTTGCTGGCGACCAGAATCACATCGCCCTCTTGTACTTTCTTCTTGGCTGCTGCACTAAAATGGTGGGCTGATCGCAGTTGCAACAGATACTTATGCTTCCACCGTTCCCAGAATCTCTGCATCAGTTTTTAGCGATGTAGTTCAGTTTAGCGAGTCAGTTGGCTCTTGGTGGAAGATGGCGGGCCAAATCGAGAGAGGCCGGCAAGGCGATACGTTTCTTGCCTCTGAGAAGTTAGGATAGGCATAGCACCTCAGGTTCATGAGCTTCGCAACATGTGGAAGGAATTGGTCCAGGATTGACGACAGATTCGACTTCAGTCATCAGCGTTTGAAGTTCTTCGAATCCTAAGAACATCTTGCCAGGAACTTTCCGAAGTGTGGTCCTCACTGTCCGAACTAGTCTCTCCCACCAAGGAGCACCGGAAACGATATACATATTTCCATGTGATGTTATATTGTGTCAAAAATAACTGGTAACCTCGGCGTCCGGCCTCGTGGCTTTCCAAAGAGCGCGAAGTTCCTCTTCCGTTCTTTTGAAACTATGTGCGTTGACGGAGTAGATAGCAATCCTCTCCTGGCCACAAACCACTTGAAACTCGTGAGGAAGGCTTCTGCGGTCATTGATGTAGTGGGTTCAAGATCGATGGCACAGGTTGTGGCACAGGTGAACGGGACATTATAATATATATATATATATGTATATATATATATATTTTTTTTTTTTTTGCTGCTCTTTCTTCCATACAGCAGCCCTGCAAAATCCACTCCGACAGTTCAGAAGGGGATCACTTCCAGGAATCCTGAACCGTCGAAGAGGAGCTGTGGGTGCAGACACTAGCCCAGCCCTGAATCTGGCACACAGTGCGCGACTAGGATGGGATTGGATTGGATATGAAAGAAAAATATGGAGTGGCAGTGCACGACTTCTTTAGCACTCTCTTCATTGCTTGCCGGGTTCTTTGCATCCAAAAATTCCTCACGTGCCTCTTTGATTGTGCTTCCACGAAAAACTCGCTCGTGAGCTTTCTGAATTACCAAGGGTGTGAAATGGTGGCAGGGAGCCTCAGGCCAACATTTCACACCCTTAGTAGTTCCGAAAGCTGCGGCCGGCAAGCTTCCGGGTCGGAGGCAAATGATCGGTTGCCTCACTTGATGAGTGTCCTCAATTCGTTGCAGACGACCTTTTACCCGCAAAACGCCCTGTCCATCTGAGAAGCATTGGAGGTCCTTCAGCGCGGGAGTACCGGTGTTGACTTTAACGATTAACGCATCGTCTTGAACCTTGCGAATCCAAACCACCTTGGCATCGTGTATTATACCCCTGTCACACGGGCATTTTCGATCCTGCTCGACCGAACCTGCTTGAACCCAATGCAGATCGGATGGTGCTACACGGCCGCTTCCAAGCAGGATCGAACGTTGATCCTGCTTGACTCAAGACAGTTCCCATAACAGGATTGAGAATTTAAAGACGGCTCGACGGCCGCCATTTGCTTCCTCGACCCCGGTGAACTGTCATAACTTAAGACGGACATGCGCGCGAAGCTACAAATGATGCTTACATCGGTATACGATAAATTACCACTAATATCGCTGTTATATAGGAAACGCGAAATTAATGAGTCCCGTTTATTCATTTGCACAAGTCAACCATTCAATGCGCATTGAAAGTGGCCGTGTAGCAGCGTCAAAACTCGAGCGTGCTCGGGAAGTTCGATGCAGATCGGATTCGAGAAGGATCGAAATGCCCGTGTGACAGGGGTATTATCTTCAGCAGACAGTGCTCCCACAGTTATTCGCTGAGCGTCCTTGCAATTTCGCAAAAACAGCAAGACTACGCAGTTACGTCCAGGGGTTTGTCCAAAGAACTATGCCTGTGGATGTCCACAATAGCTCCAGGGACTATATAGACACCACTTGCAGGGCATGCTCTTTGACTGGCGATGACGTGTTCCGTAATTCGACGTCCGTGTTGAGATTTACACGGGTGTCCTTCGGCTACACTGACGAAATATTTTTATGCCACTCTGGGCTATTCCATCAGGTATGTTCAGCCGTTAGGTGTTGTGCTCAGATGTCTCTGGTGAGTAGATCAGATGCTTTCTTCTTTTGGAAATGGATGTTCTGACATAACAGCGTACAGTGACGAGGAGCAGTGTGGAAAGTCCTGAATATCGTGAGTTCCATTCTATAAAGAGCTGCAGGAAAGCAAACGAGCTGGTGATAATTGATCTTCATAACGAACCCCGAGACTGGGGAAAGAACACACAATACACGAGTCTCAAACACAGCTGTGTTTGAGACTCGTGTATTGTGCCTTCTTTCCCAAGTCTCAGGGTTCGTTATGAAGTTCCATTCCAATTCAGCTTCATTCGGAGGCCTAGCATATACTCCATCGATCCATAACGTCTGGGATAACCTCTTTACACGAATTGTGAAAGGAATAAGAATTCCTAATCGGTCGAATATTCTCGACGACGCCCGTATAAGACATACCGCTTGGTATCCGCATCGTCCCTTCTGCGCAAAATGAAGAACCCTCAATGAAAGACACATTTCGTCGGGAGCTATATAATAGGTGGTGCAGCGAACAAACGGGACGTGCGGTAGACGCAGACGAAGCCAACGCGAGACTGGTTTGAGAATATAGTGGTTAGCCACAATTTTTCGTCCCGACTATAGAGGTTGCGTCGCAATAAACGATGCGTTTTTTTCCTTTACTTCCTTTCCACGGCTCTTTCGCAAACTCTCGCGTCGCGCGCGAGAGCGACGCGTGCGAGTTTACTGTGGTGCAATGTTGGATACCCACGCTATGCCTGCCGCCTGTGCAGCCTGCTCTACCGAGGGCACCACTTCCCACCTACTCCTCCACTGTCGCCTGTTCGCCGCTCCCCGTGCCACTCTGATGGAGCGGCTAGCTGCCCTAGGGCTCAGGGAGGTCACGCTGGCAACGCTACTGGGCCCTCTGCAACGCCCCATTCAGTGGCGCGTCGGAAGGGAGCTCGTACGCTTCCTCACCGACACAGGGCTCGCGCTGAGCCTGTGACTGCGCCTCTTCTTTCGCTCTTTCCGATTTGTCTTTCTTTTTTCCTCTTTCTCTTTATTTTTCCTTTTCTCCCTTTTCCTTTTTGTAAGCGGGAATAGCAAGTCGGCTGCTGGAGCCAGGCTAACCTTTCCCCTCTTTCGTGTTTTTTGTTTTGTTTTGCAATAAACCTATATCCCCCCCCCCCCCACACGCTATGTCTGAATGAGAGCGCGTGCCCCTAAAACACGGCATGGGATCTCCGCCGTGAGCAGTGACGACCTCCGATTTCAATGCTCTTGAGTACCCGATTTCAACAATTTCGAAGTTCATATTTTAATAAAAGCCGCTTTTTGCTCGTCCCTTCCCCTGACTGTGGTTTTGTCTGGACGGTGGATCTCCTACACCTCCTCCTCTCTTATGTTCTAACTCCCTTCTATTCTAAATCTAGGGTTCCGCGTTTTCGGTTTTTATTTTCGGCCGAATTCGGCGTATGTATTTCGGTGTTTATTGATTTTCACGAAATCGGCGTTTTTCTGTGCTTTTTTTTTTGGCGTACGTGGTTTACCCAACAGTTACCGGCGAATAGAAATCACAATGTAAGTTCAGCGCGACGCTCATTCGACATGGGGGGGGGGGGATATGTTTATTACGAAAAAAAAAAGTGGCAAGTAAAAAGGAAAGGTCAGCCAGGCAGAAGCCGACTTGCTATTCCTTGTATTCGACATGGCGTTGTTCGCTGCGGCGGCCATTTTACGCTAACGAAAAAGTAAGCGGAAAGTTTTTCACAACTATCGTATTTCTGTATGGTTTTCTGATCTGCATCAACAACTTGCAGTGCGGTGCATGTGCAGCAACTTATTTCTGTCCTCGTTCCTGTGATGCCCCTGTATTCGGTGTTTTTCGATTAAAACCGAATGGGGGAAAATTTCCGCGGCGTTATGTTTTTTCGGTGTTTTTCGGTTAAACCACGAAAACACGGAACCCTGTCTATATCCTACTCTTCTCTAATTCCCACTCTTTCTGTTTCACATAAACACTACACCCTCACTGCGATAACTACACTCTAAGAAAAAAAAAAGGTAGAATTGCCTACACAGAGTTTCTACGGGACGGTACTTCTACCATTTCGTGCCAATTCACACGTGACTTCTCCCCCTCGGGTATACGCTGTGCAAGTGCGTCTCTGCGCATGAGAGGAGGCAGTGAGAGGGAAGAGGGAGGGCGCCGCCTTAGCCAATGGGGCTTCCCGAGTGGAGTAACTGGGAGAGGAGATATGCGCAGAACGCTCGGTTACTTGCAGAGCGTATAAGCGGCGGCGTCCCTTTCCCTTGCTCCTCTCTCTCACACACGTTTGCTGAGAGAGAGAAAATGGTAGAATTTCTTACCCAAGGAGGTAGAACGACAGATTCTACTCTGGGTATAGTTTGTTTCTACTCTGCAGATAAATACGCAAGAGGTAAAACTGGTTGGAGTAGAAATGTGGTTGCAATGCAGCTCTACCTTTGAAATGGGTAGAAAATCATACCTTTTTTTTCTTCTTAGAGTGTACGGGTGGTAAAGGGGAGTCTGGTCCTCTCTCCTTCGTCCCCCTCTTCTACCCCCCCCCCCCCCCCCCGACCCCTCAGTATACACAGGTGTCAACCAAGTACCCCATTCATCCATTTAAAGTCATCTTCAGTGATTCATCTCATCATTGTTTCACCGTTTGTTAGTAATCTTTTTTTTTTGTCATCTTTGTCTTTAGTCTACCTCATCCTTCTTTCATCATCTGGTAGTTTTTCGTTTTTTCCTACTTCTTTTTCTTTATTCCTTATTTCTTAATTTTATTTATTTATTTATTTATTTCTTATTCCTTCCTATTTCTTTCTTTCTTTAATTCCTAGCTTTTCTTTTTATTTATTAATTATTATTTCTTATTTCTGGAATAGCAAGGCGACGTCCCGTTTGGCTGACCCTTCCCCGTTTTTTTTTTTCCTTTTCGTCTAATAAACATATCCCCCCCCCCCCCCATTCATCCCATATAAGCGATACACGCGCAAATAGTACCCTTTCGTCGCCCTTATTCCAGCCTTTTAGCGTGAAACAACCCATGCACTCTTCGCACCGACTATACAGGAGCCACACAAACAGCCAGTCACGAGCACGTAGGAACGCAACACCCGCGAAAACAACGACTCCCTCGTTATTTCACAGAGACGCTCTCGCTTGTGGTTGTCGAGGCACGTACCCCGCAAAACACCATCCTCCGTGTTGTAATACATCTTTCCTATTTGTTTTAAATCTTTTTCCCGTTCGTTCCTGCTTGTCACATTTTGCGTCCAACACTGCATCGCTTGCTCGGGAGAGTGAAACGAAAGAAAAGAAAACAAATTGAAGTTCGTTCGACGCCCGGACATAACGAGGGCTTTTCCGTCGATCCAGCGTTTTGGTGGAAGCGATATATCGCATTCTCTTTCGTCGAGGTTAAGCTGTGAGGAAAGGTGTGTGTGTGTGTGTGTGTGTGTGTGCTTTAGATACCGCAATAAGCAGGCGTGGATGCATGGATGTGCTCGAGTCTAATATTGGCAGCTTTACTTATTTATTTATCTATTTATTGGATGATGATGATGATTATGGGGGGACTGGGATAAACGACGTGGACATGCCAGCATCGTAAAATTGTAATCGTTATACACACATTATACGAAATTACAAAGGGATTACCACCAAAAAAAAAAGAAGAAGAAAAGAAAGAAAAACGTATATGCAGGGATATATTGGTGATTTCCATCCAATCAGAGACCAGCTCCCGTGGCATAATGGTTAGAACGATCGCGTTCCACGCTGAGACTGGGTTCGAATCCTGTCCGGCTGAGCTGTCTCAGGTTTTCCCTGGGTTTTTCGAAGACTTTCCAGACGAATGTCGACATAGTTCCCTCGAAGTCGGCCTAGGACGCACATTAACCCCTCCCCTGTCCCCCACTCTTTCCTGCTGTCCTCTCTCCATCTGTCTACGTCTGTACGCCGCTCAGAGCCACAGTTGCTTCGCGGCGCTAACACGAGATTAAAAACAAAATAATAAATATAATAAATTAAAATAATGTGCTCGTACAACATTTGCTAAGCCTTAAACTTAATCTGATCGAGTTAGCAATGGTGTTTCCTCAGAGCCTTAGCACCTTTGGGAAGACCACTGCGAACAACTGCAGTCTTGCAGAAGAAACGCCCAGAGAAGGCGTCGGCGCGACATTCAAAACGGTGAGTTCAGTCACAGTCAAATCAATCGAGAAAGTTATATCAATGAAAACTAGTTTCACCATAATGTGTTTCTGATTTCGAAACTATAGTGTGATTTTACTCCTCCTGGACCACTGGTCACGGTATCGAAAATTCCACGCGAAATAATGGGACGGTTTGACTGTTATTCGCACGGAACACATGCCAAGAGCAGACGCCGGATGTTGAGAGTATTCCGGAATGCCCCCTCTGAAAAAAACGGGAAAACGTCACTCCCTCGGATCCAACGAGGGCGCGACCTTGAGAAAAGGATAGCTGCGGCCGTGTGGGCGGCTCTCATATTATTGTTTTGGGAGCCGAGCGGAAAGCCGTCGAGCCGTCGGCGTTTTTTCCGTCGAGAAAACGTCGTATGGGGGTCGCGCTTTGCGGGGCGTCTTGACGGCGCCTTTCCTCCTCTCGAGCGCTACCCTCTCACTCCTTCAGTTAGGCAGTGACGTAACGCAGCTTCTGCGGCCGCGGAAGCAGCGCTGACCCTTAAAATTGGTTTACTTAATATCTTATCACTGTTCCGCGAAAAAGATAAAAAAATATGAAAAATTAGTAGGATAGATATCGGTTTCATAGATGAATTTCCGGAAGGGAGGATATATTGGCAGAAAAGAAGATAAAAAGGAGAGGTCAGCCATACAGCACGCCGGCATGCTATTCTCTAAACAGGTGCATTTGTGCATTCGTAACAACGTGAATAAAAGCAGACGTACAAACGTAATCACTTTTAATGCAAAAAGCATCGAGATACAGCACATGAATACAGACAAGCAGACGTTACATGCGGCAGTATACATGCATCCAAAACTGCACATGCACCTAGTATACAGTCTGTTAAGTACATGCCACTGTTACACATAGATGATGGTTAATTACACGATGTTGTTACTAAATGTCACATGCACATCAATGAACGCAAAGAACACTGCCGAGTGATCATGCAGTATATGTGCTGATGAAATTTTTCTTCCACCTTTGCACATGCTAGGAGGGAAGAAAACAAAACAAAAACAAAGCATGCATAATCATTCATGACTTGGTGCCCAAGAACCTCCGCCGCTTTTCATATATTATACATGCATTTTTATGACGGAAAGTTTGTTAGGGGCCACACAGCTTCACGCGGTCGAACAATACAACAACAACAACAACATAGATGAATGGATGATGATGATGATGTTACGCGGTCGAAGATGTCATGGATATTACGTGAAATCAGTTTAGACTATTCAAACTCGCTTAAAAGCAATGGTACGATCAAACAACACGTCCCTTGGATTTTACAGACACACAGAATTTGTGATGATGACGATGATTCCGTGCTCAAGAAGATGGATCCCTGCAATCGATGGGTTAATACCCTGTACACACAAAAAAAAGCATGCTGTGCTTGTTTCCTGGCAGCGTGAACCGGTTGCCGAGTGCAACTGTCTTTCGGGTGTACGGGCAGAAGAAAAACAGAATGTCAAAATAAAATCACATTGAAGTTTTTTGAAAGATAAATGAAAGAAAACTGCAGAATAGATAGTCTTGGTTATCTTGGCTACCAAAAGGTATCCGGTTTGGCGGGGTAGGCTGTCGTATTATCCCTCATCTGGGGCACCACAAGACGCCTCTTTTCGCATACGGTGTCCATATCATCCACATTACACGTGGTGTTCTGCTTTGCATGGACAAGGCTTGTCATCCTTTTCTCCAGGCACTTACGGAGCGGAGATGCAGTTCACGTGTACACATCACGCTCTCGGACGTAAAGACAATACTGGGGACTTTCGATGTATCTTTTCCGTTCAGAAATACGCGAGCGACAAATCATGTATCCAACGCACGCGGTGTTCGCTCCTGCAAGAGAAAGAGAGAGAGAGAAAAAAAGAAGGTTTGAACGTTTGCAGTTTCTGAGCGTTTCTCGTCTATATTTATACACGGTGTCTTTTATCAGAAATATCTTTCTTCTTCCCTCGTAGACGCGAGTGCGTAAAGTGATGGACAGCAGAATCTACGAGGAAAAAAATTCGTAAGCTGACTTTCGAGTCCCTCTCAATCTTGTAGGGGACCGTCATGTATAAGGCTTCTATGATCGCTGCTTCAAAGTCGCCTGGCAGAGACATCGTCGTGCTTATCACACTCTGTCACAAGTGTCTCTTTCTCTCTGTGACAGTTTAAAGGGGCACTAAAATGCAAAAACGACTTGATCTCAAATGAAAGTCCGTGTTTCAATTATACAATTACCAGCTCCCGTGGCCTAGCGGTTAGGGTGGCCGCTTTCCACCCCCGAGACTGGGAGGTGACACGGGTTCGAATCTTGTCGCCGGCTGTGCTGTCTGAGGTTTTCCCTGGATTTTCCGGCAGTGTTTCCAGACGAGTGTCGGCACAATTACCCTTGAAGTCGGCCCAGGACGCATACTAATCCCCCTGTCCCCCACTCCTTCCTGCTGTCCTCTCTCTATACACTTCTGTATGGCGCTCATAGCTAGAGTTGCTTCGAGGCGCCAACACTGAATTAAAACAAAATTACACCAACTAAAACAAAGTTAGTTCACGAAACGCTACCGTTTAGAAAAAAAAAAAACGCAATGGTGGTGGTGGTGGTGGTGGTGATGGCGATAGGGCTTGCCGTTGTCGGCCTCACGTATGTGGGCAACGTCACGACTGACGCCCTGGGGGAATGTGCGTCCTGGGCCGACAACGCAATGACAACAGAGCCATATTTGGCAGCAACCAATGGTGGTGGTGGTGGCGATAGGGCTTGCCGTTGTCGGCCTCACGTATGTGGGCAACGAATGGGATCCCCAGGAGGCAACAATTGGCGGCATCCAATCAGACAGCAGGAGAAGCGCGCGCACACCAATCGTGGCCGTGTGGATTTGGAACGGGTCCGATCGCAGTGTTCCGTATATGCGCGGTATGATGCGCACTGCTGCATTTTTCAATACCGATTCACTGAATCGTGGCGCACAACAGTTGTCGCGAATGTTTCGCTGACAACATTTATATCTTCAAGTCCTTCGGACAGAGACGCCGGTCCGTTTCGCAATGCGCACTATGTTTTTCAGCTGGAGTGCTCCGCGGCGTGGCGCGCGCAGCATGGACTAAAAACACCGATGCACGGGTGAAGCGTCGTTCATTGCTTAGCGCCGAAGTAAGAAAGAGTCCCGTATAATTTTGATTGTAGCTTCGTAATGGAATCGAAGCTTTGAATTATGACAACGAGTACGAAATTAACCTATAGCGTGTAACGTAATATGAAGTGCACTTTTTTTGTATTTTAGCGACCCTTTAAAGGGTTGGTCTCCAGCCGTCGGCTGATTCTTAGGTTAGAGTTGCTGTATATGGAAAATTTCGTCCAGAATAGCGAACGCTTTTTTTTTCTTTTTTAGATAAAGGAGAAAACGAAGAGTATTCTCACATCCCGCTTCGGATTTACAATGACGTACGTCGGGAGCTACCGCGTCTTTTTTAGATCACGATGGTGCGCGACTGAGTCGTCGTCGAAGATACGATACGATAATATACGATATGGCGTAATCAGCAAGTTTTGTCCTGAACCGGAGGCTCTATTGTGGACGAAAAACCGGAAGCGGCTTATCGTGAAGTCATGACGACGAAATGACTGGAAATAAAAGTCAATCGTGAATACAGTGGTGGACGAATATCTAAAATAGGCGCTTGAGATATTTTACGCTAGCGATTTCATTGAAATATTCTATATATGATGACTGTGAGCGCCATCTGAAAGTATGCGACAGCGTTTTAGCCTTGGACTGTCGCTCTCTGTGCTGTGATCATTCTACAGGCCATAGGGCACAAAGCAGTGTACTTTACGACTAGTAATATGACCATGTACAATGATTACTGTATAAAACCACAGCCGAGTCTCAAGGTACTGTGATACCCCTGTCCACAGGTCAGCTGGAATGTCCCACATTGTATCTTTGTGTATCACAGTGTATTATAGGAGCACGGAAATCCATCTAAAATTTCTTCTATTCTGACGCATTACGAAAGGATGTGACTTCATTTCACGAGTAATTAAAAAAAAATCGCAATATTTTTCGAATAAAAGATTCACCCGAACCTCGACGCGCACCTTCCCTTTCAACTTGCTCTGCAGGGTGAAATGAGGATGAAGAGGAAGAAAACGTCATCAGTGATGTCACTACGGTTCCAGGGGCGACTGAACTCCAGTCGCGGCAGCGTTTCCCACCATTTTTCGTTTGTCTCCCATATCTCTCTGTGCAGCAGACGACGTTTCTTTCTTTTCTCTCCGGAGGTTTTTGGATATATATGGTACAGGTGCATTAAAGTTTTTGCTGTGTTTGAGAATTTGTTGTGTCGTCTCTTCATCCCTGTCTCGGGTTCCCCTCCTTGACGTTTCTTTAAACCAATCAGCTCGCCGTACAGTGGTGACGTCAAAGCGACTAGTTGCGGGCATTGCCACCGTTGCGACCAGCTCCGGTGGCGCAGCGGTAACGATTGCGCTTGGAGACTGGGAGGTCCGCGGTTCGAATCCGCGGGCCGGCTGTGCCGTCTGGGGCTTTTCCTGGGTTTCCCTCAGATGTGTAATAGGCGTATGCCGGCACAGTTCCCCTGAAGTCGGCCCATGGACGCAGCTATCCTCCCCCCGAGCGGATTCCGCTCGGTCTTCCACTTCATCCTTTCCTCTCCTCCTCTCCACCACCTTTCCCTTCCCGAGAAACATGCCGCCTAATCAGGCAGGCAGACCTCTCGGGTTCCTCCCAACGACACTCCTCCCCTCCTCCTCGCCACCGTTGCGCACGGTCGAGATTTTTAAAAATCGAGAGAGAGAGAGAAAAAAACACCGCATTTTAATAGGCAGGATAACCTCTTGGTTTTAGAAAAAAACATGTAGTGACTGAAGTGCTTTCTGTGTTTCTTTAAACTTCTTTAAGATTGCAAACACCAATTTCATTTCCCACGTTACAGCAAAAACGGCGACACAGTGACAGAACGAAAGCTACGATCTCTCACCTGGGCGATTCCATGGAAAACTCCGACGCCGAATGCGACGAATTCCTCGATACCGCCGCCGCAGCCGAATTCACGTAACCAATGTGACATCTTACGTCCTTGGACGTCGTGAACGCACTACGATTGTTCTTCTCCGGTCTGAACATGATGATGTATACTTTTGGAAAAAACAACAACACTAGCGCCACCATGGCCGAAAAACTAATGCACAAACACATGGTGATCACTTTGTGTTTGCTCCCGAAGTAGATGGGCACGAAGGCGGCCCAGATCACCAGAGTCGTGTACATCGTAAAGCCGATGAACTTTGCCTCGTTAAAGTTTTCGGGTACGTTCCGTGTCTTCACGGCGTACACCGTGCACATTGCGATCAGGAAGAAGTCAAACCCCAACGGAGCGATAATCCCCAAAGTCGTCGTGTTGCATACGAGCTTAACCCTACTTAGCGTAGGATAAGAGAACATAAAGTCCGGCGGCTCCCAGACGATCATGCCGCCGATTATGGAAACTTCCACGGAGATTAGAAGCCAAGTGATCACCACCTGAGCCGTGGCGCTCATGAAACGCGGTTTCTTGGTGATGATTTTCTTCTTGGATCCGGCCAGGATCCGCGCTATCCGGTTGGTCTTGGTGACGAGCGCGGCGTAGATCATGGCGAAGGAGAGTCCCGGGAGCACTCGGGTGATGAAGCACGTCAGCGCCGTAGGCTTAGCGAGCAGGGCGAACGTGCTCCCGTGGCAGAGGAACATGCCGAAGAGGATGATGTAAGATAGTTCGCGTGTGGAGGACTTGACGACTGGTGTGTCGTTGTGACGGATGAAGATGACCATGGCGGTTAGCGTGGCGATGAAGCCGAAGCAAGCGATCGACATGGCGGCGATGGACTGGCTGTCCGACCAGCGGATGTATTCTTCGGGGATACGGTCGCAACCTGCGTGCAATGTGGGTTGATGAGTGCAAAATCAAGGACAGGTTTGGGTCCTCGCAAGGATGCCGGGTAAGAAACTGCGCTGGGCGGCTAGAGCGGAGATAAATGGGTAGAGCATGCTGTGCTGGGCTGACATAAGAGTATCATATGTAAGAGCAAGACTATACCATAAGTAGAGATGAGTGCGGGCATGAAAATTCGTACCCGCAAGCGCACCGCACCCGCGGGGGCACAACCCGCATCCGCACATCCCGACGCCTGTCCGCATACCCGCCGATATACCCACAGCCCAATGCGTACTCATGTTCCAGTTATGCCACATGATCGTGACACCGCAAAATGATTTATTGATGCTGAGGACACTGTCCGTTAGCGAGCCACTTTTCCAATGCGTACGCTGTAGCTACTGCTGACAGGTTGCTAGCTTACTGATGCGAATTGTACCAGACGTGGTGTCGAAAGATAGCAAAAGTTAACCTATGTGGGAAACAACAACAACTTTATTTTGAGACGGTGAATTGATATGGAACGTCCTGGAAAGTATCTTGGGCCAAATGTTCGTCATAAATCGGGACATACATCAAAATCATTGGTCTTGCGCCTGCGGGTATTGCGGGTATACCTTCTTAATCCGCGGAGGTAGTGCGGGTCTATCCGCATCTTACCCGCAACCCGTGATGACACGGAAATGTGTACCCGCAAATAACAAACTTGAGCGGGAACCCGCACCGCACTCATCTTTAACCATAAGGTCCCCTCGGAATGAGGAAAGGGTGTGGCTGATAACGCTGCAAATAGTTTATTGGGGTTGTTTTCTGGTTCAATCCATCTGTCGCAAATTTTGAGCAATGTATCTCAAGGGGCAGTGGTAGAGGGTTATAGATGTGCTCACTTACCTGTGAGATTACCGTTTGGCCACCAGCCGATATCGCAGTCCTGACAGGTGAATTCATCCAGGACAAATTGGTTCTCCCTGCAGGGCACGCAGTTCCAGCAGCATTTCGTCGTCTTGGTGTGGATGCTCTGCAAATGTCAAATAAATTATTAAACAACGAAGTACCGTTAACGCTATCGAATATGCAAGCTACGTAACAACGTAACTCTCACTCCCATAAGGAGCTCGGTATGCTGAGGCTAGCTGCACACAGATAAAACACCGTCGACCAAGAACGAAACGAAACGACCGTAGAGCGGTAGGATTCGAACACAAATTAAGAAGTTCGCGCTGTTTTCAGTATTACAGCATCAGCTGTGCAGTGCAGACTTCCTCGAGATCGCGTCGGCGTCGTCGGTATTTCCATGTCCGCACAAAACCGTTATCGCACGTGCGCTCAGCGTTGAGAGTAAGGAGAAGAATCCTGCTAGTTTACAACCGCTATCGATGGAAAGTGAGATAAGCACAAAACTCTTATCGCACGTGCGCTCACCGCTGAGAGTAAGGAGGAGAATCCCGCTAGTTTACAACCACTATCGATGGGAAGTGAGATAAAAACCAAAGTACGTCAGTTTTACCCCAAGCAGCACAATGCACTGAAAGTCGAGTTCAATGGGGGTGGACGGTATGTGTCTCATCGACGTTCTTCAGTTTCGCAGGTCTGTTCAAGGCCTCTCACCTACCCATCCACCCCCATTGCACTCGACTTTCAGTACATTGTGCTGCTTCGGGCAGCGTCAGCTGTGCCGTGCGGCTTCCCACAGGGCTCGTGGTTGCTGTGTGCTACTTCTCGCCTCGCGCCGCGCAGGAACGCATCCGCGACTTTATCGTGTATGTACTGGTGCCTTACCGCACGCGCAAGCTTCTCTTCGTCGGAGACTTCAACGTGGACGTTTCATTGGCCAAGAACACCACTTTCCTAAGTGATGTGTCCGAACGACTGGACCTTACGCTGTGCACCGACATCCGCCAACCCACAACTAGACATGGCTTATGCATAGACTTGGTGTTCCAGAACAGCGCCCTCGTTCAGGACGCCACTCACCTTGCCAACCATTTCAGTGACCACAAACGAGTACTCATCACGCTTAAATAAATTTGTCTACACACATTCATCCGGCCTCGTTTCAGCACACGCAAAGCTGACGCTGAATTTCGCGTTACACGAGTCGTAACCGTCCTGGAATTTTTATGATAAGAAATGCGTCAAATGAAAAATGTGATCACTTCTGATGACAAAATGCTCGGGTTTGCTGGTTTCTGCAAGGCAATCAACGAAGTCACTTCAAGAATCCTTGTTGCGTCGCACATCTGTGACGTGGAAGCTTCCTCCCCGACACTCTCACCTCTATCATCGCCAGTATTGTGCGTTCAAAAACTGTTTTTGCGAGCATTTCCATGTGTAAAGTGAGCCCAGTTTGTTATAATGCGTTTCCTTTCATTACCCGTAACATCCATGTATTTCTGTTGACATGCACTCTATTTTCGACCCACTCCTGTCTATAATGCCTAATGATCACTGAGGGTATGTATATAGTCAAACTCCTTTACAGCGAAACTCAGGGGACAGCAAAAAAAAAAAAAAAAAATTTGCAGCAAAAGTATTTTCGTTAAAAAAGATGTCCATTATTGGATCTATAGGACTCCAGCGGGACCGCAAAAAAATTTGCTGTAGGGGTATTTTCGTTAAAAAGGTGTTCGCTATAAAGGAGTTTGACTGTATAACTAATCTGCGGTAATCGTGCGGTACCCAGAAGGTGCCAGTCATCCCGTTAAGGTCTAGGAGTATGTCAAACGCACACTTCGGTTTGTAAGTCAGTCTTATCGGCTAAAAGGAGCGTTATCCATCACTATTCCTCAAACAGCCATAGCCAGTGTGTGGCACAGCCTATCCGCACTCCACAAATCATAAACTAATCACCAACTAATCTGCCACATTCCGCTTATACAACTTCACCGCCTCACTCCTCTCAAACACACCTCTCCAGAGAAACCCAACCTCAACAGAAACAACAACAGCAGCAGCAGGAGCGCTCCACCATTCCCCTTTTACTCAATATACCAACTCTCTCGAGTCTTTTCCTGCGCAGCACTCCCCGTTATCCTTCAGGCCTCAACCAGGACAAAAAAACTAGGACGAAAACGAAGAGCCGGAAATGAAAGCGAGAAGTCAGTCGGACATCCGGCATCTCCTCCTTCATTACGACTTGGAACCTCGCCGTTACGCACTCCCGATCAGATCGATAACCGAGGGGCGCTCCGAATGACGTGTCAGTCCAGCGAGCGGGATTACCAACTCGGGTCAAAGATTACTGGCCGTAAGCGTGCAAGACTTGCGTGGGTTCTTGTATGCGGTCGCCTCTCGGCTCGCGGAGATCGGCGATGCGGAAAGTTGTAACGCCGGTAACGCTGCAAGGGATGTGTACGACAGGATATGGGTGACAAGGTATTGGGGAAAGTTGGCAGACCAGGATGAAGGATAGGGGAGTGGGATTTACGTCATGCCCTGGGCTATTTTAGCCACGATGTATAGCAGCGGTGGCAGTTACTTATAGCGTCAGGGTGCCTATATGCTATGCAGAGAGACTTGTCCGAAAGATAAACAGTGCAATGTGTTCGTGAGCCTCTTGCGACTTTGTGGTGGTTGAACTACCCGACAGCGCGACGGAAGATGTCTTACCTTGATCTTCCCTTTCTCGCATGGCATGGAACATATGGAAACAGGCGGAGTGCTTTGATAGTAGTGGCTCCACTGGGGAGGAAGTGTCATGCTGAGATCGCCGTTGTTCCACGATCCCACCTGGACGTAGTCGTAGCCCTCGCCTATCTTCTGGTAGTTCATCAGATCGTATCTGCAGGTAACGGGGGGGCATGTCGCATTCTGTTAGTAACACAGTGACTGGACAGCAAACGGAACAGTCACGAGCAGTGAACAGTGACCATAGACACAATATGTATTGCTGATAGCTGATAGAGAAGGATGACGGCGATGTAAGCATTGCGGGTGGCGGCCTTTTTGTGGCATTGTGCTGCAGTAAAAATATATGTGTCACTTTTCCTGAACAACTAATACGGAACAGGAATGTGTATATTATGAAACAGGAGTGATTAGCCAGAAAAAAGGCGTCTTCCTATGAAGAAGCAACAAGCCAAGAGGTGACTAAAATCAAGTACATGAAATAAAATTTGTACATCAAATTTCTTAATCAAATCACAATTGAAATCCAATAAACGACGGCTGTACAACCCTTGAAACAGCAAACAGACAAAAACGACATTTTGATTCTGAGCAACCGCGAAGGCGCTAGTGGCTTTCGTATTACCTCTTAGGCTCTTACTGGATGAACATGTATATTTTGTAGAAAGAAAACACCAGCCAAGCGAAAGCATACTGGGCTAGAGGGAAGAACCTTAAAGGAAGCATGCTCTCTTTTCGTATCCAACTTTTCCAACGAAATTCAAATACGAATTAGAGAAACAACCAATACCACGAATGAGAGAACACACTCCCGTAGAGGGAAATACAAAAGTGAAGCGGTCAGTTGTAGAGGGGCGTTTCCACATTATGGACATCCATACGTCGCTGGTTCTACTCTTATTCGACGGACATAGTTTTTCTTTCGTGTCACCTATGCCCAAAAAATACGCAGGTGACCTCATAGTTATTGGTTGCATGCTGTTGATTAAAACGTTCCCTCGTCCCGTCGATAGCTCAGTTCGTAGAGCGGTGGACTGTAGAAGGTTGTTTACACCCTAGCGGACATCCATAGGTCGCTGGTTCGAATCCGGCTCGACGGACGTAGTTTTCCTTTCGTCAAGGCATATATCACCTATGCCCAAATATTAAGCAGGTGACCTCATAGTTATTGGTTGCATGCTGTTGATTAAAACGTTCTCTCGTCCCGTCGATAGCTCAGTTGGTAGAGCGGTGGACTGTAGAAGGTTGTTTACTCCCTAGCGGACATCCATAGGTCGCTGGTTCGAATCCGGCTCGACGGACAGTAGTTTTTCTTTCGTCAGGGATATATCACCTATGCCCAAATATTAAGCAGGTGACCTCATAGTTATTGGTTGCATGTTGTTGATTAAAACGTTCGCGCGTCCAGTCGATAGCTCAGTTGGTAGAGCGGTGGACTATAGAAGGTTGTTTACTCCCTAGCGGCCATCCATAGGTCGCTGGTTCGAATCCGGCTCGACGGACGTAGCTTTTCTTTCGTCAGGGATATATCGCCTATGCCCAAACATTAAGCAGGTGACCTCATGGTTATTGGTTGCATTCTGTTGATTAAAACGTTCCCTTGTCCCGTCGATAGCTCAGTTGGTAGAGCGGTGGACTGTAGAAGGTTGTTTACTCCCTAGCGGACATCCATAGGTCGCTGGTTCGAATCCGGCTCGACGGACAGTAGTTTTCCTTTCGTCAGGGATATATCGCCTATGCCCAAACATTAAGCAGGTGACCTCATGGTTATTGGTTGCATTCTGTTGATTAAAACGTTCCCTCGTCCCGTCGATAGCTCAGTTGGTAGAGCGGTGGACTGTAGAAGGTTGTTTACTCCCTAGCGGACATCCATAGGTCGCTGGTTCGAATCCGGCTCGACGGACAGTAGTTTTCCTTTCGTCAGGGATATATCGCCTATGCCCAAACATTACGCAGGTGACCTCATGGTTATTGGTTGCATTCTGTTGATTAAAACGTTCCCTCGTCCCGTCGATAGCTCAGTTGGTAGAGCGGTGGACTGTAGAAGGTTGTTTACTCCCTAGCGGACATCCATAGGTCGCTGGTTCGAATCCGGCTCGACGGACAGTAGTTTTCCTTTCGTCAGGGATATATCGCCTATGCCCAAACATTAAGCAGGTGACCTCATGGTTATTGGTTGCATTCTGTTGATTAAAACGTTCCCTCGTCCCGTCGATAGCTCAGTTGGTAGAGCGGTGGACTGTAGAAGGTTGTTTACTCCCTAGCGGACATCCATAGGTCGCTGGTTCGAATCCGGCTCGACGGACAGTAGTTTTCCTTTCGTCAGGGATATATCACCTATGCCCGAACATTAAGCAGGTGACCTCATGGTTATTGGTTGCATTCTGTTGATTAAAACGTTCCCTCGTCCCGTCGATAGCTCAGTTGGTAGAGCGGTGGACTGTAGAAGGTTGTTTACTCCCTAGCGGCCATCCATAGGTCGCTGGTTCGAATCCGGCTCGACGGACGTAGCTTTTCTTTCGTCAGGGATATATCGCCTATGCCCAAACATTAAGCAGGTGACCTCATGGTTATTGGTTGCATTCTGTTGATTAAAACGTTCCCTCGTCCCGTCGATAGCTCAGTTGGTAGAGCGGTGGACTGTAGAAGGTTGTTTACTCCCTAGCGGCCATCCATAGGTCGCTGGTTCGAATCCGGCTCGACGGACAGTAGTTTTCCTTTCGTCAGGGATATATCGCCTATGCCCAAACATTAAGCAGGTGACCTCATGGTTATTGGTTGCATTCTGTTGATTAAAACGTTCCCTCGTCCCGTCGATAGCTCAGTTGGTAGAGCGGTGGACTGTAGAAGGTTGTTTACTCCCTAGCGGCCATCCATAGGTCGCTGGTTCGAATCCGGCTCGACGGACGTAGCTTTTCTTTCGTCAGGGATATATCGCCTATGCCCAAACATTAAGCAGGTGACCTCATGGTTATTGGTTGCATTCTGTTGATTAAAACGTTCCCTCGTCCCGTCGATAGCTCAGTTGGTAGAGCGGTGGACTGTAGAAGGTTGTTTACTCCCTAGCGGACATCCATAGGTCGCTGGTTCGAATCCGGCTCGACGGACAGTAGTTTTCCTTTCGTCAGGGATATATCGCCTATGCCCAAACATTAAGCAGGTGACCTCATGGTTATTGGTTGCATTCTGTTGATTAAAACGTTCCCTCGTCCCGTCGATAGCTCAGTTGGTAGAGCGGTGGACTGTAGAAGGTTGTTTACTCCCTAGCGGACATCCATAGGTCGCTGGTTCGAATCCGGCTCGACGGACGTAGCTTTTCTTTCGTCAGGGATATATCGCCTATGCCCAAACATTAAGCAGGTGACCTCATGGTTATTGGTTGCATTCTGTTGATTAAAACGTTCCCTCGTCCCGTCGATAGCTCAGTTGGTAGAGCGGTGGACTGTAGAAGGTTGTTTACTCCCTAGCGGCCATCCATAGGTCGCTGGTTCGAATCCGGCTCGACGGACAGTAGTTTTCCTTTCGTCAGGGATATATCGCCTATGCCCAAACATTAAGCAGGTGACCTCATGGTTATTGGTTGCATTCTGTTGATTAAAACGTTCCCTCGTCCCGTCGATAGCTCAGTTGGTAGAGCGGTGGACTGTAGAAGGTTGTTTACTCCCTAGCGGACATCCATAGGTCGCTGGTTCGAATCCGGCTCGACGGACAGTAGTTTTCCTTTCGTCAGGGATATATCACCTATGCCCCAACATTAAGCAGGTGACCTCATAGTTATTGGTTGCATGCTGTTGATTAAAACGTTCCCTCGTCCCGTCGATAGCTCAGTTGGTAGAGCGGTGGACTGTAGAAGGTTGTTTACTCCCTAGCGGACATCCATAGGTCGCTGGTTCGAATCCGGCTCGACGGACAGTAGTTTTCCTTTCGTCAGGGATATATCACCCATGCCCGAACATTAAGCAGGTGACCTCATAGTTATTGGTTGCATGCTGTTGATTAAAACGTTCCCTCGTCCCGTCGATAGCTCAGTTGGTAGAGCGGTGGACTGTAGAAGGTTGTTTACTCCCTAGCGGACATCCATAGGTCGCTGGTTCGAATCCGGCTCGACGGACAGTAGTTTTCCTTTCGTCAGGGATATATCACCTATGCCCGAACATTAAGCAGGTGACCTCATAGTTATTGGTTGCATGCTGTTGATTAAAACGTTCCCTCGTCCCGTCGATAGCTCAGTTGGTGGACTGTAGAAGGTTGTTTACTCCCTAGCGGACATCCATAGGTCGCTGGTTCGAATCCGGCTCGACGGACAGTAGTTTTCCTTTCGTCAGGGATATATCACCTATGCCCGAACATTAAGCAGGTGACCTCATAGTTATTGGTTGCATGCTGTTGATTAAAACGTTCCCTCGTCCCGTCGATAGCTCAGTTGGTAGAGCGGTGGACTGTAGAAGGTTGTTTACTCCCTAGCGGACATCCATAGGTCGCTGGTTCGAATCCGGCTCGACGGAGAGTAGTTTTCCTTTCGTCAGGGATATATCACCTATGCCCGAACATTAAGCAGGTGACCTCATAGTTATTGGTTGCATGCTGTTGATTAAAACGTTCCCTCGTCCCGTCGATAGCTCAGTTGGTGGACTGTAGAAGGTTGTTTACTCCCTAGCGGACATCCATAGGTCGCTGGTTCGAATCCGGCTCGACGGACAGTAGTTTTCCTTTCGTCAGGGATATATCACCTATGCCCGAACATTAAGCAGGTGACCTCATAGTTATTGGTTGCATGCTGTTGATTAAAACGTTCCCTCGTCCCGTCGATAGCTCAGTTGGTAGAGCGGTGGACTGTAGAAGGTTGTTTACTCCCTAGCGGACATCCATAGGTCGCTGGTTCGAATCCGGCTCGACGGACAGTAGTTTTCCTTTCGTCAGGGATATATCACCTATGCCCGAACATTAAGCAGGTGACCTCATAGTTATTGGTTGCATGCTGTTGATTAAAACGTTCCCTCGTCCCGTCGATAGCTCAGTTGGTGGACTGTAGAAGGTTGTTTACTCCCTAGCGGACATCCATAGGTCGCTGGTTCGAATCCGGCTCGACGGACAGTAGTTTTCCTTTCGTCAGGGATATATCACCTATGCCCGAACATTAAGCAGGTGACCTCATAGTTATTGGTTGCATGCTGTTGATTAAAACGTTCCCTCGTCCCGTCGATAGCTCAGTTGGTGGACTGTAGAAGGTTGTTTACTCCCTAGCGGACATCCATAGGTCGCTGGTTCGAATCCGGCTCGACGGACAGTAGTTTTCCTTTCGTCAGGGATATATCACCTATGCCCGAACATTAAGCAGGTGACCTCATAGTTATTGGTTGCATGCTGTTGATTAAAACGTTCCCTCGTCCCGTTGATAGCTCAGTTGGTGGACTGTAGAAGGTTGTTTACTCCCTAGCGGACATCCATAGGTCGCTGGTTCGAATCCGGCTCGACGGACAGTAGTTTTCCTTTCGTCAGGGATATATCGCCTATGCCCGAACATTAAGCAGGTGACCTCATAGTTATTGGTTGCATGCTGTTGATTAAAACGTTCCCTCGTCCCGTCGATAGCTCAGTTGGTAGAGCGGTGGACTGTAGAAGGTTGTTTACTCCCTAGCGGACATCCATAGGTCGCTGGTTCGAATCCGGCTCGACGGACAGTAGTTTTCCTTTCGTCAGGGATATATCACCCATGCCCGAACATTAAGCAGGTGACCTCATGATTATTGGTTGCATGCTGTTGATTAAAACGTTCCCTCGTCCCGTCGATAGCTCAGTTGGTAGAGCGGTGGACTGTAGAAGGTTGTTTACTCCCTAGCGGACATCCATAGGTCGCTGGTTCGAATCCGGCTCGACGGACAGTAGTTTTCCTTTCGTCAGGGATATATCACCCATGCCCAAATATTAAGCAGGTGACCTCATGATTATTGGTTGCATGCTGTTGATTAAAACGTTCTCTCGTCCCGTCGATAGCTCAGTTGGTAGAGCGGTGGACTGTAGAAGGTTGTTTACTCCCTAGCGGACATCCATAGGTCGCTGGTTCGAATCCGGCTCGACGGAGAGTAGTTTTCCTTTCGTCAGGGATATATCACCTATGCCCGAACATTAAGCAGGTGACCTCATAGTTATTGGTTGCATGCTGTTGATTAAAACGTTCCCTCGTCCCGTCGATAGCTCAGTTGGTGGACTGTAGAAGGTTGTTTACTCCCTAGCGGACATCCATAGGTCGCTGGTTCGAATCCGGCTCGACGGACAGTAGTTTTCCTTTCGTCAGGGATATATCACCTATGCCCGAACATTAAGCAGGTGACCTCATAGTTATTGGTTGCATGCTGTTGATTAAAACGTTCCCTCGTCCCGTCGATAGCTCAGTTGGTAGAGCGGTGGACTGTAGAAGGTTGTTTACGCCCTAGCGGACATCCATAGGTCGCTGGTTCGAATCCGGCTCGACGGACAGTAGTTTTCCTTTCGTCAGGGATATATCACCTATGCCCGAACATTAAGCAGGTGACCTCATAGTTATTGGTTGCATGCTGTTGATTAAAACGTTCCCTCGTCCCGTCGATAGCTCAGTTGGTGGACTGTAGAAGGTTGTTTACTCCCTAGCGGACATCCATAGGTCGCTGGTTCGAATCCGGCTCGACGGACAGTAGTTTTCCTTTCGTCAGGGATATATCACCTATGCCCGAACATTAAGCAGGTGACCTCATAGTTATTGGTTGCATGCTGTTGATTAAAACGTTCCCTCGTCCCGTCGATAGCTCAGTTGGTGGACTGTAGAAGGTTGTTTACTCCCTAGCGGACATCCATAGGTCGCTGGTTCGAATCCGGCTCGACGGACAGTAGTTTTCCTTTCGTCAGGGATATATCACCTATGCCCGAACATTAAGCAGGTGACCTCATAGTTATTGGTTGCATGCTGTTGATTAAAACGTTCCCTCGTCCCGTCGATAGCTCAGTTGGTGGACTGTAGAAGGTTGTTTACTCCCTAGCGGACATCCATAGGTCGCTGGTTCGAATCCGGCTCGACGGACAGTAGTTTTCCTTTCGTCAGGGATATATCACCTATGCCCGAACATTAAGCAGGTGACCTCATAGTTATTGGTTGCATGCTGTTGATTAAAACGTTCCCTCGTCCCGTCGATAGCTCAGTTGGTGGACTGTAGAAGGTTGTTTACTCCCTAGCGGACATCCATAGGTCGCTGGTTCGAATCCGGCTCGATGGACAGTAGTTTTCCTTTCGTCAGGGATATATCACCTATGCCCGAACATTAAGCAGGTGACCTCATAGTTATTGGTTGCATGCTGTTGATTAAAACGTTCCCTCGTCCCGTCGATAGCTCAGTTGGTGGACTGTAGAAGGTTGTTTACTCCCTAGCGGACATCCATAGGTCGCTGGTTCGAATCCGGCTCGACGGACAGTAGTTTTCCTTTCGTCAGGGATATATCACCTATGCCCGAACATTAAGCAGGTGACCTCATAATTATTGGTTGCATGCTGTTGATTAAAACGTTCCCTCGTCCCGTTGATAGCTCAGTTGGTGGACTGTAGAAGGTTGTTTACTCCCTAGCGGACATCCATAGGTCGCTGGTTCGAATCCGGCTCGACGGACAGTAGTTTTCCTTTCGTCAGGGATATATCGCCTATGCCCGAACATTAAGCAGGTGACCTCATAGTTATTGGTTGCATGCTGTTGATTAAAACGTTCCCTCGTCCCGTCGATAGCTCAGTTGGTAGAGCGGTGGACTGTAGAAGGTTGTTTACTCCCTAGCGGACATCCATAGGTCGCTGGTTCGAATCCGGCTCGACGGACAGTAGTTTTCCTTTCGTCAGGGATATATCACCCATGCCCGAACATTAAGCAGGTGACCTCATGATTATTGGTTGCATGCTGTTGATTAAAACGTTCCCTCGTCCCGTCGATAGCTCAGTTGGTAGAGCGGTGGACTGTAGAAGGTTGTTTACTCCCTAGCGGACATCCATAGGTCGCTGGTTCGAATCCGGCTCGACGGACAGTAGTTTTCCTTTCGTCAGGGATATATCACCCATGCCCGAATATTAAGCAGGTGACCTCATGATTATTGGTTGCATGCTGTTGATTAAAACGTTCTCTCGTCCCGTCGATAGCTCAGTTGGTAGAGCGGTGGACTGTAGAAGGTTGTTTACTCCCTAGCGGACATCCATAGGTCGCTGGTTCGAATCCGGCTCGACTGACAGTAGTTTTCCTTTCGTCAGGGATATATCACCTATGCCCGAACATTAAGCAGGTGAGCTCATAGTTATTGGTTGCATGCTGTTGATTAAAACGTTCCCTCGTCCCGTCGATAGCTCAGTTGGTAGAGCGGTGGACTGTAGAAGGTTGTTTACTCCCTAGCGGACATCCATAGGTCGCTGGTTCGAATCCGGCTCGACGGACAGTAGTTTTCCTTTCGTCAGGGATATATCACCCATGCCCGAACATTAAGCAGGTGACCTCATGATTATTGGTTGCATGCTGTTGATTAAAACGTTCCCTCGTCCCGTCGATAGCTCAGTTGGTAGAGCGGTGGACTGTAGAAGGTTGTTTACTCCCTAGCGGACATCCATAGGTCGCTGGTTCGAATCCGGCTCGACGGACAGTAGTTTTTCTTTCGTCAGGGATATATCGCCTATATGCCGAAACGTTAGGCAGGTGACCTCATGGTTATTGGTTGCATGCTGTTGATTAAAACGTTCCCTCGTCCCGTCGATAGCTCAGTTGGTAGAGCGGTGGACTGTAGAAGGTTGTTTACTCCCTAGCGGACATCCATAGGTCGCTGGTTCGAATCCGGCTCGACGGACAGTAGTTTTTCTTTCGTCAGGGATATATCGCCTATATGCCGAAACGTTAGGCAGGTGACCTCATGGTTATTGGTTGCATGCTGTTGATTAAAACGTTCCCTCGTCCCGTCGATAGCTCAGTTGGTAGAGCGGTGGACTGTAGAAGGTTGTTTACTCCCTAGCGGACATCCATAGGTCGCTGGTTCGAATCCGGCTCGACGGACAGTAGTTTTTCTTTCGTCAGGGATATATCGCCTATATGCCGAAACGTTAGGCAGGTGACCTCATGGTTATTGGTTGCATGCTGTTGATTAAAACGTTCCCTCGTCCCGTCGATAGCTCAGTTGGTAGAGCGGTGGACTGTAGAAGGTTGTTTACTCCCTAGCGGACATCCATAGGTCGCTGGTTCGAATCCGGCTCGACGGACAGTAGTTTTTCTTTCGTCAGGGATATATCGCCTATATGCCGAAACGTTAGGCAGGTGACCTCATGGTTATTGGTTGCATGCTGTTGATTAAAACGTTCCCTCGTCCCGTCGATAGCTCAGTTGGTAGAGCGGTGGACTGTAGAAGGTTGTTTACTCCCTAGCGGACATCCATAGGTCGCTGGTTCGAATCCGGCTCGACGGACAGTAGTTTTTCTTTCGTCAGGGATATATCGCCTATATGCCGAAACGTTAGGCAGGTGACCTCATGGTTATTGGTTGCATGCTGTTGATTAAAACGTTCCCTCGTCCCGTCGATAGCTCAGTTGGTAGGGCGGTGGACTGTAGAAGGTTGTTTACTCCCTAGCGGACATCCATAGGTCGCTGGTTCGAATCCGGCTCGACGGACAGTAGTTTTTCTTTCGTCAGGGATATATCGCCTATATGCCGAAACGTTAGGCAGGTGACCTCATGGTTATTGGTTGCATGCTGTTGATTAAAACGTTCCCTCGTCCCGTCGATAGCTCAGTTGGTAGAGCGGTGGACTGTAGAAGGTTGTTTACTCCCTAGCGGACATCCATAGGTCGCTGGTTCGAATCCGGCTCGACGGACAGTAGTTTTTCTTTCGTCAGGGATATATCGCCTATACGCCGAAACGTTAGGCAGGTGACCTCATGGTTATTGGTTGCATGCTGTTGATTAAAACGTTCCCTCGTCCCGTCGATAGCTCAGTTGGTAGAGCGGTGGACTGTAGAAGGTTGTTTACTCCCTAGCGGACATCCATAGGTCGCTGGTTCGAATCCGGCTCGACGGACAGTAGTTTTTCTTTCGTCAGGGATATATCGCCTATATGCCGAAACGTTAGGCAGGTGACCTCATGGTTATTGGTTGCATGCTGTTGATTAAAACGTTCCCTCGTCCCGTCGATAGCTCAGTTGGTAGAGCGGTGGACTGTAGAAGGTTGTTTCTCCCTAGCGGACATCCATAGGTCGCTGGTTCGAATACGGCTCCACGGACAGTAGTATTTCTTTCGTCAGGGATATATCGCCTATATGCCGAAACGTTAGGCAGGTGACCTCATGGTTATTGGTTGCATGCTGTTGATTAAAACGTTCGCGCGCCCCGTCAATAGCTCAGGTACGCTCAGTAACGTTGGGTAGAGGAACCCACCGGCCATGCCGTCCGAATGATACCGAGATAGACAAAAAATGCACGGCCTCATACGCGAAATACTCGTGTAGACATTCACTTACCGAACGAACTCTTAGTGTAGATGGCTGGAGGTGTTCCTGACATATAAGCGGTACATGAATGTTGCGAAGAGCACATTCGGTCATAGTGAGTTTTCGTGCTGTCTTAGTGCAGTAGAACTGCAAATTTGAAAGGTACGTACTTCCGAAGAGAGTCAGGTTTAACTCGACCGAGAGGAAAACACATTCGGGGCGAATCAAATTTTATCCGAGAAAACCCGGAGTGACGTATAAAAGTGTGTTCCGCTTTGTACTTGGCTTTCCAGGAGGCTATGGAGGAATAGGAAACATTCCTCCATAGAGCCAAACCATTTAGGGGACCGAAATAAATAACGTGCCATCATATCGCGCATGCCCAGAGCGCAAGCAGTGCTTTGCGCACTGAGCGGTACGAATTATTTATTTGGTTGGGGCGGCATGACGCTGAGGTGCGCTATCATAACACTCCCTATTAACGAATGTTGTTGTACACCAGTAGGTCTTCAACAATGACTGTTCGGAAAAACACGTACGGACAGTGTCTCTATTCCTTTGAAGTGGCTGATGCGATCGTTAAGCTTCTATTCCACAAATTATTCTTAATCCCATTCAATCCAGCACAGCTTGCATTTGACAGCACCCTTTACCGCATCGCTTTCGTAAAGACATCATCCACTACACCGCCGAGGTGAACGCCCTGGGATTTCGCAGAAGGCCCAATATCGACACACTTCCCCATGAAGTCGTCCCAGGATGCACGATATAGAGCACGAGCAACATGCTCATATTGGGAGGAAAGCACCTCGCTGAATAACAGCTAGTGTGCTTCTAATCTATACTAAAACTTGGTTATTTACCGGCCCTCTATAGCAATCTTACTTGGCGATCCAGCCGAAACACCAGCAAACCAACTCCCCGGATCAGAAACTGACTCTATAAGGAACTGTATAATGAACACATTCATCACCAGGAGGCATTCCTCTCGCGACTCCGACAGCCTTATTAGCAACAACGCTGTCTCCACGCCAGTTCATCCACATTCATGTATTCAGGCAACGCGCCACCGTTTCAGCCTCGCCGTATAGTTACTGCCATATCCACGCCAGCCGGATTCGGTAAGCAACTGTGACGGAAGCTGACAGCTATTCAGCCATCACGTCTCTACAGTCTACACGATCAACTGGAGTTATGGGAAACCTGCGACCGAGCGTTTCCCTTAACGCTCTTGTCACGGCGTGTTGGGAGAACGTTATATGAGCTTGGAGAAAGAAAAGTATAGGGGGCGCGAGAGTGGCATACGTATAAGGCAAAGTGTTGTTTGAGATGCCAGAGTATATTGCATTGTTGTTTTCGCTCGCGATAAGTTTTTCGGTTAAAACCTAATAATAAAAATTTTAAAAAAATTCCGACGCATGTATGTATCATTTATGGGAACGGCATTTTAACGTATTAACATTTCCGTCGCAATATTCTAAGCATTGCACCCCATGTAGGCATGCGCCTTATTTCAAATGGCTCTGACGAGTACTCGATTTTATCATCAGACACGTTTACCCGTTGTTATCGCTCATGAAAATATAACGATCAGGGAAAAAAAAACGTCCTTCATTGGCAGAGAGCAAAGCTACGCGAAAATATATCCGAATATCAACACGCATTATATGGGATATTGTGTGCATAGAGACACATTCTCTCCTACTATTCGTTTATCATGAGCCCGTCACAACGGTTGTGCTGTCTGTGCTGTGCTGCGGTTGTGTTGTCTGGGTGTTTTGATTGGGTTTTCCTCAGACGCTTTAAGACAAATGTCGCTACAGCTGCCTGTGAAGTCGGCCCAGCACGCACGACTCCCCCCTTCTCTCCTGCGATAGACGTGACGTTGCCCGCCTGAGCGAGGCCGACTACGGCAAGCAATTCCAGCACCACGACGACCACCACTGCTAACGTGCGTTCTGGTCGTCTTGTCCAAAGAATGACACGCGACAAAAAAAAAAGCACACGATTGAGCTGGGCTTCCGTTTTTCAGGGTTACGAATTCGGGATATAAATAACAACAGGACTAAATTGAACTCGCCCATGTAAAGACAAGCGACACGGTAGAGGATGTGGTTTTGCCTAACACGTGCCCTACGATCACCAGAATTAAGACGTTGCTGCTTAAAAAGAAAAAAAAAAGAAAAGAACGACGGAAAGAGGAAAAAGAAAAAATTACAAAAACTTCTGCTAGGGGACATCCTTTAATTCTTGAGTCCTTCAACACTTCTCACATAGAAGATGAAAGAAGAAAGTCACTTCCTTCTTTCATCGTTAATTTCTTAGGCAATTTGAGGCTTTGTATGTATTTGTCCCTTCTATGTTCTTCCAGCCTCAGAACATCAGTTCTCTCTTGCTCACATAGAAGCTGCGCAAAAAAAGGAAAAGGATAAGGAAACGAGGACCAAGATCCCAGTCCTGCAATAGCAGAACTCCCTGAACGGTCTGGGTTTCCCCTTTTTCTTCTCCTTAAGTCTCCAAACTTCCCGTTCAACTCCCAAAACATTATCTTCCCTCCTTACGAACAGAAGAACAAAAACCACAGTTTTTTCCCCCCACTATTTTGCCCAACAAGTCCCGCAGTGAGAGGGAAAGCAACCGTCCCTGCGAGGGAACGAACGAAGATAAAGACGAAAAGGAAACACTGCGTTCAATTAGGCAGACCCCACCATCTTCACGCTAATAACCCACCACTCTTCGTAGATTGAACATGCTCCGTGCAAGTCGGGACGGAGACAAACTCTGATTTTCGCGCTTGGTCTGTCAGAGAATGTGCTCGGACCAGTTCCGACCAAACGAACTCCACGTCATTTGAACGGCAAAAGTCGAGCGATGTTTCTTCAATAGACCTCTACCCGAGAAACACCATCATGACGTTGGTAGACAGATGGAAACCGAAACAAACCGGAAAGGGAGGGCAGGGTTCCGCGACTGGGCACTTCGCTGCCTCCTATAGATCTCTCCTTGTTTGTAAACAAATGACGTCATAGTGTTCGACAGCGCCACCGGTTTGGTAGAGTTGAACTATGCTCGAAGATATGGGGCGGATACGGTCGCGCCCGAAAACCACGGTCTTGAGGGGATTACGATGATCCCTGAAAGGGACGCGACCTTCGGTTCTACCTTTCTTTCAATAGGAGGCAGCAAACAAGTGCTAATTCGTGGAAACCAGCTCTCCGCTTCCGATCTGTTTCGGTTTCGGTCTGTCCACCAACGTCATGATGACGTTTCTCGGGTAGAGGTTTACTGAAAGAGAAGTAGGACCGAAGGTCGCGTCCCCTTCAGGGACCATCGTAATCCCCTCAAGACCATGGCTTTCGGGCGCGACCTTGTTCGCCACTAGCTTCGAGCGTAGTTGAACTCTACCAAATTGGTGGCGCTGTCGAACACTATGACGTCATTTGTTTACGAACAGGTAGAGGCCTATCCATAAACTCTAGTGAAGTCTGCTGCCACTCATTTCATTGATTTTGGTCGTTGGAGGCCTACGTGTTTGTGTCGTCTATGCTCGTTTATTTTAATACATCAGCTGTTTTCGGAAGATAAACTTTGCCAAGTATACTATGAAGCGGTGCCGAAGATTACCGTATCGGTCTAATGCACACGTTTCTTGACGCGATAGTCACTCTATAAGCACGACGCTGGGGCTACAAGCAACGCGCGGATGCTGAGCTGCCAAATATCGCCAAAGAAACATCTGCCAGCAACGCCGTTCTCACGCGGCGCCTCTATGCGAGTAATACCGCCAGCTCGAACGCATCTCCACAAGATTAAAGCTGAGTGCAAGGGAAGCACTCGAACGCTAAGACCATCTTAGCCTGAGCGAGCAATGCATGCAAGGCTTCCCTGATTAGGGATATGAGGGAAACGCTATACCTGCCGTATTAATGAGAGAGCAATCGGGAAAAGACGAAGCGTTGTCAGCATTCTTTTTCTTTTTTTTCTTTTTTTTGCAATCACGCTACTAATTATCTCTCGGCTCGGTACTAATTAGTCCCGTGGGACTTCGTAAAATTGCTGGATCATCTTCATCTCGGCTCTAACTGAATACATCGTCGTGGGTATGTGTGCTTTTATGAAGCTACGACACCCGCTGCGTTCGTTAAGTTGCGGGGAGATGCCTTCAGGTTTTTTTGAAAAAAAAAGAAAAAAAAAAGAAAGGAAAACATGTTGAGACGCAGGAAGCTGGTTTTTCAGTTGGAGTGGATAACTTTCGGCGCTCGGAGTCGGGTCGAGGGTGCCCTGGAGGGTACTAGAAGAACTCTGGACGAGAGGTGAAACACGAACAGATAGCCCTTGCACAATTAAGCTTAGTGGCCCTTCTCCCAAGTTTCCTCAATGAAAAAAGTCCTTCAACGAAGCTCCCTTTTTGAAGATGAGTTATGGCTCTGCTGAACTGAAGTGTTTCCCACAATTTCCAGTGGTCAAAAGACGGTCATTGCGAACTTCCACTTTGCACAAGGTGCACGCGGTGAACAGTATCAGCGGCTTTTTGGTGTGTTTGAAGCTTTAAAGGGGTCGCCATCAAACATGTACGTATATATCACTGCCTTATTGTATGTATGCTGCAGAATAATGAGACATAAAGAGTTATTCTCAGGACTGCGTAACGTTTTCAATTCCCCCTGAAGTCGGCCCCTGACACTAACTCCCTGTCACCCTCACTCCTTCCTGATGTCCTCTTACCGTCTGTCTGTACGCCGTTCATAGACACAGTCGCTTCGCGGCGCTAACACACGCACACACACAAGATGCAGACTTTTGAGCAGAACGGTACAGCGAGCAACGACTTCGGAGGGGCGAGAGCCTTGACCATTCCTACTGGCTCTCAGAGGCACGTGACTTCCCCCAGTGCCGCTGCTCGCGAGAATCGGAAGCCTCATTGGCTGAAGTGCGAGTCGAGTGGCTACAGAACTGGTTTCGATATTTGCGGCACGGACTTTACCACGCGCTTTTTTTTTTGTAATATGCATTGCTTTTCAGATCTGCCTCACCAATTTTCGAAAGTTTCCAATTCATATTTTTTTTCTTCTAAACTAGTTTATCACGCATCTCTGTCATGCTTTCGCTCTAAAAGATGGGTTATAATGTTCAATGTCGTTGCAAATAGCCGCCCCATACATCGATACATCCAACAGGATTCGGGGCGAGCTGTCATAAACCCTTTAGTGTTCCATGACGTCACACTTGAGCTAGGCGCAAAGCCTTGTACATTATATTTTATTACACATGGGAACGCGCCAGACGTGCCTCGTGCGTGCATTGAAAGCCTAGGCGGTTCAGGTGTGCGCTGATCCAGTTAAATACTTCGCCATATCTGAAGAGGATGTAGCGTACCAGTTTCTTGCTTGACCAACCGAGGGCGCAAGGAAGCCGATAACGCGAGATAAGACCAATATTGATACTGTGGGTGGCGACTTCAGCCATGTATAGCAGTTTACGGCGTCCCAAGCATCAGAAGGGCAACCCAACAATCGGTCATGTTCATCAGAAATGGCTCCACCACAACAACCATGGTGGTGCTGGTGGTGGTGCTGGTGGTGGTGCTGGTGGTGCTGCTTCTGGTGAAAGGGCCCGGCAGCCGCCGCCTGACAACCACGGCAATATACTAATGTGTTTCTTTTCAGCCAAAGGGTGTGAAAGAGGGTAGCAGAGGAGGTGCGCGCGCTCGATGAGGTCGCGTGAAACCGGTAAAAAAAATGAGGGTGTGAAAATAAAAAAAGGTGTTGCCATATGGTAAAGGGAAATCTACATAACTGCGACGAACAGAAAGCATAATGAAGGGAGAAGCGAGGCGAGGTACTCAGAAGTGAATCATGGTGATGTTGGCCCTTGACCAACGAATGGGAATGGAGGGAGAGACTTACCGTCCAGGAGGATCTCCATTGTCACGGAAGAAGACGGTTTCGTTTCCCCAGACGAAGGTGACATTCATGAGGTATTGAAGAAAGACGGAGCCATTGATGGGTATCATGGCTGAACAGACGCCGGACACGTTCGGACAGAGGTCTTGGTGCATGTTGTGCAAGCCCTGAGCCATCGTGAAGATTGATTTCTTCACAAACTCTACTTTGGTGTCCTGCTTGTGTCCTCTTCGTAAGGACTCTCTACCTGAAGGGAGAAAGGCGCATGTCAATCAACTGAGAGTTTACATCGCTGTAGGCAATGAGTCTTCAACTGTCCCTATCTAAGTTCCAAGCCGTTAGCCAGTATGAAACTCTTTCCTAGCCTTAAATACTAAGGTGTACAGAGCCCTCTGTTGGATACTTTGAAAATGCTACTCGGCGCCTTCGAGATCATGCACGCCTCGTGCATGGGCATAAAGAGTGAAGAAACAGGTCCATTCCAGCGTTCTTACAGAACTCGTGTGAAAAAACAGCCTCGCACATATTATACAGGGTATCTCAGTTAAATCCCCGGGCTAAATAATTCGCGAACGGGTGCACCAATCGGAGAACATTCTTTTTTACGAGTATCTGTCCGATACCACTTACAAGCTGCGTGCCGTTTGAATGAGTGGGAGGCGTTCATTATTTAAATACAAATTCAAATGAGTTTCTTGAAAAACATAACTTCTAAAGCAAGGCGCCGTCGGCATTCATTTGAATTTTTATTAAATAATGAGCGCCTCCCACTCATTCACACGGTGCGCAGCTTATAGGTGGTACCGGACAGATACTTAGAAAAAAGAAAGTTCTTCCATTGGTGCACCCGTATGCGAGTTATTTAGCCTGCAGATTTAACTGAGACACCCTGTACATGACCACAGATACTTACTTCCGCACTAAAAGTTACGGATACTTCTAGCATACTTAAATAACTTTCTTTCTAATCTAATCTGATCTATCAATAGCTCTAGCGCATAAAGAGCGCGCTACGTATAATCAACATCGTACCTGTGCACGTCCTGTTGTACTGCCTGGACTGCGGCCCTATGCCCAAGGAGCAGTTGAAGCGTACTTCCCAGAATTCTTTGAACCATGGGTTTCGTGTGTTGTTCATGGGGTTGAGACCGAAGTAATAATTGTCGAAGTTGTAGTCGTAGTTGGCGTGGAAGCGGATGGAAAGGCTGCCCACGGATTCTGCTTCCAGGTTCTTGACCACATCGCCACGGTCGGACCAGCCATCACTATACGTGAGAGAAAACATGTCAGATGTTAGACATCGATACATTGCACCAGGGTTGCGGAATGGGATCACCCATTCCGAGGAATGGAGGTTTGTGATAATTCCATTCCTTTCAATTCCTCGGAATGAAAAGGTACTGGTCAATTCCCACTCCTGGAATGGCTTGGCAACCCAATTCCATTCCTTTAATTCCATCAATAAAAGAAAAGGGGCAGGTAACCGTGCTGGGTAGCCATTACCCGTCACGGAAAAAGCAAAAAGACAAGGTTATTTCGCCCTTGACCGTGTGGTACACAGACCAGTCGATTCCAATTCCATTCCCCCTGTGAAAAAAAAAAATGCCTAATTCCATTCCATTCCTAGGATAGGTTCCGCCATTCCATTATAATTCCATTCCGGGCTCTGATAAATCTGGAATGATTCCGGAATCATTCCAACCCCGGAGTCGCAACTCCGCAACCCTGCAATGCACATCAATGATCGTAGACTACAATATCGCATCAACGGAAGATTAGCACGCAGTACGTATTCGCGGTATTTGTCGGCAGTACCCATCAGTGCAAGCGCGCGGTTCGAGGAACGCATTTTGGTTATCTACATAAGCTGGAAGGTTGCGTAGCTACGAAGTGATAGAAGTCGAATACGTCATTAGGGTAGGAGTAGTCGGTAAAGTAACTTACAGACTATCTGTTAAGGAATAGAACAATTTAAACATCTACTACGGAAAACGCACAGCGCTTCAACGTATGCGTCGATGTTGTGGTGAAGGACAGTTCAGAACAAGGCGGAGAATTCTGGGAGACGCCCATCGCATTTTTTGCAACCGTGTAGACACGGAGACAATCAGACCCTTTAAAGAATAGTTCAAAAGCAACCGAGCTGGTGGTATACATCCACAACGAAAAACTGGAGACCGTAGGGACGAGAATAAATTCGTTAACAACGAGAATTAGCCGAGCCAGGCCGCAATTATGGACGACACAAACATGTAAGCCTCCTACGGCTAGTTACTCGAAAGAAGAAATTCGCCGGTTGCATTAGAAACTTTTCTTGGACATTAAAACGTGCAAGACGAGCAAATGTGCATTATTTCACCTCATCATCGTTGCTGCTCGACAACGTGTACAATCTATAAATAACTTTTGTAATCACACCTGTTATGCTGAAGCGGTCGTGTTGAAAACCGGTTAAAAGTCACTCCATGAAAATTTCAATCGAAGAAAAAAAAGAAAAGAGCTCATGGTGAGAAAAGCTCACCAAGATTGAGAAGTCAACACTCTGAATTCACGGTTATGTCATCACCACCCAATCCCCATTTTATTGAAGGTAAGGTATGCCGCACGTCGCACTGTGCAGAGTGCACTGTGCAGGATGGTATAGCTCTAAAGTAAAATGCGTCGGCCGGGAATCGAACCCGGGCCACCCGCGTGGCAGGCGAGTATTCTACCACTGAACCACCGACGCCTGGGCAAGTGGACGGTCAACTAAATTTTGAGCGCGAAAGAGTTGGCTGGCTCTATCGAGGTCAGCAGATCTATTTTCGGCTTGCGCGATACGCGTGTCCAGCTACTCAGTACGCACCAGAAGCACTTCTTGCTCGGGCTCTCTGAGCAGGAGCGGGGGAAAAAAAATGCCCCGGAGTCGCGAACGGCTCTTTTGTCGCATCATCCGAACTTGACGCTCTCGTGGAGGGCAAAAAAGAAAAAAAGAAAAAGTGCCCGACGTAAAAAGGACAATATAAAAAAAAGAAACGTCCGTCGAGCCGGATTTGAACCAGCGACCTATGGATGTCCACAGGAGAAACCTCTACAGTCCACCGCTCTACCAACTGAGCTATCGACGGGACAAGGAACATACTTATGCAGGGTTCGCCAAGGAAACTTGAGTGAAAGTAGTGCATGGCCTAGTTTCGCACGTGGTCAGTGAATGGCGATGCACGGCCCAGCCGCGCCCTCTCAGCGATATTCGGGCGGATGACATATCACTCACTCACTCACTCACTCGCTCACTTCATTTTCATCTCTCTCTCTCTCTCTCTGTCTTTCTGTCTTTCTCTCTTTCTCTCTCTCTCTCTGTCTTTCTGTCTTTCTCTCTTTCTCTCTCTCTCTCTCTCTCTCTCTCACACTCTCTCTTTCTTTTCAAAGGTGGCGAACCGAAACCGATCGACAGCTCTCTTGACAATTTAGCGCCCGCTGGAACTGCTCTCATGAAATTAATTAAAGACACCAAGACTTGAAATGTTCTGTGCGCGAGCATACAGGGTGATGAAGGAACGAATAACCGCGAGACACGGGACACGAAGACAAGTACAAGAGTTCTCAGAGAGTTCTCTGAGAACTCTTGCGCTTGTCTTCGTGTCCCGTGTCTCGCGGTTATTCGTTCCTTCATCATCATGCACCAGTTTGTCTGCGCCATATCCATTTTATCATACAGGGTTAGCCGTGATAAATTTCCGTATTTCGTCCGCTTCGTAAACAATACCGCTGTCACGGCAGACGCTGGAACTTTCGTCAAACACGGGATACTATAGGACTTGGATCCTTATTGTGAAGGGGATCATTATTTCATTCTCCGCATCACCACCATTATTTCATTCTCCGCATCACCACCAGCAATGGGGTATAGTATCGCCCCCTGGCGATGAAACTTCCCGCTCATCATCTCGCAAGAAAGTTGTTGCTGTTGCTCGTCAAAGACGTATGAAGTGCTAAAAAATCGTGTCAAAAATTTTCAGCTTCCAGATTTGTTCCCGTAAATTGCTAAAAATGCAAAACCGTTCGTTCCTATATACACATTGCCAGTCACTGTCACTCTCTTTCACCATTTTCCTTCGTCGGCAGGAGTCTTCGGGGCGTTGCAATTACTAAATCTGTAAGTGAAAAATAAAGACGCTAATACCCCTGTGACACGGATTAATTTAGTGTCACTTTCAGCGAGTGACACTCTCACTTAGTGTCATTCCCGTGCTGTCACGCGGCATCTTTTAGTGACACTTACCGGAAAATGTACCAACGATTTATAGCCGTGTTCAAGTTTAGAAGGAGCCGAAATCTAGTCCGTCAACTAACCGTATTTTCCGCTGTATAACGCACGTGTTATACAGTAAAAAAGTGTTCTGAAGAGGTCCTGCGCGTTATCTAGCGGTGCGCGTTGTACACGGAAATATTTTCCTGCAGAGTTCCTTTTCAGGTCGGTGGCGTACAAATTCTATAGCCTCTTCCAGAGTGCGCTGTGGCTTTCTCCCATAGCTCTTGTAGGGTCAGTTGACAAATCCGGCGCAAGGGCACTGGAGTTCATAAAGGGTTAATCATGCTGCTTCAGTAGTCAATAATCTTGAATTCATTTCAGAAGAATGGGGCTATTGAGAAGGGACGCGAAACGGAAAGCAGAAAGGAGACTGAAGTATACTATGACAACGACGCTGTTGCATCGGAGATTCACGGATTTCACTAAATGTGTTTTAAATATAGCATATGCATATATGATACACCGCTTCGGTTTATTGTGTATACTGGTGGCAGTACAGTAGCTTGTAGCACCATTCCGTTGCGCGTTACACATCGAACATTTTTTCAAATTGGGCCCGTTTTTAGGGGCGCGTTATACACCGGAAAATACGGTACATATGCCGTTGGAGACAAGGAGACGCTATAGCGCGCCAGGAGAAATACTGCAGCGCCACCATGCGCCATCAGTAAGGGAGAGGGGAGCGCACTTTCTGGCGCAGCGTAGTGTCATGCCGCCAGTCTTAACAGCCAATACGGAAGCAGAGGGAGTATGATGGATTACATTATCTGGCGCAGGAGGCAGAGTGGCCTCTCTGTGTCCAGCCATCCTATCTGAGGCGCAGTAATATTTTGAGAGCTGACGGACTAGATTTATTTTCCTTCGAACACGACTATAATGAGTTCCCGAAATCTCACTTCATTTCTCTGCGGCGGCCCGAGTGCGTAGTCTCGACAGCAGGCTTTGGCGTACGGGTTAAGATATTAAAGAAAAGCGGAAGGCCCTGCCAACCACAATATTTTTAGACGAGTATTTGCAATAGCGCGTTTATTTTCTTTAAGTACGGGGTAACATTCTGCCGAACGAACATGTAATTACTCTCGTAAACAGACTGTGAAAAGCTACGCAGAGTGGCCTATCTTCTCCGCGGCCATATTTGTTGTTGTCATACGGAGCATCAGAAACGGATCAACAGTCATGTCGGAATTTAAAGCCTCGGAATCAAATTTCTAAATCAAAGCAAAACGTTCTTACGACGGGAGTGTGGCGCACGCCTAAAAATTTTGTCGCCGTTCACTATCATCTATCGTCATTGCCGTCATAGTTTAGTGACCCTTACTTAAGCCGTGTAGCACGAATGTAATGGAAGTAACATTCGCTCAGGAACAGTTCACTTCACGAAAATGACACAAAATTAGCTCGTGTGAGACGGGTACAAGATTGGATACTAGAGAAGACACCATCTGCCATGTTCAAACCAGCGTGCACAAAATCACCCTTGCTTCATACTATTTTTCACCTTTTCCATCTAATTTGTCAACGTCGTACTCATAACTTTCGCGAAATCAAAAATATCCGTCGAGCCGGATTCGAACCAGCGACCTATGGATATCTACAGGAGTAACATCTACAGTCCACCGCTCTACCAACTGAGCTATCGACGGAACGAGTGCACCACAGCCTCTTTGTCAAATCTCTGGCACTATAGCACTTCGTACACACACCGTAACTATGCCGCAACATCTCTTCCTCATTCGCAGTGCGATTATCTCACGGACGCTGTTGAGACAAGCCCGCTTTGAATTCCGCTCATGTTGCAGGAAGGCGCATTCCCTTACAGCGCAGCGTGTGCTTATCTGCGCTTGCACGACAGCGACGAATTAACGTGTGGTGAATTAATTTTACAACAATATTCTTAATCTGAAGAATTGGGCTGAGGGCGTTTTAATGATTTTTTATAAGAATTTTCGCGTGTTTTCTGTTGTTTAAAACGACAACAACTAATAAACATTACAGAAATTGGTATAAAATCTACAGTTTCTAAAAAAGTGCGATGTAGGAAAACGTCCGAATAGCGAGCCAGTGAATGCCGAATTCGAGTGATATGCCTTTGGATCGACGAGTTGAGAGGATCCCTTTCCCGTTCACGTTCCATACAGGAGCCGCCCTGGGACAGTCAGTGCCTGAATTCACGGGGTAGTCTTACCACCAGAGGTGTCGCGCTTCCGAAGCACTCCCGGCTCGGGCCTTCGAAGCAGGAGATTTGCCGCATCATGCGAGCCTGCCGTTAACGTAGGAGAGCCAAAAAAAAAAAAAAAGCATCCGAAATTCATCACCCGAAATCGCCATAAAAGCGACACCATGAAAAAGAAGCGTCCGTCGAGCCGGATTCGAACCAGCGACCTATGGATGTCCACAGGATAAACCTCTACAGTCCACCGCTCTACCAACTGAGCTATCGACGGGACAAAGAACAAACCTATGCAAGGCTCGTCAAGGAAATTTGAGTGAAAGTAGTGCACGGCCTAGTTTCGCACGTGGTCAGTAAATTGCGATGCACGGCCCAGCCGCGCCCTCTCAATGAAAGGACAAGAAATAGCGCGACTAATTTCCTGACTTATTCCCGTCCTTGGAAAGTCCCGCTTCCGCATACCAACGACTTCCCTTCGATACCGGACACTCGTAAAAATCATTATTACGTAACATTCTTAGAAAACCATCCTCGCTAGTTCGTTTGATGTTTACTCAATAATTGTGTCACGCGAGACTAAACATACGGGCAACAGTCGTGTCATGTACCTACAGCTTTACCGCGTGATGACATGATACTCCAGTCAGATATCTTGTCATGATATGTCATGATGTCTATCATGTCATGTCATATGTTAGATATGATATTCCAGTTAGATATCATGTCATATGTTAGATATGATATTCCAGTCACGATATTCCAGATATTCCAATATAAAGATTAGCAACATTGTCTAAGGAAAGATGAACTTAAACGTCGCTGTGACACTTGCGCATTTGTGGTTCACTCACGCGTTGTACCCCGTGCCGAGGAAAAAAATTGTGTTATTAAAAATATATTATTATTATTATTAAAAATATATCATTTTTATGCGATGTGGTTGGCAACATACAAACACTCGAGTACACTACTGCGTCGAACTATAACATCACAGGTGCGAGAGCCTAGCTAGGCCATTCCTATTGGCTCTCGCACAAGCACGTGACATCTCCCGCGGCCGCATACGTAACTGGCGGAGGTCCCTTCCGCATGAGTTCCAGTGTTTGCGACGCCGATTTTCTGCGAGTCTATTACCCGTTTTGGTCTAAAACTGGGAGTGCAAAGTGCACATGGACGCAAATACTCGCCCTTTATAGGGACGGCTATACAGTTTGGCACGACGACACTGGCGCCGGCTTTCTCCCTGGTGACGGGTGGAGGAAAAGTTTTCCAGCATATTCTACAAGCGTATATGACGCTGTTGGCGATTTCACACGTCATCACGTGAATTCTGTGTTGTGTTGCCACCAGGGCCGGCGATAAGGGGGGGGGGGGGAGCGAGTAAGGTGATCGCCATAGGCCCAGCGCTTGCATAGGCTCCACGCACGAAGCCCTCAACCAAGGATTTTTGTTTTTTTTAATATCAAGTATGCAGTTAATCGCACGCGCGATCTTCGACTAAAACAGAAATGAGAGAAGAATGTGTTATGTGCCATTCCGTCATGTGATGAGAAAAAGTCCCACTTTTAAGAAAAGGCCCCGCGATGTGCCTTTGCCTCAGGCCCCACACACCCCTAGCACCGGCCCTGCTTGGCACCACCCCTTTCCACCACCCTTGCCACCACAGGGGGCACTGATGGCAGTGAGCGAGGGCGGCCCCTGGACAGCAGAAAGAGCCCATAGGTGTTACAAACTTTATTTGACGTTGCGTTAAATATATTCGCGACACAAAAATTCCATACAGAAGACTGCGCTTGTGGAACTGCTTGATCATACACACCATTTCTGCACCCTTCATAAGTGTGAACGTTTGCACCCTGACGAGTACAAACGATCACTTGCACGTGCCCACTTCCCAGAACGATCTTTCGCGTATCGCTGTACCTGTAACGTTCGGTCGTCTATCAGGCTGATGAAAGATAGAAGTCACTAGCTGTAGTTCTCATCTCATAGCCAACATCAGTTCTCTCGTGTTTATCAGGCTAATGCCGAAAGAGATGCTTCGTCTATACTTAGGGAGTGACTTTTTCGGGTTACACCCGATTCCGACCGGTTATTCCCCCCGAACTGAGCTCCGACGAATTCGGGTTAAACGTGATTTCTACCCGAATTCCAGTCACTATGAAATCCTGAAGTGACCTTCCCACTGAAGACGAACAAAGGTCGCCACGTGGAACACATGTAGGAATCGGTCACTTACGTTCCCAGCAATACACGCATGTGTGTCAACACTGTCTATATGCCTTCGGGGATTACCGCTGGAAGGTCACGATCCCGCAAAAAAAAAACAAGAAAAAACAAAAAAGAGAGATTAGGAAATGACTTAGTAGACAAGAGGAGAATTCAAAAGCACCCGATAACACACGAAAGGCACAATTATCGCCCGATTTCTCCCCGAATTACAGATTTAAAAATAGCGCCCGATTTTTACCCCCCGAATTTGAGAAAAGCATTTAACCCGAAAAAATCACGTAGAACGTATCAGGAACGTATTTCTGCCTGCTTCTGATTCACTGGACTCACGAATGAAAAATATAATACGAAAAATAAAGAAGAAGAAGAAACGAAACGTTTATTGAATATGCTCGCGTTTCACCGAAAACATTCTGCTCGGAATAATCTTAGTTGCAGATAAAAAGCAGTCCGTCGAGCCGGATTCGAACCAGCGACCTATGGATGCCCACAGGAGAAACCTCTACAGTCCACCGCTCTACCAACTGAGCTATCGACGGGACAAGAAACGGGCGATCGCAACAGACTCTGAGAGCAAATACCTCAGTGGTGACCTCCTTTGAATCCGGGTGCCGCCGTGTTTATCAGATGGAGACAGCTGATGGGGCAATAGCAGTCACGCGCCGAAGGTTAAGGTATTTCAGTTAGATCGAGACGGCGGGGAGTGAGACGGATTGTGAACTGCGCGCTGGGTATTTGGAGTCTGAACTTTGTCGCGCGCTAACTGCGCCTTTTGCGAATTCGCACGATGAAATACGCGGTGTTCTCGAAATCTATAAATCGGTGTACCGCAATTTTATTCGCCCAATTTGACTAAAGTATTGTTCTCTGACGCAGCTGCGGTAACTGCACGGAATCTTTCCAAGAGGCAGCCCGGAGCCAACAGTTTATTTTTATTTTTGATTTTTTTCGGTTTAAGAGGGGGATAATGCGAACGCGTACAAATCACAGAAGGTAAAAGGAAAAGGAAGTAAATGCAGTGTTCAAACTCCGTCTGGCAAGGGCGTTCGAAATAGGACGTGCGAAACCAGGAGCTTTCACAACACGGGTTGGGCACGGGCTGTCACCCCCCCCCCCTGCCCACCCCCCTGCCCACCCCCACATATCCTACAACACATATACAAAACTTTCATATCCAAGTAAAAAAACTCATGTTATACCGAACCCTCGTGCTTCCGAAGCTCGAATATGCTGCTTCTGTGTGGGACCCGGGACAGGCGACACTCATTGCTCAAGTGGAAAGTGTACAAAACCGCGCAGCACGGTTCATTCTCGGTAATTATGCCAGGACAGCCAGTGTTACCTCCATGAAAGCTAGTCTTAACCTATCTCATCTCTCAGTTCGACGCAATGTTACTCGTCTTTGTCTATTTCACAAAATTTTTTATCATAACGATATCCTCCGACACTCTTTAATTTCTTGTCCGTCACATATCTCTTCACGGCTGGACAATGCACAGAAGGTTGGCATTCCCTTTTGCACTACTAACGTATACTTTCAGTCATTTCTGCCCAAAACCTCACTCGAGTGGAACCGCCTTCCCGGCTCTATTTCATCCATTACTGCCCCTTCATTATTTAAGAATGCTCTTTGTGATCATCTGAACGCCACATAGTGATTATTTCTTTTTCCTTTTTTTTTGTCTAATTTTTCATTGTTTTGTGTCTTCTGTATGCATCCTCTTATATTTGAACTTATTGTTACATACGCCCCTCCCCTCTGTAATGCTCAAAGCCCTGAGGGTATCATAAATAAATAAATAAGTACATTTTATATGAATATACATTCTCATATGGGGTGCCGCACCCGCCTTCGTTACGGAATTCCAACACCCCACAAGATGAAAATCATGGACAAATCCCCGCGTGGCCTATATATCGAATGTAAACGGTAGTGGTGCGAAAGAACTGCAGAAAATAGAAGGCTAAAATAATAGTGTAGTAGTAAAAAAGTAGTGGTAGTAGGGGGCAGTAAGTGGTAGCTGTGAAATATTAGTGGGCTATAACACCATCATGAAACAAAACAGCTAGCGTTGAACTGAATTATAAGGAAAAAAACAAAACAAAAATGTAAGCAGAATTTAATCTAACGCAGCGACCTCTACACTGCATCGCTTTATCAACTCAGCCTTATCACGCACCCGACTCACGTCGACAGGGGATGGTAAAACGCTCTATCTTTTTGTTTTCTTTCCTTTCTATCTCGCGTACATTTTTGCCGTAGCTTCGGGCCATGGCCGACTATTGCTTGTACGCAGAACAGGTAAACCCATTCTGCTCACAACCCAGCGTAATCTCAATCCGGCTCCTGCTTTTCATGCATCTCTTCAAGTCTTAACCTGATGGCAGCGCCACACGAATGACAAGCAGGAAACTCCGCTGCAAACATTTGACATCGGTGTCTGTATTAGTGTGTCATCACGTTCACCTATGACGTTACATCACATCTAACTATGAACTCATGAAGCACGAAAAATAAATGGTAACCTTACTTCACGAGGACGTACACGGGACAAACTCGTGAAGACAGAAATGCGGTCGTTATTGAGTGGATTCGACTAACACCAGCTAGATAGTGAAAGCCTGAAACCACGTGACGTTGTCATAAACAGCGTGCCAATCACGACAATGCTTTCGGCGGCCGTTGCTATGGGAACCGGCCACCACGAGCCGCATGGGCGGCTACTTGTAGCCACAGAAAGCCTGTGTTTCAAATAGTCTGCGATGATTGGCCGACATCATGAACTTTCATGTCCACGTGGGGAACGAGTGAGAGAAGGCGCGTGACGCGCCCTCTTCGTCCTCCTTTCCTGCATCATAGGATCTCCCGCAGATACTACGTTGCTTCTGCGTTTCCAGTCACGTGTCGTCTTCATGATTCGGTTACGATTTCAAACATGGAAAGCCACTGACTTCGAGTGGCTGCCCATGCGAGTGATTACGGCTCGTCTTCATAACTGCGGCTGCTTGATTGGCTAGAGTCCTAACGACGTCACAACGACGTCAGGCGTTGTCTGGCGTAAATGGCGCTGTCGTCGATTTCCGTGTCCACTCGAGTCCAGTCGGTAACCGCGATAGTAAAAAAAAAAGAAAAAGAAAAAATATTTGTACAAAGGTTCAAAAGGGACGAACAAGGAGCACTAAACAAAATAAACACAAAGAAAACAGCGTGCGTTACACTAATCCGGGCAACGTCCATCGTGTACGAGCAGCACGAAGAAACACAACGGCGACTTTTACTTCGTGTTGAGACAATACAAAAGAAAGAGTTTCCAGATATACCATCCTTCATTCACGATTGGGATCACTGACTTGTGGCCCTCGTTAGGCAGACACGGCCGAAACGACAACCGGTGATTTATGTGTCTTCAGCGAGATCTTGAGGGCTATGCAACTAAGTGGGACGCTAGATTGGACTTATTATGGGTTGCAACGAAGCGGCTGCACCAGTGCCATCGGTTATTACGTTGACGGGCGTGCAACTCAATCGCTGTACTGTAATCGTATGGTCGCTCTTTCTTTATTGAGTTGGAGTTGAGAAAGGAAGAAATCTAGAAGGGAGTGTGGGCATTTGAGACGTTCTCGTGTCTTACCGATAGTACTCTCCAAGGGGAAAACCTTCCCGAGTACTAGATTATACAGGGTGTCCCAGAAAACGTGTCATTGAATTATAATTAAAAAAACTACACCACCTAGAGTCATGCGGTCAATGGCATTTGTTCTTACTGGGTTTTTGCCACCTCATCATGTGAATACCGTGTAACGTAAGATAATTATGTAAATTTTTGCGAGCTTAAGTCGGAAATTTGCCTAGTAAATGTCACTTTTTTACCCCACCAATGTGAAGAGCGTGTCTAATTTAGTCAAATTAATGATAATTGACAGGGATATTCAGGGGCTATCCCATCGGAAAAAATAGCCGAACATCATGCTCTACGGAGGTCGCACAGAATAGCGCACGATGAATTTTTCAGCGCAATCTTTGTCAGTCCGACGAAAGGAGGTTGGAAACCCAGCCCTCCCCGACATCGCAGAAAGAGATAAAACAGGCACGGCTTATCACGTTCGACTTTCGCTGGGATAATGCCTTCCCTCTCCTAATTTTAGGAAGTGTTACTTTTTCTACTATCATTCTGTGGGCTTGCTTCGGAACCTCCTTTCGTCGCACTGAGAGCGATTGCCCTCAAAAAGTCATCGCGCGCTATGGTCCGGTGCTCCGAAAAGCATGATATTCGGCTATTTTTTCGGATGGGATAGCTCGTGAATGTGACTGTGAATTATCATGAATTTGAGTGAATTGGGCACGCTCTTCATATTGGTGGGGTAAAAAAGTGACCTTTACTTGGCAAATTTCCGAGTTCAGTTCGCAAATATTTACATAATTAAACTTGGAGTACATGACATTCACATTAGGAGGTGGCAAAAACCTAATAAGAACAAATGCTGTTGACCGCATGATTCTAGGTGGCGTAGTTTGTTTATTATAATTCAATGACACGTTTTCTGGGACACCCTGTATACAAGAACTTTATTTTGAGCTAATGAATGGGGAGTTTCACCGCCAGGGGCGATACGCTACCCCAATGCTGGTAGTGATGTGGGGAATGAAATAATGAAGCCCCTTCACAATAAGGAACCAGTCCGATGTATTGCTACAATCGTTAGTTACATTTCATGATTAAATACACGGAAGTCTATGGGAGTTCATGGGACTGATGCTTGCAGTGCTGGGGACTCAATTTTTGGGTGAGGAGACTAAATTGGGAGTAATTGAAATCTAGGGGAGTAGAAGCTGTAATTGCTCGCAAATTTACTGCTTTTTTTCCCCTCATCTTCTTAGGGTGTAGAACGCAGCCGCATTGGACGTAATTTTCATTTAGAGCTAAGTTTTTTTAATAATTTGAATAAATAATTTGACGTTAAAAATGGCGAGGTAACTATGATCCGACTGACGTCACAGAAGACGTCATTCTAAGGACGCCTGAGTGACGTCACACCTAATGCTCGCTGACATCTCAGCACACAGCACCCCGTACTGAACCTCACGGAGGCGGACATGTCTAAGAACAAATTGCTAACATTCTCGGCCGAGTTTCAACCATTGACCCCTATACAGCGAGAACTGCGCTGCTCAGTTTGGAGAACGTCGATCTTGTCGACGTTGTTCCGGTGGGGTAGTTGTTGCCTGCATCCTCGTCACGAACAAATCCGTGCGGAGACGCGACACTTGATCGAAGGAGAATGGGAGAAACTAAAAATAGGTGCTTTTTACAGCAGATGACCAGAAGTGAACACAAGAATCCCTAAATACGCTTCACATCAGAGTATAGCGACACTGAGTTCCACAGGCGAGCAGAGAAGCCATCTTGTTTCCGATCCGCACGAGAGCCATCCTAGGTTGAGGAGTAGAAACAGCTAACATAACAATGCTTGCCATGAATCCCGTGTGTGATTGTTGTGCGGCATCATCTACGTATTGTCCGAGAGATCGTCCAGAAGAGGTCAAGATGAGCTCAAGGCTGTGAAGGTATCTACAATGGTGAGCTGCTCGCTCCAGGAAAACATTTTGGAGCCTGTTCGATAAGTGGCATCGTGAGCACCGTTACGTTACGTCATTGGATTGGGGGAAAGTAACTGTCACAGTCCTCGAACAAAGGCAGCACCCCACACGAGTATATTGCAGTTCTGTTTCCCCGGTTGCTTAAAAAAACATCTGTCCGGCACAGCAACACGGGCAAGAAACTGCGCGAATGGCCTGCGCTCTGTTAGCAGCCATTCGCACACGTGTGATTCCAAGAACTATTCCCCTATATGGTGTCTGGTCCACACTTCGGGCCTCTGTAACTGGACACGCAGTGTTGCACGGGAATGTTGTGCGCTTCCTTAGTGTTTGACACTGACGACAGATTTATGGAGGGGGGTGTTCTAGTCCCGAAGCGGGACAGAATAATGAACTGTAAGCAGTTGGTATCGGGCTAGCCCACGAAGAAGTCGCACACTTTCACGTGGCGTATCGGGCGTCTCGATGTTGTGCCACCAGTATTGGGCTGGTGTATTCTTCAATCAATCTGTGCAATAGTGTTCTCTGCTTCAAGCTCCATCTCCATCCTCCTCAAGTACAATCAGACTTTTCTTCAAGATCATCTTCTCCACTGCGCATCTCGTCTCTACGAGGGACCTCACTCACCGGCTATTGGACAGTCTTTGACCGCAAGTTTGCCTTGTTCTTATTCTTTGTATGTTGCCCTTCTGTAATGCGTAACTGTAACTGTCATGCAAACTTCTCTCTAGTGTTCAACTAGTGGTTCAAGTAACTGTCTATAGCTGAGTGTTTCTTTGTTAATTGCTTATAAATGTGTGTGTTTCCAAAAACGATTGTGTGACTTGGTCTGCTTATTGGTCGGTGACAACACAGCTATTCCCCAGTTACGCCGTCGTGTTGGGAAATCCCTGGCTCATCAAACCACGTGACAGTAACGCCATGCTTTCCCTGATAATAATGTCACATAAAGTAATAAAGTCATACTTAAACAGAGTAGCGACACTGTGATCCAGGAGCGAGCAGGAGAGATAAGCAGAAGCCATTTTGTTTCCGCGCCACGCTAGCGTCACCTAACGTGGCGCTGAAACAAAATGGCTCCTGCTTATCTCTCCTGCTCGCTCATGGAACTCGGTGTCGCTACTCTGTTTAAGTATAACTTTATTACTTTATTTTGTGACTCTAGTGAATACCAAACTGAGAAATGCAACCCCATTTATCATCGAAAGTGTTGTTGCTGAACGTTGCCATATCAAGGCCCTGAGTACTTTCGGAGCCCAGCCGCTGCGAAAGCAGAGCAGTGGATATGTACACCTTGATTTGACCTCGCTCTGTTGTCGGTCAGTTGGAAGAAACTGCTGCAACTAAAGGTGCTACCCTATAAAGGTCTACACGCGCCGGCATGCCGTGCTCTGCAATTACTCAAGGCAACTCAATGCAGCATTGTGTTGTCCAAACATAAAGCTCTGATGAAGATTCAATTTAGGTAAATTTTGAAATGATGAAACGTCGTAGCGCAAAGTTATAACGCGAAAGCTACAAATTCCGCACTCAAAATAATCAAAACGGCGGTGTCGCAAAGAGCAGTTGAAGGCTGACAGCACCGCAGACACACAGCTCTCGATATGAAGGAGTGTTGATACCGTATAATGCCTGATGACACCCCTGGTAATGAGGTAGTGTGTCGCCCCTGGCGATGAAACTCGCCAATCATCAGCGCTGAAATAAAGTTGTTGATTGAGACGCGCTGCTCCCCAGACGCACAACACTGAGGCGGCTGGTATTGCGGAACCCTCTCACTGCTATCCCAGCCGCATGAGTGTTGTGCGTCACTCACGACGCCCCCTGGGGAGCAGCGTCTCAATACTCTATCCAAGTTGGTCAGCCTAGAGTCACTGAATAATGAAGAGTGCTGCAACTGATGTACATCTGCAAGTTCTACGCCAGGGGGCGCCGTGTGGGGAGGCCATATTGGTTCCGTTAAGTTCGCCTTCTATATGTTAATGACGGATCCAGTCTGTAGGCGTCCTTTCTTTCTTCTACCACGCTTTTGCGTCTTTCGTGACGACAATGGATCAAGGCCCTCTTTACAAAACCGCACGTGCTGTTACGGTCAGCGCGCTGCAATTCGCGATGTGAAATAAGTTTGCCGCAGCATATAGAGTCGTTTCGCCTGGGCGGTAAGAAACTGCACACTTAAAAATGAACTTCGCCTCATAGCACGCTCCTAGCAAACCGCCATCCCGAACGACATCGGTCTATCCCTGGCATCATCCCTGATTTGTTGAAAACGGGAGGCGTAAGCCTTCTTTTGTTGTTGTTGTTGTTTGCCCTATACTTACGCAGTATTGGTACAAAAGAGGCACAAGCCTCCTGTTTTCAACAAATCAGACGCGAGAACGATATCACTAGGGATGCTAGCTGGCTAGGAGCGTGCTATACGATGAAGTTCATTTTTAAGGGTGCAGTTCCTTTCCCCCAGGCAAAACGATAGTATGCTGCGACAAATTTATTTCACATCGCGAAGTGCAGCGCGTTGACCGTAACAACACGTGCGATTTTGTAAAGGGGACCTTGATCCATTGTGGTCAAGGAAGACGCGTGGTCGATTAAAGGAGGAAGGAGGAGAAAGGAGTCTATACAGACGGGATCCGTAAAGCTAATTTTGAAGAATGTGCGCTTCCACTGGCGTGTCAACAAAATGCCGCCGAGTAGGACATTTTGTCCAATGGGAGAGCGGGGCTCTCAATGTTGCCAGACGGCTGTCGTCATAGTGCCGTGGAAAAGGAATGCAATACTCAGAGCGAAGCTATTCAGTGGCACTAGGTGAGCCTTTCGCGCAGCCCCTCAACCTTTTCCCTTTCCCCTCGTGCATGTAGAACGGTCTCATTGGATCGCTCCTGAATAAGGTACCACGACAACTGCACTTGAGGTCCACGTTGCTTCATCTTTTTCGCCATAGTGTTGTGGTCCGTCTGCAAATGCCCCTCATTGCTACCCCCGGAGTCGACAGACCCTTTGTGACCTGCTTTTGCTTTGGCTGTGCTGCTTGGGGGTTTTCCTCAGAAACTTTTAGACATATGTCGGCACAGTTCCCTTAGAAGTCGGCCCAGGACGCACATTCCCCCAGAGTGTTAGTAGTGACGTCGCCCACCTCTGTGAGGCCGGCCAACAATGGCAAGCTCTTTCAGAAGCAGCAGCAGCCTCATCTGCTTTCTCCAACCTTTTCATTCTCTCGTGCGCAGAGACGTACTGCAGTATAGCGTAAAGCCTTCAGCGACATCGTATCACCATTTTGATTGTCTTGAATGCAACATTCGTACTTGCCGAGCATGGAATGCCTGCACGGGGAACAGGATGCGGAAAACAGACTAACTATCGCCTCCGCTGAGGAGAGAGCTGCATGCACATTCCACGTATTGTGGACGTCAGTGGGTCGAACCCGCTCAGAGGGGCTCCAACAATGCGAGAGAACTCCGTGCATTTGTGCCAACCAGCATTCAGTAACCACAGTTAATAATAATAATAATAATAATAATAAAGCCTCATGATGATTTGCTTTCTTCCTCCTTATTCAGTTCAATTCAATTCAATTCAATTGTTTATTTCCCATTCAGAGATGGTTGGGGCCGGGGGATAAAGCCGCAAGGTGCAGCTTGACTTTAGTACTGTTATCTCCAGCACTTCCCACACAGAATACGGAATGCCAACCAATGGTCAGGTTCTAGCAAGCACTTTTTATATCCACAAAATCTCAAATCCAATCACAACGACATCTGTTACAAAACTTAGTTATCCAGGGAATGAACCGAAACCGAGATACGCTTAAGAAGAAGGCAAAACGACACGACTTGTTCCGTGTCTCTCGGTTTCTCTTCATCCTCTAGAATACGAAGTTGTTCATCATGCACCAGCTAGTCTACAGTCTATCCATTCGGTTTGCTTTATAGAGTCTTATACCCGTATTCGACAGGAGAACGGCACGAAATGTATAGTCCGTCAGGCCCAACAGGGTTGCTCCGCAGTGATGGCGGCGAGCTATTGCAGCCAATGGGAACAAAGGCGGAGCTTAAACTGCAGTCCTTAAGCTGAACACGACTATACAGAGTGTTTTTTATTCGTTACATATATTTTTTAAACTAGCAGAGCAATACATACGCCGTTTTCGCAGTTGAGTTATATGACCAGGTCAATATTCCCTCGAATAAAGTATGTAACAACAGGATTACTAATTACCAATATTCATTAATTAACTCTTCCATTAGGGGATTTCAGGCAAAAGCGCGATAACCGAACTGGAGAAATTCCTCCTTGAAAGCCATTCCATGTTTAAAAAACTTTACACACAGAAGTGTGTTGAACTATCCATCGCTGAATCTCGCTATGCAAATGAGCAGAAATGCAGATGAGCACGTGAGAGGGCTACGTGCTTTGAGGCAATGGAGCTGATTGGTGTATGAGGTAATCTATTAGCCAGGTAGACCGCTCTCCGACCCAGATAAGGCGAATGTCGCGTCGTTTCTGCGCTCGAAAACTGCGTAGTTCTTGCTTCGGCTCATTTGCGTAGCTTTTCTTTTTCTTTGCTATGTTTCAACACGAATGCGCGTTTAAGCGTTTTTTAAACATGAAATGGCTTTCATCGAGGAATATCTCCCGTTCTGCAATATCGCTTTCGCGCGAAAACCCCTAATTAAAGAGTTCATTAATTAATTTTAGGGAATTAGTTATCTTGTAGTTACATGCTTTCCTCGAGATGATGTTCGCCGGGCCATATAACTCAACTGCAAAAACGGCACATATTTTGCATTATCTAGCATTATATATTGAATAAATTTTCGACTATTCAGGTTCACATGTATGACAGTTTGTACGCTTTTGACAAGAGTTGTCCTACAGTTTTGCCTAACTACCGCTTCAGTGAAATTTCCTCTTTTCATATTCTTATATGTATATATGTGTGTATTTTCTTGTATATTTTTATACTGTTAACAGATGGATATTTGACAGCATGAATTTTACATGAACGATGTGTGCCGCGCTGCCAAATATACATAGGGGGCGCGCGTCAAGCTGCACAGCAGCAGCTTTTTGCCTGACTTCCCCACCAACTTGTTTGGGAAATAAATACCTGAAAAATTGAATTTTTTCCCGCTCGTTTATTTCATAAAAAATTTTCGCCAGCATCTATAAGTGTTTCTCACCTTCCAAAGAAGACGTACTTTCCGGACACATTGAGCCGGCTGGTGGCGTTGATGAGAGCCCGCACAGTGAAGCCTTCGCAGAAACAGACGACCACTCGCGCGGAACTGTATTTCTCCATGTTACGGACAACAGTGTCGTAATCTTCGTCGTTTGCGCTGGAGGGAATGGCGTCAGTGTTGGCCACGCATATGCCCGCAGCCTTGGCACGCATCGTGAACTCGTCGATGCCGTTGTAACCGTAGTTGCCTGCACAAAAATGAGAAAAGAAGAAAGAAGGATAGAAAAAATTATTGCGTGCTGTATGTCAATATCGTCGCGAAACATGGGTAGGCTCAGTAGCGATTTCTGAACAAGATTTGTGACAATGAAAAAAACGGCTTGGAAGCAAGCGAGCTGGTCAAGATGATGCATTAGGGCCTGACTTTTTAGGGTTAAACCCGTATCCGCCCGATATTTACCCCCCGAACGAAATCTGTAAAATTCGGGTTTAACCCGAATCTACCCGAAAACATCCGGGTCGCGTGGCACACTCATAAGCGTGCATTAAAATAAAGTTTGATAACATTGCTAAACATTAGTTCCATGTTAGGACAAATTGTTATTAAACAAAAAAAATCACCCGAATACACCCGAATTCCTGACGACAGAATATGCCGTAACGGGATTTAACCCGAATACACCCGAATTTTCAAATGAAAAATATCACCCGATATTTACCCCCCGAATTTGGCCAAAAATAAAACCCGAAAAAGTCAGGCCCTATGCATAATGTAAAACCCCGAGACTAGGGAACACGAAAGCACAGACACAAACACAAGATTTGTGAAGCGGTATTGGACGGCAGACTTACGAGTGGTTCACACACGGAAAAGTATTGTCTTTAAATACTTTTGTGCGACTCCAATGTTTCATTCCTGGTGTACAATGTGTCCAAGCAAAGGCTGTCTGCGATTTCTTCGTATATGCTAAATTATAACAACTGTCAATCAATTGGTTGTATATACTGTACTTAATTTTGCTTTACTTGCGAAGTCGTTGATGTTGATGTTGGGAGAAAAAATAGAACTGAGAGATATGCTTGAAGTCGCAATTAACCTGCAATAAAGCCGAAGTGTCTTTTTTAGCGAACGGACGTTTTGGTTTGTAAACATGTGGCATTCATTCATTGTCGATTTCTATTCACCTTCACAGATCTTCACCGCGTAACAGGCTCCGTGCTCACCACTCCATTACCGAATGATACAGTTATCGCTTCTCAAGAGAGCGGAATGTTTTCCATTTTCAAGAAATTATGAAAATTTTTGGATTGGATTGGATTGGATACATGAAGGAAGATAAGGAGAATAATATTATTCTGAATGACAGTTGGTTCCGAGCGTCAAGTTCGGTTTTGGACTGATAGCGATAACGTATTCGGTCAGGACTACGCCGCACTTTTAGCACTTTCCAAACCATACAGGCTTATTCCCTGTTGTCTTTAGGCCAACTCAACAACAACAACAACAACAACAATCGCATTTGACCCACGTAATTGATACACTTGACGGAGCACCGTCCGCATACAGCGTCTTCCATCTCGCCGAAAACCCACTTTATACCCCAGGACTATCTCTCCGCACATTGATTACTCATTATATGTTATCTCTTCGCACTCCATAAACCGCTACCGCTCTATAACAAAGTCCCCCTCTCCCCACACCCTCTCCTTCCCGTCATCGATGCTTCGAGGGGTTTATCTCCGTTAGCAAGGCGAAAAAAAAAAAAAAACACTTCCTTCAAAACACCATAAATTTCACTTAATCCCCCTCGGTAAAGTCCCACACTCTCGAAGGTCCCAAACTACTTCTCTCGCGGACGTAAAAAGTTTAACGCTATAGCCGAACAATAAAAAATATCGAAGAGGATAACAAAGAATCAACGGAGACGGTTAAAACGTGATTGATAACGCAACCCTCGAACTATTTTTTTTCTTTTTTTATCATAGCGGAGAAGCGACAACGAACGTCGCACAGTACGGAGACCGCCGCGAGAGGGCAGCACACTTTCTGTATACGGATTCGTTTAGTTTTGGTTTCGTTGGAGCTCGACTTTCGCCTGGATCTGTGCCAAAACAGGCCAGTTACGCTCCATTAACTTCAGCTTCTCAGCGACTGGATCGTTTTAGTGGCTCCGGCTGCTACCGCTGCTGGTGCCCCCTATCGGCTATAGTCGGTAAAACCGCCGACAGAAGCTTTTTTGTTTCATCTCTTTTGTCTTTTCTTTCTCTCTCTTTGTCTCGAGAACTTTTTCTTTGTCTTTTCCACTGTACGTCGTGCGAAAGGGGAGCTTATTCGGTTCGACGCGAAACGTTTCGCAGGAATTGTCGCCGACGCAGTTTTTCCTTTCCTTTCCCCTCCTCCACGTTGTGCTTTCCCTTTCGCGTGGGAGCGCATAAAGGGGAGAAAAAGGAAAACGAAAGCACGATGGCTGCGTGTGACTTCTTTAAGCGACCAGAGTTCGTACGCGTGGGGGCAGTAAAATTCGGGCAACGCTATAGAGCACGATGTTTGCGTTGCTGTGGTATTGTTCGCCGTTCGAAACATGAGCCGTTTGTTTTAGACGTTTGTGAAAGAACAATTTTAAAAAATGTTTGGCGGGCAGGGGCGAGCTCTTGTTTGAATACCGCACCGGCGTCACGTGGAAGAGAGAGAGAGAGAGAGAAAAAAAACAATAAAATAAAATAATAAAAACATTGTCTGAGATTTTTCCTGGGTTTTCCGAAGACTTTCAAGACGAACGTCGACACAGTTCCCCCTGAAGTCGGCCCAGGATGCTCATAGCCACACTTGCTTCGGGGCGCGAACATGGAATTTAAAAAAATGATTGCACAGTAGACGACTTCAGAAAGTCCCAGGGAGCTTAGAGTCGCTTTGAACTATGGGAACTTGCTTATCAGAAAGGTGGAGAAGGTCTCCAAACTGTTTCGGTTTATCCTCTATCGCACGATAGTCCACGAGATGTCAGGGTCAGCGAAAAAAAAAAAAAAAAAAACGTGAAGGACTGTTCTCCCTTCCTCATGACAATAATGCTACGACGTTGCGTAAGTAACACACTAGCACGACCCGACGTCTATAGGGATGCGTGCTATAGAGATAGGGTTCCTATAAAGCTCTTTCCCTACAGGTCAGCGACATCATATAAGTCGAACGAGTGAGACGAACCAAAAAGGATATATAGTCTTTCTCCGGCGCATCCCGAGGACATAAAACATCGATTTGGACATAAAACAAGACCCAGTCGCTCTAGGGTAGCTCAGTCCAACGAATAATGCCACCCCATATACGAAATGATGTTATTTATGCGCCGTACTGGTGTGTGTTTCTTTCGTGAGACTTCAGGCTTGGTTCGCTGTTATAATTAGCGGAAAGCTTAGCGTCTGTACACGCACTTCTGATTGTAACATAAGAGTTCGGAAGTCATAGAACCGGTTTTTATTTATATATTTTTTTGTTCATTTGCTTTGAAAAGGGGGACCAAACCCCCGTCTGGACAGGGCAGCGGACGAAGGTACAGAAAAACAAGGAACACAACAAAAGACAAACACAAAAATGCACACACACACACACACACACACGCACACTCACACACAGATTTGAATATTTACACATCATATTTCAAGTACCCGGTATTCATATTCTTATAGGCACCTTGGTGCTTGTGTTGTATTCATCTGGTATGTGTTCCAGTCTGAGAATCGTCATACTTTCGATTGGTATTGTCATGCACATCAAGTACGTATTGTTCGTACTTCCCTAAATGCCGCCCCTGGCGATGAAACTCCCTATCAATCATCTCAAAATAAACTTGTTGTTGTTTGATCCATAACGCACAAAAAATACTTTAATGTCTATAAGATAATATTTCGTAAATTTTCCATGTAAAAAATTTATCGTGCGATTTTCATTTGTGCAAGTAAGCATCTGAACACATACACAACATACACTGCTAACCATGGGGATATCCTGCGCCATCAGAGCTACAAGATATTTCGTAGCAGACGACAGGAAAAGACGCTGACGGTGTCGTCTGCTAAGTGTCGTCTGCTAAGTGCGCAGTACGCGCCTCCCGGTATTCCGCACCGTGTGAATGCTCAACACAACACGGGACGAAACTTCGGCTCTGTAAGCAGTGTTTTCGCTTTTTCTTCCGCTAGAATATTCCATGAAGATGTCACTTGTCTCCCCGGAATGTCCCCCTTCTGCGGTGGAGAACAGCACGCAGTCGAGCCAGCTGGCAACCGAGGAAGCCGGTTTTGAATGGAGGGGACTCAACATGGACGGCGCGTTCTTGGAAGGAAAAACCACGTGACACAATCGGCCCAATCGTGGACACCGAACGGCGGCTCCGGCGTAGGAAAAGGAATGCGATACTCTGTACCCCTATTTAATGACTCTAGGCATCCCAACCGCAGACAACAGAGCCAGTTTTGACCCCGAGTCACCTCCCATGCGCCGATGACACGCTTCTATGACGACACAACGCATCCAATCGCACTGTAAACACATCTCAGTCCTTCGAACCCGCGAACGAGCCAATCAGAAAACTTCACATCTCACCACCACCTCCATATTTTTATTCCCTAACTTTATAACATCGTCACTGACGCACCAGAGAGCGAAATATGAGATCAGAAAAGGGGGACTCTACTCCTCTTTTGTACCTAATTGGCATTTCGAATGAGTCCATCCGCACACAAAAGACGGTATCTAAAAAAAAAGAAAAACGAAATCCTCGCTTCGGTGACAGAGCATTATGGAGGGCGGCGGCTTCAGTCCTGGGTGCACCTATTGAAGTGAACTCCACTTTGAACCCATAACAACGAGAGTATCGTCGCGAGCTCTTCGTAGAAGGCTCGGAAATTGAAATGCAGTCATTACGATGAGTGCTCCGTTAAGAACCGCTCTGCTGTATGATTAAGCGCCCAGAGGTAGAAATCCCAGATGACGAGGAAGGTACTCCGATATCAGGCGGCTTCTGTAATACGGCCATTAGGTTCGGGCACCGTCTGGTGTACGTTTTGATTCTCCAGCTCGGCATAATGACTAGCGGAATCAGTCTTTGATAATAGGAAGGCACTGCTTTTTAATGTACGGCGCACAAGAGAAGATAGTGCCGATAATAATGATTGTGGCTGCGCGTCGGTGCAAGGGGGAATGGGAATGCTTTATGTGTGTAATTTATAGGATGTTCGCTGAATTTAAGGAGGGCCGTTTGATTTGATGCGGCTTAAGAACGAGTGCAGGAAGCGGGAAGGTAGCGCACGATTTCTGAAGCAACGTTTTAGAAAGGAGAGCGTCAATTCTGTACTCCTCTAGCTTGCTGAAGACACGCTGAGGTGGGGACGCTTGCTGAAAAGAAAGTCGTATTTCCAACTGAGGGTGAAATAGGCGTCCTTTTGTTCGGAGATATTATTTCGCAAGATGGAAACCGATAGTGTACCCTCGAGCTTGCTGAAGGCTTGCTGAGTGTGGGACAGATGTCGCACCCTTTGTAGTTTACAAACATTGCTTAGCAAGACGTGTACCATATATAGCGATACATACCAGACGCTCGCACATATCTTGGTCGAGTTGAGGTGCTTCCTGAGGGTAACACATGTTTCCAAGTACTGGATTCTGTAAGTACTACTGTAAGTACTCTAAATACACAGCTGTACTGTAAGTAGTCTGTAGTTTAGAAACCATGACGGGTGTGAATACTGTAGTTCTGAATCGTGCCGAAGATGAAACTGCCGTGGAGTAATAGTACTCTCCAGTAGGGAGAAAGGTGTTATGCTACTCCCTTGAGGGAGTGAGAAGACACCATTTTGAGCGCAATTGTACTCTCCAAAATGGTGTTATATATGTGGTAAAAAAGGAGTTAATGTACGCCCTTCTTTTAAGAGTGTAGACTCTCAGAGACACAGCACCCTACCGTACAAAGTACTCGCTGGTCAGTCCTGCATGAAGGATCACGTAGCTAAAACTCGAATAAACTGAAACACCGCGAAGACTGTAGTGTAGCGAGAATAAAAACAAGCTGCATGTGAACTGAATCTTATATAGGTTGAAGTATAGGAACAGCTTCGTTGCTTTGCAAGCAAACAAGGCTAAAACAGAGCACACTGCAGCGAACTGTATATAGTAAAAGAAAACTAGCCCAGGGCGGAAATGAAATGCCTGCACCGCCTCCCGTTAAAGCAAAAAAGTTCGTGATACGCATTTTAAGGAACCTTCCTGGTAATAAGGAGGGCTTCCTCGAGGGAGATGCCCTCCTACGCGCAACCTTCGGGTTCCTCGGGGTTTTTATGGGGAGGGAGGGGCAGTGTTTGTATTCCGTACGCAACACAGACGCGCGTGTATGCATAAGTTTTAGTGAAACGATGTAGGGAGAACGGAAGTGTTACAGGAACGGTCGGCGCAACTTTTATAGTTTCAGTTTTCGAAATGAGGGCATATGAAAGCGATTACCAATATATATATATAGCTGTCCAATGCTGGTTCGGCGACGTTTGGGACTTATAAACATATGTTCAACGTGCAGCCAAAGAGCCTATGCTATTTTTCTTCACTTAATACTTTACTGGCTTCGCACTGGACTTTCAGAGGTGAGTCACTCACTCTGACGGGAGAACATCACGTTCCACGTGCCACTCGCTCAAACGTCGCCCACCTATGCATTGCTGATGAAGGCCCAACAAGGCCGAAACAGCTGTCCAATGCTGGTGTGGCGACGTTTGGGACTTATAAACATATGTTCAACGTGCATCCAAAGAGCCTATGCTATTTTTCTTCACTTAATACTTTACTGCGAGTTTTTACCCAAGTTCGCGGAATATTGCCCAAGAGTGGAGGGCATCACCTTAATTTTCCCCATTTTCCCTTTCGCCCTTCCTTTTCCTTGGTCCTTTCAACGTTTCTCTTTCTCTTCCGAAGCGGTCACAACGCCCTACCGCAAGACAAAGCCAGCGTACACTTTCGGAGTGAACCCAACGTATACTATACACAAGCTAGCGAAAGACCAACGAACCGAACCCCGTCAGCCCTTTCGCCGTCAAATCCATTACTCGCTTCGTCAACGGGGCATTCTTTCGAGCGGTAAACATCTACACACCTGCCCGCGTAGTTTCCTTTTCATCGATTCTGCCGCTTCGATGGAAGGACCACGGGAGAGACGACAACGTGTCCGCCGCTCTCGACCATGAAGTTGAAGGTAAACGTCGCGTTAGGCTTAGCGGGACGGAAGAAAGCGGGGGCCGCAAGCCGTGCGTGAAGCACGGCCCACCGAGGTACACAAAGACAGTGGTCGATAAACTGTCCAGGAGTAGTTGTTAGTATGTATAGGGTGGTTCCGGAGATTTCTACACGGAAGAAAGGGTCGCGTTGGTGGCGGTTTCGGGAAAGGGTGGCAAACCGTGAAAGGGGAAAAAAAAAAAAAGGCCAGCAGTTTCAAAAGCGTCTCGCCAAAAAAACATTCCGCGAAAATAAGGGCCGCACAGAGAACACGCATTACCTGCAGAGGTGGTGGTGGTGGTGCTGTTGAAAGAGCTTGCCGTTGTCGGCCTCACGTATGTGGGCAACGTCACGACTGACGCCCTGGGGAAATGTGCGTCCTGGGCCGACTTCTAGGGGAACTGTGCCGACATATGTCTGAAAGCGTCTGAGGAAAACCCAGGAAAAACCCCAGACAGCACAGCCGGCACCGGGATTCGAACCCGGGTACCTCCCAGTCTCGAGGGCATTCAGTAAGTTACCGCATGGCGAAACGAATGGCATAAAGTTCGGCACGCGTCGAAGAAGAGTCGGCGAAAAGATGAAGCACGGATTCGGCAAATCGGGGAGTAGCAGTTTTAGCGGATCGGGAACGCGCCACGAAAACGATACGAAACAGGAAGCTGTCAAATCAAATATCAGCAAAGTGATGTTATATCCACTTTGAAAGGAATCAGGCGACTGGCTTACCATGTTTTCGGAACCGATACCGGGGAAAGAGATATTCGATGCTCGACAGCGAACTATATACCCACTTGATGCTTCGCAAAGCCAGCTACGGCGCGTGAAATTTCCCGAAGATCTCATAAAGTGCTTGCTGAAAGCGGATCTTGTTGTCGAGAATTTCGTACACCGGAAATGTTTCCCTCCTAAAGTGCGCAATTTTCAAGGAGACTGTAATTAAGTGAAATGCAACCACCACGTCTTTATACACCACCGGGGAGAACTTGGCTTCGTGACGAGATACCAGATTAATAATTTTGTGATTACAGCATGACGGCCTTGGCTGCCACTAGGGGTCGGGTGTGCAGTTGGTATATTTAAGATGTGTCCCTGCCATTAAAGTTGTTTGTCAGTCAGTGCTTCGTCTGTGTTGTCTCTTTGTGTCCCCTGCACCGGGGTTTTATCGCTTTTAGGTGTACCACCAAACAGCCCGTTTTTTATCGCTTTTTATACCAGACTTCTGCCCGTTACTCTAAAAAAGTAATTGATTACCGTTACCGTTACTTGTACGGAAAAAGTAACTGATTACCGTTACCAATTACTGGACTCCAAATGTAACTGAGTAACGAGTAGAAAAGTAACGCGTTACTCCGGTCGTTACTCTGCATTCACGCAAATTATACCCGTCTTTGTGTGCCTCAGAGGGGGGAAAGAAAGAAAGAAATCATTCAACAGCCGAACAACTGAAGTAACACGAAAAACAAAAAACGCGCAGGACAAGTAGATCTGTACGTCTACTGTATTTATCGCCTGGGAAGACGTTGACGAAAAATTACTTTGACAATAAAGTAACTGATTACTCTAAAAATTACTCATAAAACTAATTGATTACAAGTAACGCAATTACTAGTAACGCGTTACGCACAAGTCTGCGAGATACACACAAACCATCACTTCTCAATCCTTCGTATTTTTCCTACTAACGAGCTTCCGAGACAGACAGTTTCGCGATCGAAGCGCCCACGGACGTCCATTACGCGAAACATTGGAGGTCGCCCCGGGTTGGCAGACAGGT